>NC_137220.1:14659499-15259499 GCF_949987685.1 Ammodytes marinus
GTTGTCACTCCACTCTGACTCTGATGGGTAAATGGTGAGTCCTCATTACCTTCTATAATGGAAAAAGACTGAGAAGTGTCACACTGGCTTTAAAGCCGATAGCTATTCCTCTGATCACTCCATTGCTTTGTCAGCAGTATGTCCTGGGATTGATTAAGAAAACCATTTGGCTACAGCTATAAAGGGTGTAGAGAATTTTCATGGATCTTTTCAAATGCCTGCATTAATGGCCGGATGAAATGACCTTCTCCTTCGAAGCTTGTTCCTTCTCATCAACTCCCTTATCCAACACTCTGGAAAAAACTAAACATGACTACGTAGGCTACAAAAAAAATGAAATTACTTCAATTGTTAAGCAATATCACCATCACAGACTCTTTCGTACCATTCAATTGGTACATAACAGTACAGTTCAGAATGACACACCGGGACTCACACCTTTAATCAATATTATCTTATAGGCGATGTCTTAAAAATGTGCATAGTGTTATCACATGATTTTTTTACTAGATGTTATCTATGTCAAAAAGCACATCAACTGCACTGTCACTATATGTGATTGAATACTGCACCCTTGTGGTAGACAGACAGTATGCACTCTTAAAAGCCATTCAGGGGATCTATTATCGTCACTTGTTTAAAGCCACTACGAGTAACATTTAAATATCTTTTTTTTTATAACAGCCTCATGTTTCCTCTGATAATCATAAAATACCTTTAACAGCAAACGAGACCATCAGTGCAAAGAAAGACGTTTTTATATAGTTTTTATTACTGCATTTGGTCTGGTCGTACCATCATCAGATGACCATTATACATCTGAAATAGTCATTATTTACAACAACATAAACACAGTACCTCATCGTGATCCATAGCCTACAAACTACCGTCTCTCGTTCATTCGCTTTCTGTGAGGACACGTAATCTTCCAGCTCCATGCGAGTTGTTAGTGAACCTGCATCAACTCATTGCAATCAGGTGTGTGTGGTACTGACTGGCATTAGTTGATGCAGAGTCACAAACCACTCTCACTGAGCCGAAAAGAGTCCGGTGCCCACCTCACACTTTCAACACACGGGCATGCACTTTATTGCGTCCTATTCATTTGACACTCGCACAACCGGCACGCGCTAGAAAACAGCTTTACAACAGCTAGCGTCGTAAAAATACTACCGCTTTTGTCCAAAGGGGCCGCCAACGGACAAAGTTACTCGTAGTGGCTTTAAATGCAGGGTTGCAAGATTAAAATGCAAATATATTCATATACATAAGTCATCGGCATTATGAAGTGATTGGATAAACCTAAATATTTTGTGTTGTATAAATTGCAATGTGCGAGTTAATTGATTTAAAACAACATTCTAGTTGTAGTAACTCAAGTAAATTGGCGTAACTTAATTTCCCTCCACCTTGGATTTGAATTAACTTCCCCCACCAATTTACCATACCTGGACATATTTTGACAGTTAAGACGCTAGGCTGAAACAATGCAATCCAAAGGGCGTTTCTGATGCATCATTCCATTTACAAAATATTCCAAAGCAATGCATTTGGGCATATTCTCATTTGTGATACTGTATGACCAATGGTGGACTTAGCCAACACTTATCATATTTAGAAGTGTAAGCAGTGGATATGACTGATAGCATTTTATTCGACAAACCTCTCAGCTAGAGACATGCTTTTCATTTTTGCCGTGGGGAGGAAAAGAATGATTAAATTTTTGCTTATTCGTGCTGCTGCCAACTGTATTTTGTAATCTAAAAGAATTCAGGGGCACATTTGAAAAAGTAACTTGTCATTCACATAGATAGCCTTGAAGTTCCTAAGGAATATTGCAGTTTGGTTCATTTCATCGAGTGTTGCTTTTATGTCTATAAAACCTGCAGTGTGAGATGTTATGATATTTGTATTGTAAAATATTTTCGATTTTGGTTACAATCATTATACATTTAATTTTTTAGGATATGAAGATGTGTAAAATATTGTTAATGGGATTCTGACAGTATCACCCAGGTGTATTTGTTTCTACTTGACGGTAAGGTTTTGCATCAACAGTGTTGAAACTTTATCCTCCCGGGCTGATCAGTGTTTTGTTAAACCATATTTTTATAACAAAAATGGGGCTAGGGTTGCACAATAGTTTATTTATTTTGGCTTTACAAAAACAGGGTTGTGAAAACGTTACAAGTCACATGATGTCATGGTGGCTACCTCTGCCATATATATTATTTACCAATATTTCACTTGTTCCTTCAAATCGTGAGGTAGCCTTAGATTACATCAATCAAGAAATCACTTCAGTCAGATCAGGAACTGTTTGCTGTGTACAGTGTTTCTGAAAGGACATTTATTTTTTTATGTTAATAATGCCACAATAATATTGAATTGCATTATGTGCATTATCTTTGTGAAAATAAGCTTTTTGAGTAAACTGATTTTTGATTCCAAAGAAGTTATGGAAAAGTCCCACAATATGCTTGGATTTGCCTGTCCCTTGAATTTGTCTTGTAAAATTTGACACACCTCAAAGTGCCCCAGCTCTTATGTAAATACGATACAAATGGAAAGAGAAAGACACGACTGAGACATGAATGTTTTTACTTTGTACAAAGTTTGTTTTTTTAGACAGCGACTGACTTTAGGGTTTGGGCAGTAGTAACACATTTGTGAAAGCCGCCACAACCAAGCAAGTTAACATACAGTAACATATAGAGATGGTGACAAGACCGACAAGTCTTATTAAAAATATAAACATTTTTAAGAAAAAAAGTGTTTTTGATATTTGGTAGTTTAATAGTTTATTGTAATGAGTTACAAGGATATACTATAGAAAAACTGTAGATTTTCTCAAATCTTTCAAAAATAACACAAGCTACATCTCAAATGTTGCATAATAATATTAATTGATCGTGTTAATACAACAATTATTGTATCATACAATTATTCACAACTAAATAAACCTGATATAAGTAACATAAAATGAACTCCTTAGTACTAACTGTTGGAAACATCATTTAAAACATTTGTCTTACGGTCTTCAGACAATTGCAACAGCCAACTGAGACAGACAATGAACCATTCAAGATGTAGACATTCAATTTGAGATACATATCACCTTTTGCATTTGTTAAGTTATAATTGGTATGAAAAAAACATGTATAGAATTTGATGACTATGATTTGTTTCTCGGTTCTATCGCTTTAATCCCTATTTTTCTTCTCAGTTCTTTTTTCCCTTGTCTGTCTGTTGCTCAGTCTTGTCCCAATCCTCAGAGATCGAATGTGCATCTTTCTCCTGAAATAAATTATTAGGATCAGTATTGATATACAGTAAAACACGCTAAATATAAAAGAGATATTTAGTAATGAATGTAAAGTTTCAGTACTGCAATTTTAAATGGCGACTCGCTACATTGAGGAGTGAGCTGCTCGTGATTATATTATTTGTTTCCTGGGACTCACCACCGCTCTGTCTTTTCCACAAGAGCACGTCAGCCATCTTATGTACTCCTCTCGCACCTGGATCGTACAAATCAAAACGTCAATGCTCAACATATACAAATAAACCGACAAAATGAAAAAACTGATAAAAATACAAATCAGGCCTTTACACGAAAAGCAATGCTACGTCATCGCCATAACGCAACATAAAATATCAAAATATCAATTAAAAAGTGATAGGTTAGACATCAGTGTAGCTAATATCTTTAACAAATGCAGATTGACATTATTTTACAATAGTATCAATGAGGAGATTGATCAAGCTGAAGGCTACCTCCTTATTGAGCAGGCAGTGGACGACGTAAAGGAAGGTGCCCTGTTGGGAGTTTAGAACTATGAAGAGGACCCGGAAGAAGAGATTTGACTGGTACAGTCCCAGAATCCAGGTACAGCCCAGGATAACAAACTGGGCCAGGATCTTAAACACAATCAGCCTGTAAACAATGAGAATTCAACAAGTGTATCATTATTTTATGTCATGTATAGTATATGTTGAAAAATGGATGACTACTGGGCAGAGTATTTTTTGCACTGTGATAATGTTGTCACTTCCTCTATTCATTTGATACAAATGTGACAAAGTGACTGTTCCCTTTCTGTAAATTATCCCAACTCTCACTTTAGGGCAAATCTAAATCTGGCTGTGACCACCTTTTCAACCGTAATCCAACTATAACATGGGTCCATATCAACTTCTATCACCCAACATCCCTCTCATTGGAAACTCTTTAATGCATGAGTACATTTTACACTTGACTCTATATACATTTGAATTACAACATCAAATTTAAATCAACATCATGTAGAGTCTATGATATATTGTTATGTAGTGTCACCTTCAACCTTTGCTGAAACCAGCACTTCTGTTGTTACAATGTAATCCAGACTGGAATTTTTATTTTCAAGCTAAAACAATATTGAACGCTCCTAGTTCATACCTGGTGTCTTTGGATTGGGAAACATCACTTTTCATGCTGGCCAAGGTGGGCCTTAGACTCCATAGAGTAGCACAGAACAATATCCAGTTGAGCTTCATGAAGAAAAAAAAACACAGGATTTTGGCTTAAAAAAAGAAAAAAATAACTTGAAAGATCTTCACACAAACTTACAAACTTCTACTTGTAAAAACAAACAAACAAGCCTTTGTAAAAAACATGGAAATTCATAGAAAAGAGAATATCTTTCATATGAGTTGAGGCTAATAGCGAAGACTGGGAAAGAACAAATTGTGTCCCATGTGCTCGCTAACGAGAAGCTTGCTAATTAGCAAACAATGTGTAGATTAACTACCCAGACTTTCTCCAACTATTACGCAACTCTTTATGCCCTTTTCTGTTTACTTGATGGCAAATGGCAACACAAAAGAGGAATGTATATTAATAATCTCCCCTAAGACATTTATCACACAGACAGTTAAGAACAAACTTCCTGGCCTAACACTGCATCACTTTTTCAATGCACACTTTCTATGCATCGTCTAACCCCTCCCCTTTTTTCATATCTTTGTTTATTAATAGTTTTTACTGGATTCAGCCACATTCAATAAGTATTCATTGAGGGACCTGCAAGAGATATGTTATAGTTAGAGAGCATACCAGGCTGAACTGATTGTATTTTCATTATAGCGGATGGGTTGCAATCGTTTATATGCAGTATACTCACTCCAAGGATAGCGACCACGGGGCCTGTTAAAGCCCAGTTAAAGTTGCGCTGCGTAGATAGCCAGCACCTACAACAGAATAAGACAAAAACACAATTTGTACAAATTCCCATGCAGATACACATCGGGCATACAGGAGAATGGGAATGTGTGCACTAATTACTGTTTGTCCTACTCACGCCACTCCGCCAGTTGCACCGTAGCCATCAGAATATACCAGAGCAGATACGCCCACGATCACAAATGGAACTCCGTAGCCAATCAGGTAGAGCATTGGCCTGGGGAGGCCGTCTCTCTGGATGACCTGAACCTTGGAGAGCCTTCGGACCAACAGGTAGAGCTGCAGCGCCTCCAGCTGCATCCACACAAAACTTGCAATGACTAAGAAGTGGAGAAGCCCGGCCAAGGCAGTGCAGGCCATCTGTGGAGACACATAAGAGTTTCCTTGAAAACAATGAAAAAAACCCTTCTGGAAACACACTCAATAAGGAATAGTTACTGTATGTTCAGCAGGGTTACACCAAATACATGGTTGTGAGATCCCTTTAAAGTTATAGTGCGTAACTTTTCTTCATGGTGTCAACCCCACCGACAATGGCGCGGGAAGTCAGAAAAAGAAGCGCCAGTGAGAAGGGCCCCAAATAAATGTTTCAATTGTTGATTCTACTGCTAAGTAAAAAAAAATTGATGCACAGCAGAAGGTATGCATTATAATCCATGCGCAAGCACACAAGGTGTTGTTGTAATTACTCATAATTCCTCATGGGGGTGACAGAAGTTACACACTATAGCTTTAAGTCGATTTGAAAGAATAAAACAACAGTCCACATCTTAGTCTTATACTGTACCTCGTCTTCAAGATATCGGTCATTAAACAGCAGCAGTAGATGGGACAGGGAGAGGTTGAGGCAGAGGTGAAGACGGGCCGTGTTGTTGATCTTGGGGTTCCAGGTACACAGGAGGAAAGTGAGGATGGCCAACGCGAAGAAGAAGAGTCCCACAATCACACACATTCGGTTAAGCCAATCTAAAAATGTGTTTTCTGGTGGAGGCTGAAAAAGACAAAACACACAGGTTAACACATACTCTGATCAACCTGACTTTGGGGGTTGATGGCATCTGTTTAAGCAAATTCCCATCCACTCGGGGTGTAACGGTACACAAAAGTCACGGTTCGTTACGTATCTCGGTTTTGAAGTCACTGTTCGGGTTCAGTTCGGTTCAGAGGAAAAATGCAAAAAACTGTTTGTTTGTAATAAGGGACATGAGTTTAATTAGTTAAACAATGACAGTTAAACATGTCTTAGCTGTCAGAGATTCAGCAATTGTTTCGAATTAAATGAAACTCACAAATAAATGTATAAAATATATATATTTTTAACTATAGCTATAAAGAATACTGCAAGTTCTCCAATAAATACAATTCTTCTCAAATAGTGCAGCATTAACTACAATTCAAGATAATAGGGTTTTTTTCAGTATGAAAAAAGAAATACTGCTGCAAACAACCAAGTTATCCAAAGGAAGTCCTTCTCAAATAAAAGGACAAGTTCTGCACTGCAATCAAAACAAGCCTGTACATTATGCATATTTACGCCATACTAACGCGGTTCACGTCGTAATTACGGATTGCGGTTCACCTCTGGAACAACCTGTAAGTGCCTGTACTGTGACGGCTCGGTACGAATACGTGTATTGTTACACCCCTGACATTCACACAATCTATTATACCTCCCCAATCTGCATGATGAGGGCAAACGTGGACAGATGAGAGCAACTGCACACAGTGTAGTTTTCATCGCTGTATGCAACCACACAGCCGTCAACCGACCAATGCATGGGTTGGGTCTCTTCTACGCCACCTGTTACACCCCCTTCTCCTGTTCCTGTCTTCTCTGTTTTGTCCTCCCAGTAGACACAGGTCACAAAACCAGATTCAGGTAATGTCTGATCAAACCAGAAAAAACGCAGAGTTATGGATAGGTTAAAAGAAAGAAAGACGTGTTTTAACTTGGAAAATATTTATTTCGAAATGTAGACAGATGCATAGATTGAGCTGCACCTTCTTGTGATGGATGGTGAAGTTAACAGGCTCTGTGAGGTTGGTGTTGTTCATGGAGGGCAAGACTGCAGTGATGACATCCGAGTACATCTCTGTCACGTTTTCTGATTGAAAGTATTGATGACTGAGGAGACTATCCATCCCAGTCAATGTCAAGAAGCCAGCTGCTGCAGAACCTGGGAAAGTGTCCACACAGTTCAGGCCATCGGCACTTTGAAACTATACCACACTAGAGTTGCCATACCCCATTTCACATCATATATATTATATTATATTATAGCCACCTATCTGAGTCAGCAATTCTGGAGAAAGCTTTTTGTCAACGTCACTTTTTGTCAAAATCAGTTAATAAATCTCCACACAATCAGCTGTACCTTTCAGTTTTTTTGCTAGTATAGTATAATTTTTTTTCATCATGACCTTTTTCTCACCATTGTTATTCTGGGCCAGACCTTCCAGGTTGATCTCCATGGTGTTTCCTTTGGCTGAGAGAGTGGAGCTCTCTGCGTTGTCGCTTCCAGGCCCGAACGTTTCAAGACTTAAATCTAACACACGGGACACCCAATGGAACAGCTTGTTATTTTATCCACCTCACAAAGTAAATTTGTACAATTAACCAAGATCAATGTTTCTTACCCACTACTGAACTTTGCAAATGTTTCTTGGTGTGGTTCTGACCTGGTTGCACCATTGCAGCCACTAAACGGTCTGAGATGCCCAGGATCACACTGCCGGTCGCCCCGTCTCCTTCACTACCCACCCTGACTGACCTGGAATGTTTTCCAACACCTGACACTTCCTGTAAGAATGTATATATATATATATATATATATATATATATATATATATATATATATATATATATATATATATATATATATATATATATATATATATATATATATATATATATATATATAACAGTACTTCAATAACTGATGACACACTAAGTTGTATTAAAGCCTAAACCCCCCGAAAAGACCACAGTGATACCATAGATGCTGAGAAGCTGTTGGCCACCGTCTGCAGAGAAGGCACAAGGAAAAAAGAGGAGAGGCAAATAATTATGTAATGGTTGAATTCATTTACAGTTAATGCAAAATTAGCTCTGCACACTTTAAGAAAATGAGCTTCAAGGTGGAAATCAGCTAATCATTCTGGGGAATGTTTGTTGTCAAAATAAATTTTTTGTCAAAATCAGTGAATTTCTTTCAGTGCACACACACTACAGACAGGTAGCAGACCGTGAGGAGATATTCACAGACTTTGACAAAAAGTGATTCTTACTACAAAAGTTCTCAAGAATTGCTGACTCCACTTTTAACTGGTTGATCTTGCTGTTCTCTACTCACTGGTTCTGGTAAGATGAGGCCTGCATTGTCTTTCAGTTGTTGGTCCATGCTGCCAAGGAAAGCTCTCTCTTTTGTCTGTCCCTGCGACAAACACACAAACGTGACTTCAATTTTCAAAGTTTAAAGCTGGAATGAAGTGTGCAGCGTATGTTGTTTAAACTTTGATATAATGTAGTTGGCGAAATTGTATGATAATTTGTCCATCATGAAACATTTTAAAAACTGTAACATCGTCACCTCTGCCCACATACATTTTGATGGGTTTTGATTGGGGTGGGAATATATTTGCACCTGAATCGAGACGGAATTGGTCTAGAGAGAATCGCGATGCATCGAAGAATCGATTATTTTTCCCACCCCTAATTTTGAGTGTGGTGCTTTAGTGTGTACGTGAGTGGTGAATGTTGCTAGCTGTTTACCCATATAAAATCAACTCAACAGTGCCACTATTGACAAGAAGTCGATTTGACTGAGGCATGGGTCATTTGAAAGGGAAACTAACTTCTCCCACGGGTAACTGGGATCTGTCCACAAAATGACACAAAGACACCTGCAAGACTGCCACTTGTTGCTACATTCTAGCCATATTGTGGATATTATCTTACTCATGTCGTAGTGTTTGCAAAATTGGTTGGCTCTTATAAATATGTTTTTTCCTTGACGGTGTCACTTGGCTGGTTATATTTACCTCTGGTACTGGTATCTCATCTAAAATCTGCTGAAGATCTGAGTCGGTTGTGAGGAGAAAAATGACAAAAAAAAATATATATATATAATTTAGAACACAAGGATATGGCAGTGTACTGTATTGTATAGACTGTGTCCAAATGCATCCTCAGCTCACTTTGACAAAATGAGACCCCCAACGTCCACAGGATTCCAGTGGTAGGGAAAAATCCATCTGGACAAGAACAATGGAAGGTCCCTGGTACATTAGTGCAAACCGTTTGTTTGCCACAAATACCAAGTGTCTCACTGCACTCGTCTATATCTGTAGATAGAGAGAGAAAGCACACAGTCAAAGCACGTAAAAGTGAGATGTATTTGAGTAAACTCACATTATTAGTGAACAGGGGCTCATACCTGTGCATGGGTTAGCAACACTGGCTATCACCCCTGCGTTGTCCAGCCGAAAACCAGAGAAACAGGTGCAGATGTAAGATCCGATTGAGTTTGTGCAGTTGGCATCGGGGCCGCATACGGTAGCATCTTTGACACACTCATCAACATCTGCCAAGCACATATATACATAATACATTAATGAGTAATTTTATTCAACTTTTATTTATACCCAAGAGATAAATGACGGCTGACCCTCATGTCCAATGACGTCCAGCCAAAAACAAAACTATGTAAAGTAGAAAAAACAAACATGCAAATTAAAAACAACAACAAAGGGAAACATTACGATTACTAAACAGCCAATTCGAAAATTAAAACAAGTTATGTATAATGGCTGCAATGAATATGACGTGTGAAAGTACAATATAGTTAGGTAAAACAGTTACAGGTAGAGTTTGGAAGATTAAAGTTGGCACTGAAGCTAAACACCAGATAGCTTTGTGTATGACCTCTCTTGCAAGTTGCAATAGAACTGCAGCTTCCCATCTACTTCTAGATACTAGAAAACACCTTGCATCTTAAAAAACTAAACATTCCAATACCGATACAAATGTTGGTCTCGCTGGGTTCCTGGTCTGGTTCAGTGGGCGCGTAGCCGACTTGACATGCACAGGTGTGAGCTCCAGGTGTGTTGGTGCAATCCGAGTCAGGGCCGCAGACGGTGGAGTTGAAACACTCATCGATATCTGCAGTACGAGTAACACACACTTGGCCTGACATATACTGTATACAAAATCCAATGTGTAAAAGGTCATTTTACCACAAAACAAAAGCACTGAAGCGTGAGTTTGAATTAAAACCTCATACTCGAATGATTTAACTTCAGGTGCATTGTAAAACTCAGTTCAAGTCATTCACTGGAGTGTGTGGTGAAGAACACATTGAATCAGTGGTCAATCTTTTTTTTTTTACAGGGACTGGGTTTATAAGCCACTTGTGTCCAGCTGACACAATGTTGTGTAAGATCTAAAGGATACATATTTGAACTTCAGTTACCTTATAGTTGTATTGATGTGAATGCCAGTAATGGTCAGTGCAATACAATAGTTTGTATTTTCTTCAGTAGAAAAATGATTTAAAAATCAATTTTTTTTTGCTGATGAGTAAAATATTTCTGGCAAATAAAACATTTAATTTGGTAATAGCTTAGAGACCATGCAATAAAACCTAGTGTTGACTTGATATGCTGATGTGTAACATAACTGTGAGCAGACCTTGGCATTCAGGAGTTTGGTCTGGTAACAGTTGGTAGCCTGTATGGCATTCACACTTGTAACTTCCTGCGCTGTTGGAGCAGCTCCCATCGGCACCGCACACCTTTTCATCACATTCATTAATATCTATAAAGGAGCAGAAAAAAAATCATCTGGAGTCTTAACATGTCTGTTAGCCTAAACACAATAATAGCATTGCAATACAAGATTGGCAGTGTGAAGGGTGACATTTTTTTTTAAATGCTACCTTGGCATTTGTTGGACCCGTCAGGCGGTAATTCTGGATTTGTTGCATCGAATCCATCCTGACAGGTACAGTTGAATGCCCCAATGGTGTTAAAACAATCTGAGTAGGGGCCACAATTGTCTGCAGTCGCCTGACACTCATCAATATCTGTAAAGAGATACATGAAAGCAAAAGAAGAGAGATGATACACTGTAGTAAATTCTCGTGTGCTTTAAAATAGCTGTTGTAACATATACAGTATCAGCACTGACTACAGTTCAGTTTAAATAAACATACTTACCAACACACCCGTATGAGTCTGAAATGGGGAAGTGGGTTGGTGGGAGTTCATACCCAGAGATACAAACACACCCTCCGGTTCCAGAACACTCAGCAAGTGGTCCACAGGAGTCTGCCTGACAGTCATAATGATCTAAACGGATACAAAGACACATGTACATGGACACACACACACACACACACACACACACACTACATTCACTGCAGTATGCCGTACATCATTTGAGAAAATAAAGCAAAAGATGACAGTGAATAATCATTACTTACAGGTTGCATAAACCGTGTTGGGACGTGGGTGAGATGCTGGTTTGTATATGTAGAATCCTCCAGGACAGAGGACCACACTCACGCTAATAGCATAATCATTGCACTGTCCCCAATCCGTAAATCCATGTGCACCTCCTACATATGGAGTTACGGATTCAGCTGTTGGATATGAAGATACATAATACAAGTGGTAGTTAGCACCGGCATGATTGGGCCCATAGCAGGATCTAACGACTCTGTCTCCGCCAATCCCTGTGAAGCGCCACCAATTCCCAACAAGGTGTATGTCGTTTTGTGGGAAGCCGGGATAGGTAGTGGATGTAAATAAATAGTTGCGCCATGGTTGCGTTAAGTTTGTGTAACCATCACAAGAACCTGCATGGACCAACAAAATGAATTGTGAATATCAATGAACACCAAATGACTGTTATTTCACTTATAACCACAATCTAAATGATGTGTTCAAGTCAACGTCATCCATACCGGCAGGGAAAACACAGTGGCCGGGAATGAAGAGAGAACCTGTAAAGGACAAAGACCCAGAAGAGTTATTGTCTATAAAAATATATACAGTATGTCATTTGTTTAAAAAAAGGTACCCTTTATGCATAGCAACAACATTTCACTACTTTCTTTAAATATTTTCAAATCATTTAAAAAGGATTTGGAGATAATACTGGTGAGACTATCACAGAAATTAACTTAATGCTGAATGGGTGCTGATGATATTGCTTACAATAAATAAACAAGACACATGAAGGCTCAAAGGTATGTAAAAAGCCTACATTACAACAGCATTTATAACAACATAATGTGCATTATAACAACATTTTGAGCATCAAAATATAAACATGTACAGTATTTTTTTTCAAAACTGTGCAAAACCAAATGTTTCTAACATTGTCGTCAATTAGAAGGTATATAAATATCTATGTAAGACAATGTATTTAGAGTATCACTATTGTCCGTCACTCGATATTAAAATAATTGTGCAGCCTAAGCAGGGTTACTCTAAGATATTTTTAAGTGTAATTTAGTTCAATTAATACATTGTTCCACATTATTAGCTTTATGAAAAATGAATGTACTCACCCAGGAGAAGTGAGAAGGCACAGCAGTTCATTGTGACAGCTCCCAGACCGCAAAAAACATCTATCTCTGCCGTTTAAGCTGTGTCTAAGTAGATTTTGGAAATTTGCACAGCATCCAAAAACTGTTTTCACAAGGTTTGACACCAATGCAAAAAGCAATGCAAATTCTCTTTCTTGTAATGATAGAGCTTAAGTGTAAGACAGCTCACCTCAAGCAGGAAGAGGGAACAGAGCTAAGAATGGCAGGCTGCAATGTGACTGAACATTCCCCATCTGTTTAGTAGTAAGAGGATCAGCCCCGGAAATATATATATTAACAGGTACTAAAAAAGTATTAAGAACAACATACAGCAAATAGTTCAAGTTTCAACAGAAACTAAAACTATTGAGCTTTATAAAGTTAAACATGTACATATTGTTCATATAGACCCTATAGGAAAAGTACCTATGTGATGTATACCTTTAAAACTACAGTCCAGAATGTGTTTTATTTTATGGGATGTCTGGATGTGTTATTGAAAAGTGTCTGTCAACGGTCATGCATAACCATGATAAATATGCTTTAATTGTATTATTATTGACTTCTTTCACAAAGTAATTATTTTAAGTTAAGTTTCGTAATATAGGATCGAAAAGTATTTTCACCGCTCCTTTGCTAAGAAAGTCAACATTTTCAGGCGGTTGTAAATGTCTTCTGCCTTGACTAAACAATAATAGGAATTCACATGCACCGATCTTATGACACTAACTTAGTATGGCGACAAAGAGAAACGACAAGGAGACAGAGAGAGACAGAGAGAGAGAGAGAAAGGAGAGAGACAAAGAGAGAGAGAGAGACAGAGAGAGATAAAGAGCATGTTCCACGTGTCATGACAATTTGTCTTGTAAAACTGTAACATGGTACAGCAGCTTGGCTCCATGTAAATAACTTACAAATCCAAGCAAATGCAAATGGCGGCCAAAAGCATGATCTTTTGTTAAAGAGACAACAGATGCTGAGTGTCATCCTAAAATCTTGCTTACTTCAGATTTGACTTCAAGTTTAAATACTGCAGTGAGATCAGGGCTGATTCACAAACAATCAAGGAGATTAAAGGGATGATTTCCTGAAAATATATTATTAGAGAAGATCATACGGGCTATTTCCATTTAATTGTATAATTCATTTTCAGCTTACACTAATTGAATAAATAAGCGGCCACAAAAAAAACACAGAAGCAAAACAATACACATATAGGGGAGAGTGGCCTAAGTTGTGCAACTTTTCACTCAAAGTGACTTTAAAGTAAGGCCTTGACAGTAAAGTCTCCAACTCAAATATGTACATATATTTCAGGGTGTTGTGCATCCCTGGCAATAAAAACTTTGGATCTGGCATAAACTGTAGAAGAAATATAGCTTTCGGAAAAAAAGTTGTCTTGTTGCACAACTTGCCCCCGGTGTGGTGTAAGTTGTGCGGTTGGAGAGAATACCATGGGGTGAATTGTGCCATTGATATATATCTCATAAACTGTAATGCAAGACAAATCCATTAGACAATCACTTATTTAAGGTGTATTTAAAGTAAATAGTTGACAAAGATTGAAGGACAATTTTCTTAAACAAGGCCTAGCAGATCTAGGTGGTTTTGCCTGCAAAGCTCACAATGACAAAGTCACCATCATCATCTTTCTGGCCATCTGAACTCTCATCAGTGGTGACGTTAAGTGGAATTGAGATGTCACTCTCTTCTGAGCTACTGTAGACAATCACTTTCTGTTGGTGACCAGCGTATACAGCCATGCCACTGGCACAACTCTCAGAAATGTACTTTGCACTAGTTGCTCCGTGCTTGTGGAACCAACTGCCACCTGACAAATGTGATTCCCCCTACATTTCTGCCTTTAAATCAAGGCTCAAAACCCATATGTACACCCTGGTGTTTCCTCCCCATTAACTATCTTACCTCTGCACTACTATCTGTGTTTATGTGGATGTATGGGCTTTACGTCTTTTATTTTGGTTATTGTTATTTTACCTTCATTGTTTATCTACTGAATGCACTATGTACAGCACTTTGGACAGGACAAACTGTCACAAATGTGCTTTTATAAATACATTTTACTTACTTACTTACTTATAACTCACCTAGGCCCTTTGGCACAAATCACCCCATCCCCAGAATTTTGGATAATAGGCATGATGCAGCAATTTAGGGCTGACATTGTGCTAACTATATGGACTCAAAGTGTAGCATACCAAAGCACTAAAACGTGTCAAATGTTTTCAAACGTGTCTATAATTGTTCAGACACAATAATCAAAAAACCTTGATCATGGAAATTTTACTTTGAAAGGCAAAACACAGTTTTTTGAGCTTAAATGTGCTTATATCTTATTCCTTGCGTCTCCCTTCTTTACAGGATGAGTCAAATGGATGGCTCTTCTTAAATATGTAGTCACATTTCCAATTTCTTCCACGGTTTTCTAGAAACAAGGGGTGGCACAACTTCCAAAATGCACAACTTAGGCCACTCTCCCCTACAATATACAATATTTAAACAATATATTTAAAAGCACATTTTTCAAATTGCTAATTTTATGGAAAGTTATTCACAGGTTTGTAATGAATTCTATAAAAGCACATGATTCAAATAACCGACTAAGATCTTATGAAAGAGGTCTGCTGTTAGAACCTAAAGGTGCCCTGAGGAACTTTCCGTTTGTGTTCATTCTTACAACCCCGGTGTGTTTTACTAAGCCAGCTGTTGTTCCTGGCTGAGCGTATATGACAAAGGCATTAAGAAAAACGACATACAAATAGCATTCTTGCACTGATGGTCTGGTTTGCTGTTACATGTCATTTATGATGATCAGAGGAAAAAATTAAACTGTTTCAGAAATATTTCAAAGTTCCTCATAGCTACTTTAATGAATTAGGCTACATGTTTTTTTTAAATGGCCTCTGCTTGTATTCCACTCATCAGACTTGCAATGAATACTGTCTCTGTACAGTTCGTTCCACACTTGGTGGTGGACAGAATATTATAAACATGACTGTGTCTTTTGTTGTTTAATTAATTGTATCATTAATTTATTTGTTCTAACCATGGACATATAAAGAGGTTCTAACAGTGATGCTAGAGTTGAAATGTCACATGTGTTTTTAGAATCATGAACGTTCACTGCCCTCCGGTGGTCACAGTGAGGAACTGCAGCACTAGAATTACATTAGAAGTGAACATTTACGAATAAGGGATAAAGTCTATTTTATTGAACCATGTCTGTTTGTTTCTGTATATTTTACACTACCATCTTTAACAGCCATTATCTCACCATATACAATACTCTGAACCAAAACTATCAATTTTTGGTTGATCGTTTTGAAGTGGAGCAGCAACAGTCAAATTAGTAAACAGAGCTAGTGGAGACGTGATGGCATCCGGTCAGAACTTTACCGTTACCCGACTGAAGCAACTTGAAAATGACAAGAAACAGTAAATTCACATAAAAGGGATATTTTCGTTGAGATACAGTGGTTATTAGTATGGTGTTTTTCCATGAGCAGAGTAAAGCTGGCTTGAGCTTGAAAGCCGTGCTTACCTGAGTCCCCATGAGCAAAAGAATGGTGCGGGGCGGGCTGCTAGGAACCATGATTTCCTATCGAGGTTTCCTGTCGACTATTTTGACTAACGGAACAAACATTGTTCGAGTCTGCGCACCGGTAATTAAGCGGGATGATTTCACTTATAGTATATGGTTTTCACACTTAAATAACAATTTTGTTTAGTTGCTTGACGCAATATATTTATGTTATAGTGCACAACGTGTGAGGCCTCATTTCACATTTAACGCCACGTGAGTTTGAAGCTGCAGTTTCGTAGCAACGCTTAGCACAAGCCACAGACTGCAGCTACAACGGTTAGACACTATGTGCTATTGTTAATCTTTGCAACAAGTCATAGGTATATATCCATAGCAGCAAGTGATGATATTTTCAGCACAACAAAATACAGCTACGTTTGATGTTGCGTTTACTGACTTATATTAATAATACCTAGTCAAATAGCTAGTCAACCAAAGTGAGGGAGGGTTTTTTCCTTTAGCTACATCAACACGTTTGGTGCAGCAGCTCTTAGATACACTGTATCTTGCCAACAACATACTGATACATTAAGTCAACTTGGTGAAGCGTAGGCCTACTATGAATGCAACTGTTTTTGTTTTTTGAAATATATTAGGCTACCCAATTAGCCTGAAGCAACTGTACGTGTGGTGAGGAAATCCAGTGAGAGGACCAACCATGACTTCACTGGTAAGCTTAGTTAGCCTCTCAACTCTGAACTACAACATCCAAAATATGACTTTTATCTCTGTCAACAAAGTTTGATCATGTGCACTGATGTAAACTCTAGGCTAGCTGGTAATTGCGTAATTCGCATCATCTATGATTCGGAAACTTTCTTTTTAATGTTGACCTCCACCCAACACTCTTAAACATTACTGATATGCAGTTAATGATGTTCTGTTTAGTGCTGAGTATCCTCTAAATAATCTATAAAGTGCTGAGACTAAGCTGTCCTCTGATTGTGTGTGTGTTTTACAGGCGGGCAGCAGTTCCTCAACCACAGAATACACTGTGCGCGTCCCCAAGTGAGTAACACATGCTGACGTGCACATATCCACAGACTGTGATTTGATAGGAATAGGAAAGAAAGCTAGAAAGATGCAATGTTTTGGTAGTTATATTATTAATGATTCTATGATTGCATTTCTGTCTGTCTAATAGAAACACCAACAAGAAGTACAACATCATGGCTTTCAATTCGGGAGACAGAGTCAACTGTTCAACCTGGACACAGGTGGGGGTTCATGTCAGCATAGGTTAGATGATGACCTGAACTCAATGAGTCACAAAGCATTGTCATTACCCTTAAATTAACAGAACAAAGATAATCTGAAGTCTTAAAATGAAGTAAGAGGCCATAGCAACCATCTTTCAGTTTTAACATTTAAATTCCCAATCCAGGCTCGAATGGAGCGAGATATGAGCGCCCGGCGGATCTTTGGGGAGGAAGAGACAGCAGATGGCGCGGCCGGCAGTGAGTTTGGCAAAAAGCAGCGTGAGGAAGCGCGGCGGAAGAAGTATGGTATCGTGAAACGCGAGTTCAAAACGGAGGACCAGCCTTGGCTCCTCAAAGTCAACGGCAAGGGCGGCAAGAGGTGGGACAGACTTATTCTTCACACTCAGATTCACTCTCGTTTTCACATACTCTACTTATGATGTAACCAAAACTGTTGTTCTTATTAACATATATCTCTGTCAGTTTCCTAAAATCTATAAATCCTTATCACAGTTTGCAATACCTACATTTGTATTGAAACAATTCAGCAATTCTGGACGTGTGTTGCCAAAATCACTTTTTGTCGATATCAGTGAATATCTCCTGACACTCTGCTACTTGTCTGTACTTTTTATACGCGCTGAAAAAATCCAGTGTTAATACACAGCCTAGGCTAGGGGCATATAGCTACGGTGGCCCCTTTGTTTACATACCCGTTTACACAGTCTAAGCTGTGTATCAACAGAGGATTTCTTTTAGCGTACACAGTACTGATAGGTAGCAGATCACTGATTTTGACAACAAGCGTTCTCCAGAATCACTGACTCCACCTTTTTAAGACTGTATATGCAGGCCATATGGGTGATCGCTACTGTTTTCCACCACAGCTACATTCTCCCTCCATTTGTGTTTGTTTGTGTCAGGTTCAAAGGTCAAAAGAAGGGCGGAGTTACAGAAAACGCATCCTACTACATCTTTACACAGTGTCCCGACGGAGCCTTTGAGGCCTTCCCGGTCCACGGCTGGTACAACTTCATACCGCTGTCAAAACACCGGACTCTCACCGCTGAGGAGGCCGAGGAGGAGTGGGGCAGGTGAGACATGGGAGGAACGGGCACACATGATTGGTTGTTTGTGGTGATGAAAAAAATAAAACGGTATCCCTGTGTTCCAAATCAAATACTCCTTCTTTCTACTATTCTACATAAAAACTATGCAGTGAGGATAGGCAATACATTTGGGACATACTTTTACTTAATTATTTCTTTATAACAACGCGCCTTGAACTTGCCTCCTCTTGCTTATATTTCCGTTGCATCGCTGGTTGTTTTCACACTGTGGCTCAGTCGATGTGACGTTACCTCTGCAGCACAGTGTATTGTGGGTCAGAATCGCCAAAAAAGCATTCTGATTTCTACACTAAAAGTTGAGAAACATCGGGGAGAGTTGACAGAGGAAGGGATCCCTCTCCCAGGACGGACATCATGCCATCGATGTCATATGTACAGAAAATAATAGAAATCACAAAGGAATACAATCATTGACCAGATGTTTACATGGTAATACTAAAGTAAAATATGAATAGTGTGGATGCAGGATGTACTTTTGTTTACCGAACTGGTGCAGTTTACGTCAAACACGTATTTCCCCTTTGCCCGTTAACAGGAGGAACAAGGTGGTGAATCACTTCAGCATTATGCTCCAGAGGCGTTTCCGGGAGCAGGAGCACGGCGGGGACGACGATGACGAGGGAGAGAAGTCTGGGAAGAAGAAGAAAAAGAAGGGAGGAGGAGGGCGAGGAGGAGACCTGCGCATCACTGACCTGGAGGACGACCTGGAGATGAGCAGCGACGACAGTGACGGCAGCATGGGCGACGGTATGGAGAGACTCACTTGATGGAGAGGAAGATACTTGACTGTTGTAGTGTGCCCCCGCCAAACAAACGTATTGCAGATAGAGTCAGCGATTATAGAGAATGCTTGTTGTACAAAATCTTTTGACAACAAGCATTCTCCAGAATCACTAAGTTCAAAAGAGTGATCAAAAACAGAGAAAGCAGCCACTTAAACAGGAGTATTGTAAAATACACCCGTCAACATTTCTTGTCATCCTGTAATTTTTTTTTTTTTTTTTTTCACCACTTTTATTGGACAGATGGAGAGAGCAAGACGAAGGCAAAGAAAGAGACGGGCAAGGGAAAAGGAAAGAAGAAGAAGAGGAAGAGCAACGAAGAGGCCTTGGAGGACAGCGATGACGGGGACTACGAGGGTCTGGAGGTGGACTACATGTCAGATGAAAGCAGGTCAGATAAGTTGCCTTTTACGCACAAACAGACTCGCTATCTAATGTTACCACATGACAAAATATATATATCTGTTGTGATTTTTTAACCAAAATGTCCTTTTTCCCCCAAAAAAATAACCAGTTCGGACGAAGAGCCTGACAAGGGCAAAATAAACAAAGGACAGGACATGCCTAAAGGTCAGACCATCTCTAGTTAAATATTACTGATCTACTCAGTATGAAATACTCAAACGACGCTGATTATTCATGCATATATTAGTATGAGCACTTTCAAAATGTTGGTTGTGTGTGTTACTCCTCACCGCATCACCGCCACATGACATTAGTAAAATAAGAATACTCACTGATTGCATTTACTTAGGGGTGGAGTCAGCCAGTCAAGAGTACACTCAAAATCAGTGAATATTTCCTCACGATCCACTACCTGCCCGTACTGTTTGTGTTGATACACAGCCTAGACTCTGTAAACTGGTATCATGTAAACAAGGTATATGTAAACAAAAGGGCCCAACGTAGCTTGCAACATGCCGTTGTACAGATCCTAGGCTGTGTAATAACACTGGATTTTTTTTTATATAGCGCACACACAGAATGGACAGGTAGCGGATTGTGAGGAGATATTCACTGATTTGGAATCGCTGACTCCACCTTTGAAAATGAAATTAGTGTTTTTTTTTTATGCATTTCAATGTTTTTGACTTAATATTGGCTTAAGCAATGTTATGAATGATGACCATTTAGATTCCTTGAGAGATATCCCACCAAATAATTAGCCTTTTCCTCGTAGGGATTGACGAGGCGTCTGAAAGTGAGGAAGAGAGTGAGGAGGAGAAACCGAATGAAGAGGAGAACAAGGAGGAGGAAGAGGAGGAGGAAGGAAAGAAAACCCCGGTCCAAGCGGAAAAGAAGAAGAAAAAAGGTATTGAACCATATAGACACCCGGGTGACTATTTTGAGTATATCATTAAGTGAATGAGATCTTCATAAAACACCAGCGATGTTAAACGATGCTCCTGTTTTTACTGAGTCGTATGGATGTGTGTCAGCAGACAGCAGCGGAGAGTCGGAGAGCTCCGACGACAGCGACATCGACGGAGAGACGGCCTCGGCTTTATTCATGGTGCTTACTGTCTGTGTGACTGTATACATGGAGATTTGCTTGTTGCCTACTGTAGTTTTGACTTTTGCTATTTTGATTTTGTGGCATAATGAACGTCATTATGATAAATGTGACAACTAACTACTTATTAGTTGTCACATTTACTATTACTCAGAGGCCATTATGTGGGTATGTCACACATATCTAGTTAAATGATGTTCAGTACCTGTAAAGCTAATTCTGCCCACGAGCGAAGGAGCTCTTACTGTTGAGTTTTTGCAGCTTTTTTATTTTTTGTGAGTGAATGTGTGAATGTTTGGTATATACATTTCTGTAGTGTTGTGATTTTATTTTATTATTATTATCAAACATGTCTCTGTCTTTTCCCTCTCTCAGAAGAAGCGCACCCCTCCTAAACGTGCGGGTGGGCGTGGCTCAGCAGGCAGCTCCCGGACTGGCAGTCGCCCCGGGACACCATCCATTGACTCTGCCGCCACCTCCAGTACGCTGCGTGCTGCGGCCAGCAAGCTAGAACAAGGTGTTTGCTCACCGGGGCCCACCGTTTCGACAAACACGCCTTTACAGGCTGTGTATTAACACTGCATGTGTTTTTCAGCACTGACAACAAGCATTCTCCAGAATTGCTGACTCCACCTTTAACAAGACTCATGTCATGGCAAATGTATTTTTTTGAAGTTTTTTACAATAAGCCTACTGAACTGTGTTCTTTGCCTCTGATTTTATTTATTTTTTCTTTACTGCTGTCTACTATTGTCTACTTGTTACCAACATATTGAGATGAAGCCAAAGGCAATTATCGACATCATGAGCAATAACATTTCTAACCATTCCCACAGGTAAGAGACAGAATCCAGCTCCAGGCACAGACTCACCAGCTGCCAAAAGGCTGAAGATGGAGCCCAGCACTCAGAGCCCTGTTCCCTCTGGCAAGAGTACACCGCAGCCACCATCAGGCAAATCCACTCCAAGCTCAAGGTACAAAACCAGTCTATGCCTCTAAGAAACATCGGATGAAAATATGTATGGTGAAGCTGTCATTTACAGGGATCCCCACAGTCATGAAATCCCTGGAAAAGTTATGAAATTTGAGTAAACTTTTTCCAGACCTGGAAATGGTTTGTAAATACCGTATTTTCCGCACTATAAGCTGCACTGGACTATAAGCCGCAGGTGTTATAATGTTTAATTACCATGTAAGAGTTCGTGCACAGAGGGGATTGTCGGGAAAGAGATGGCTGCTTGAGGAAGCTCCCATTTATTAACATTTCAACAAACAAGTTGCATATTTGCATAACGTACTTAAGTGTCATTTAGTGCAATAGTAGCTACTAGGGATGGGCACGAGTGTTTTCGCTACTCGTGTGATCGCTTGCATTCCTCGAGGATCAATCGATTCCTCGTTAAACTTTTTTCTATTTTTAGAACGCAACGCATCTGTCTACAGAACAACGGTTGACCGCAATAAAGCGCTCAATGCTTTTGTCAAACAGTCACAGTTGCCATATGATATTAAGGATTTTTTTCCACAAGTTTAAAACACATTTTCCTCACTGAAAGTAATTAAATAGACGGGCCACAATATAAACCGATCGAGTAGGTCTGAGATGGGGAGGAAAAAAATCATGAGCTGTAGTTGTAACAAAGAAAAATAGCCTAAGTCACCATTTAAAATAAGAAGGGCAGCAGATAATATAAAATGATTGTCCTACAATTTAAATACATATAAATAACTCACCAAAGCAGATAGTTGTAGGCCTATATCCAACCGCGTAATGCTCACTCCGTGTCCGTGAATAATTACTGCGACTAATTCCTCATTAACGGAACGTTACACCGGTCGGTTTTTGAATCTTATCCCCATATTCCCTATTGAAGGCTTCTTAACTGTTGTTGGCTCGGAGCGAATGTGCCTGAAGTAAGCCTTGCTTCTTCTTTTCTTTCCAAGCGGAGAGCACCTTGCATGCTCACCTGGAGTCTACTCATTACTAACTGAGAGTAACAAGTGTCATCTCCCCTTTTTATAAACGTAACTTTATCATCTGCTTTGAAATAATTGGACAGTTATATTCCTGAAAATGTTCTGGAGAAGAAAGGAGAGACCGTGTTCAGCTCCGCGATGCTGTGGAGAACATAGGCTGCGCTGCGGTGGCACGGAGGTGGCAGTTATTTGTTTGACACAACGCTCAGTTTATTGCACTTGCATCAAAAATATTTAATTTTGTTAAACTTTATTTTATCCGTTTTGTGCCATTTTGTACACTATATAACATTTTAAAATAGGGGCGGCCGCGGCCCGCCGGCCTAAAGGCTACAGACACTTAAATTTTTTTTTTTTTTAAATCCTCATCCACCAATCGAGTTCATTTGAAACGAGGAGTACTCGATTACTAACGCCCATCCCTAGTAGCTACAGAACATATACTGTGCTGTGTAATAACAGGGTCGAAAAATGGGGAAAAAGTTGTGGCTTATAGTCTGAAAACTACGGTACCTGAATGTTTTGGAAACGTATTGAACTTACCCTAATTTCCACTAGTGTTTAAAACATGTTCCAAAACATGAGTAACGTTATACAAAATACTTCCTCGAGTTACTAATGTTCTATCCACAAGCATCTCTGGGAAGTACGTGACTTAATAATTTAGGGCTTCTAAATGACAAATATGGCACATGGCTGAAGAGAAACCATATTGAGCCCATAGGATTGTGAAAAAAGGCCTAAATAAGGTTATGGAAATTGGACTAAAGTTCATGGAAAATGTGTGGGAAGCCTGAATATATGCACAATTGACATCAAAATAAAGACAACCTATAAATCTTTTTCTATGTGTCCACTCCACACAGTGACGTGCAGCTGACGGAAGACGCGGTCCGTCGTTACCTGATCCGTAAACCCATGACCACCAAAGACCTGCTGAAGAAGTTCCAGACCAAGCGCACAGGTCTGAGCAGCGAGCAGACGGTCAACGTGCTGGCACAGATCCTGAAGCGCCTCAATCCAGAACGCAAAAATGTCAACGACAAAATGCACTTCTACCTCACTGAATAACCCACTGTGGAAGGGAGGGATGGTGTGAAGGTTTTGTGCCCATTTTGAAACAGGTCCTTAGGTGGCATTTATCAAGTTTTTTTTTGTTGAGCCCTTTGAGCTTGTTTTTTCCATAGTTGTTAGTTTCACATTAAATAACAGAAAACGTGCTAGTGCTGATTGACTGACGGACGGACAGCTCTTTCTCTTTGTCGACACAGTTTAACTTAGCTAGATAAATGAAGAAAAAAGTAGTTTTTTCTTAGGTAGAAATATTTGTAATAAAATTTAAAATCTATTTCTGTGTTAGGCTTTTCTCTCTACCCTTCTTTCTTTTGTATACCAGGTATTTTCTCAGTTTGTTCCCTCTTCATTTCGGTTTGGTTCCTACAACATGTCTGGGCCTTTTTGATTCCTGGAGATGGGCTGCTACCATGGACTGGTCAAAGTGTATGTTGAGATAACTTTATATAAAGGTATATGTAGATAGGGATATATGTGCACAAAGTAAACAGGACAGCTGGGACACGTATTTGCAAAAAGTGGGGATGTCCTCATCTTATGAAGGTTGAAAGAAATTAAATGTCTAAAATATGTCACAGCAGATCGGGTAAGAAGGGAGAAAGTTACTCTTCTAACTTCTTTTTACTTACATTATTTGAACAACTTATCTTAAATCAACAAGAGCCTTTATTGCATTTGAGTTCACTTAATTATTTGTCATGTTCACAAAGTCTCCTTCAAAGTGATGGTAATACATAAAAACATTCATCAAAATCAGAGGACCAACCCTCCCTTTTAATGTTCAACTAAATATTTGATACAATTAAATCGGATATAGTTTGCAAGCAGTGAGTGCTAACTGAAACAATGTTTTTAAACTACAGCCAAGATGCTGTTATTGTTGTGGAGGGTTGTGAAAAGTGCTGTTTATTTAAATCAGCCATTACCACATTTAAAAAATGCTCCAATGAACAAAGCCATTGTCCATCATTCATTCATTTTCATCCTTTTAATTTGAAAGATCATGCATTCGAACACTGTGTACACCACGTCACTACCAGTATGCTGTGGTTCTGTTATATCAAATCAGTTTAGCATTCTTGACAGAAAGGGGGTCACCCAAATCAATATTTCTTAATGGCACAGTATGGGGAGTGTCTCAACATTAAATGTCCCAGACACATACTTATTTATACATAATATAATAATACCTCAACCAAAAAAATAATAAGGGATTTCGGCTTTATAATCTTAAAGCAGATGCGTGGAGATAGATGTTAGCTCGGGAGGTTGCGACAGATGACGGAGATCCTACGCAGCCGGGGCACCCTGTGTCCATTGAACACAGAGTCCTCATCTTTGAGGATCTCGTGGGTGAACTTATGTCTGGCCTCGTCCCTGTATTTGGCAAGAGAGCAGGATGGAAAGCGTTACTGCACTGTTTAAAGTTGCATAGTATGAATGAGTTATCCTGCAATGTAGGACACAGCACACTTCATTAGAATATATCAGCCGCTACTGTGTGCACTCATCGCCAGTCACAAACTCAAATCCTTATATTACAGCGTAAAGGCGGAGTCAGCGATTCTGGAGAACGCTTGTTGTCAAAATCAGTGCATACCTACTCACAATCCCCTACCTGTCTGTACTGTGTGCGTTGAAAAAAATATCCCAGTGATAATACACAGCCTAGGCTCTGTAAACGGGTATGTAAACAAAGGGGCCACCTTAGCTGGTAACATGCTTTTATACAGACCCTAGGCTGTGTATTACCACTGGATTTTCTTTCAGCGCACACACAGTATGTACAGGTAGCAGACCGTGAGGAGATATTCACTAATATTGATAAAAAAAATAGTTTATTTGGCTTACTCCAGAATCATTGACTCCTCCTTTAACACAATACCTAAATATAATGTGATCATTTACTGAACCTGAGTATGTAGAGGGAACGCCGGGGCAGCAGCAGGTCCAGCCATTCATTGGGGGCATCTTCCTTTACCAAACGCATGATACTGTCAGAGAGAAGACTCAACCCAGCAATGGTGCTACCACAGAACTGAAACGACAGTAAGAGAGCACTGTACATGTTAGAACCTACTGTTTATTTATTTGATTCCAGTTATCTTTGTATGGAAGCCTACCTTGACACTATCAATGTGAGGCTTGATGTAGCCTTTCTTGTCCAGGTCTAAGATGTGCACGGGACCGAGGAGTGTACTGCCCGCAGGAAACGCTACGGATCGAAGGCGATTCAAGACGTCCTCGCACGCTGCCCCCCAACTCACACGCTCTGTCTCTCTGAACCCGTGTATAGCCTAAGTGTGGGGAAGGGGACACAGCACGAATACAGTCAGCATCACTCTTTACACCTGGGTGTATTAAGGAATTTACAATTAAAACAAACCAAAACCCTCTACTTCAATATGTATACCCTCCAGTATGCATAATACACCCTCTGCATATACTGTATGCAGACAGTGCAGAAGGCCCATGGACTCCATGGGCCTTCTGCAATAGGGTCCTGCGCCCCTATTCAGAACCTGGAGATGGCCCCTATCAGTGTAACAGATCATGGTCGCCACATATTTAAATGCCTGACTAAACAACACATTAACAAATATGCAAAACAACATACCCTTACATTAGCAAACCTATCTCTATTATTAATGTCATATGGAAACGCCCATAACAAAATGATATATACTAATCTACAAAAAAATAACAACATTTATACTATTCAATTAGTTTTTTTGTTGCTATACTTAGAGAATGCATGTTGTTGTGTAGCCTATGTCCGATGAATTACACGACTGATTTGTAGGTAGTTTAGGCGCAACTTTTGAAACAGCTATGCACCGATCACAAAAAGAAAGGGGGCAAAAGCAGGCTAGAATAGTCAGCAAAAACAACAAAATTGAACATGTAGGCTACCAGTCAGTATGATCTTGACTTACGTCGTCCCAATGGTCGAATTCATAGCGTTTCTTCTTCAGGCCTGGCTCCAGCTCTTTTAGGAAAGCGCCCTCCTCTTCCTCAGTGATAAAGGCCGTCTTTACCTGCACCTGTGAGCCGAGTGCCTGCACGAGCTCCCGGCTGGAGCCGACCACTAGAGCATCATCTCGGAGAGGTGAGAGCCCGTTGCTGGCACACGAGCTCACACAGCGCCGGTGTCCGACGTAAACAGCAGGTGTGTGGATTCGTTGTATTACCAGCAGCAATAGTTTCATCCTCCTGTCTGAAATATTATTAGTCAGTCTCGCTACACTGTCCTTAACTGTAGTTAGCTAGGTTTTGGTCGTGTTGACATTGTGAAGTGGCTCTCTAAGACGCCATGTTTAAATGCAATGCATTGTGGGGGGCGTAGTCTTACAACCGAAAACGCAACACGTAAAGTAGCCTGGCCCCTCTCAGGAATTCAGACTCTTTTTTTGTCTAAATATCAAGATGGTAGTAGGCTACAAACAATTTAACAAGATATTGTACCCTAAATCATCATGTGTCCTTTGGAATGCAGGTTAACATTGGGAAGGTGACATACGCCTAAATTACATTTCGTATTGAGGATTAAGCAGATTTTAGGGGGTGAGGGGCTGCAATTTTACGGGCAACCCCTGTCCCTTCTCTTGTTGTGCCCGCCCCACCCCCACCCAGAATTTGGGCTTGCATGACTCCTCTCACTGAAAGTATTGTATCTGCAGGTATAAGCACTCTTCTGGGTTGTGTGAAGCCGGTCTTGAAAACAAACGTTAGGCTACAATGGATAATAACATGATCTGGGATTATAAATCATCTTTGTATTGGTTATAAAGCATATCACATGCCATTAATTTAGGTTTGCGATGGCCACCCCACTCTAGGTCTGTGTCCCACCTTGGCCACCTCGGTCAAAATGGCCTGGAAATGCCACTGGCTGTTGCAGTTATATAGGCTACTGTTACCACTGGAGGGCAGTGATCACTCGTTGTAAATGTACTCAGCCAACATCTGGTGAAAACCTTCAAAGTAAAATATTCAGGACAAATTCTTTATCTACATTTTCAACTGCCAAGTGTGCAAATGATGCAGCTAGAAAAAACACTAACTGCGGTCTAATTGTTTGCTTGGGAGATTATTGTAATTTCTTAGATGGAGCATCATGTGTTAGATTTCAAGTATATTGATTTGGTTCTGATTAGAACTTCACTATTTTTATTTGATCAACAAATATATTGTTCAATATGTAGAGTGACAGAAGGAATCTATACTATTTACAGTGGTTGCCAAAAGTATTAGAACAAGGAGGTGTGTTGTTGTTTTTGTTAAATTTACCATTAAAAGACCCATAAAACAAAGGAAATATCTACAAAGTCAACATTATGCTGTATAAAGGGGTAGTATTATGGTGTGCGGGGCCATTTCAGCCTCAGAAACAGGTGACTTAGTGAAAGTTGATGGCATCATGGACAAGAAAGTATACCACAACATTCTGGTGAGGCACGGAGTACCATCTGGGAGTTGTCTTATTGAGCCTGGATTTATTTTCAAGAAGACAAGGACCCTAACTTCAAACTATTGCCGGAGCTACCTTCAACAAAGGAATTTGCTGGAACATTGAAAATGATGGACTTGCCCCCTCAAAGTCCGGATGTATCGAGCTAATTTGGGGCGAGTTGGAAAATAAACTGGACATATCCATACATTCAAAGGAAAGCCTCTGGCTTGAGTTGCATAAGTGTTGAAGTTCTCAGGAAATATGCCAGAGAGATTTGATGCTGTAATTGCTGCAGAAGGTGCACATTCCAAATATTAAAGTTCAAAGTGGATAAAAACAGTAGGAATCACTTCATCTGATAATTGTTGTGCTCAGAGCAAACATCTGCATATTTCATGAACATTATGAAATGAAATCATGTTCGGCCACTTTATTAGGTACACCTGTTCAATGGCTTATAAAAACAAAAAGCTGATCAGCCAATCACATGGCAGCAATGTAATGCATTTAGGCATTTAGACGTGGTCAAGACAATGTACTAAAGTCAAACCGAGCACCAGAATAGGGAAGAAAGGGGGTTTAGGTGACTTTGAACATAACATGGTTGATGGTGCACGGCAGGATGGATCCATACTTTCATGTTTTTTACGCCAAATTCTGAACCTGCCATCTGAATGTCGCAACTGAAATCGAGACTCACCAGACCAGGCATGATTTTTCAATCTTCTATTGTCCAATATTGGTGATCCTGTGAGAATTGTAGCCTAATTTTCCTGATTTTAGCTGACAGGAGTGGCACACGGTGGGGTCTTTTGTTGATGTGTAGCCCATCTGCTTCAAGGTTGGTCGTGTTTTGCGTTCAGAGATGGTATTCTGCATGCCCTGGCTGTAAAGAGTGGTTATTTGAGTTACTGCTGCCTTTCTATCATCTCAAACCAGTATGCCCATCCTCCACTGACCTCTGACTTCAACAAGGCATTTTACGTCCACACAAATGCCACTCACTGGATATTTTTTCTTTTTCTGACCATTCTCTGTCAACCCTAGAGATGGTTTAGAGTGAAAATCCCAGTAGATCAGCAGTTTCTGAAGTACTCATACCAGCCCTCCTAGCACCGTCAACATTGCCATGTTCAAAGTCACTTTAAACCTCTTTCTTCCCCATTCTGTTGCTCGGTTTCAACCTCAATTACTTGTCCCGTCCAGGTCTACATGCCTAAATGAATTGAGTTGCTGACATGTGATTGGCTGATTAGTAATATGTGTTAACAAGAAAATGAACCTAATAACCTAATAAAGTGGCCGGTGAGTGTGTATATATATATATATATATAGAGAGAGAGAGAGAGAGAGAGAGAGAGAGAGAGATAGGTAGATAATATAATAACATAAATCTACATGATTAAATAAATAAGCAAAAGTGAAAATAGAAAACAGTAATGGAAACCAATATAGGCCTATGCACAATACAACTAGTAGATATAGAAGAAAAACAATTATATGTATTTTCTGTCTCCCTTATGGGCTCATGTAGTCAAAGATGGTAGTAAAAATGTTTGTAGGGTTGATAAAGAGAGAGAAGAGGGAGAGAGCCGATAAAGTGGCGACTTTATCCCCCAGAAGAAGAAAAATAAAAAATGTGCCTTTTTACCACTAGGGACAGGTTACATCCCTCCTTCTTCTGTTCCCCCTTTTGCTTATTTTTACTGGCGACCCTTTTATAAGTGAACTCACCGTATACAAGGATAGTAAGACATCTCCTTTACCCTCACAGGAAATATGGGAAGCTTAGAACAGATGTTATAAATGCTCTATCAGATGGTTTAGATCTAAAAAGGTTACTCGTCAGGAAGCCAGGAGGTGATCGAGAAAAAGCAGGAGGAAGATAATTTGGCTAGTTCCCTACTTATTACTATAGGTAAATAATTCTAGATCAAATAATACATTGTGCTTATTCGGCAAGCTGGAAAAACGTCTCGCGTGGGTATATTTTTGTGTAATGCACTTTGGTCTATCCACCATACTCACGCACACATAAACATGTTTTTCTTTTGATACATGAGAGAGCATGAGCCTGCCTATACATGTCACATGCATATCCCAAGCACATATACTGTATACAAGGATTATTAGTGCTCCTTCTGTGAGCCGGCTGTTGGTCTCGGTCACTGAGCATTCACAATAAAAATCAACTCGCACACGCACACACACTCACACACACATACACACGCACACACAACTGATGCCCATTTTATTGTTGGGAGCCATGCTGTTGCCCCCAGCATTGCATTCATCCAGCCATGATGAGTGTTTTGGATTCATATTCTAATTCCCAGTTGGTGCACTCATTTAAAGCTTCTACGATTCACTGCATAATCATCGGTCAGCTTGTCCTGCAGCCATCATTATGCCTTCTGTTGAATCATACAATTAAACTGAAAATAGCCCGAACAATACTCTTGCAGTGGTCAGTTTGTGAAGTACAAGTGTGAAACCTGTCTGCTCTTATGGCCCAGTCTTTTGGCACAAAGAAATGAAAGATGTGTAGGCCTATGCAATGTAAAGATAAATGTAAGTGAAATTAAAGTAGGACACAGTGGCTGTGTTATTGTGGCGTTACAAATACCTCAGCTCTGGTGGCGATCAGAGACAATATTCTTGTTTCAATAAGAATAACAATTTATTTGCAAGTTAGAGGGAAATGGTGTGAAATGAAATTAACGTAAAGGGGAGGTCTATTTTACACATCAAAGTCTGTTTACAGGCTTGGGGAGTACTAGTGCATAGGTTTGGAGAGCCTGCAGTTAGTTTATAAAACCTTTCCTGTGAGGGAAGTTTGTCTATTCAGTTATGAGAATAAACATAGTGCACTAAAGTTACATAGTGAACCTTTTAAAGAAAAATTGTCTGAAACCTTTTTGGGCCCTGGAAGGAGATGCATGAAATCTTGTAAATTCTCTAAAAAGTTGTGTATTTTTTGAACTGTCCATTGTAATTGCAATCAGTTATTGGGTGAAATCCTGATTCAGTAAAGTACTCTTTTGAGTGAAGCTTGCAAAGCTTGGAAACAAAGCAAGGAGGACCTTAGGACACACAGTTGGAGAAAGCAGAGAGTAAGTTGTTGACGTCACAAGTCTGCAGCGGTGAGGCGGCAGCCATCACTGCAGTTTCTTGATGATAACATACTTACCCTACCACAGCAAGTTCAGCTTATGTCCAGCCTCACCGGGATGAGGGCTCAATCCATGTTTCTTGAGCTGGCTGGGTTGGCAATTATTTACACTGGTGTCAATTATGTATTTGCATTATAATGTGCTCTATTCATTCGCCTTATGATCATATTTATATTAACATTAAAGCTTGTATCAATTTTGGTGCAGTGTGTGTGTGTGCCACAAACCATCTGGTACAGCCACTCTATGCTAGTTAAACCCAAATGAAATGTTAAAGTGAACTAGAAACAGCCTCTGACCCAGTTTTCGATGGCTGGACACTTGGATCTTCACCTACCCTAACTGGTGTTATATGATGATGTATGCCATGGCAATAGAAAATAGCATTTTTTGACACATGCTGTATCATGTCATTGACGGATATTTGGCGGTTATAATATTGTGTATGATGTGGACCAGTATTGCAGGGGTTTACATATATAAGTCTGCATTGGGTCTTCTTGAGGACTGGGTTCAGCAGGGGCGGAGTGTTCTACATGCATCCAGCCATTGAATTATTCAGCCTTATGAATCATTGAGTCGTGACACTCCTTTTTAGGCCCTCGGCTCGGAGCTCCAGCCTCACAGCTACCCCTCTATTTGAACATCTGACGGAGAAAGAAAAACAACAGAGAACAATCCAGACGCTTCTCAAACGCTATAGGCATAGAATTAATGTTTTTTAAAGCACCTCAGAAACTTGCAGTGATGGCCATGTTTCTACCATGTTAGTGATGTATTTAAAGGTGGAGTCAGCGATTCTGGAGAAACGCTTGTTGTCAAAATCAGTGAATATCTTCTCAAGATCCACTACCTGTCTGTATATGTGCACTGAAAACAATCTGGTGTTAATACATAGCCTAGGATCAGTGACCTGGTATGTGAATAAAGGGGGCCCACCGTAGATGGCAACTTGTCCGTTCACATAGCCTAGGCTGTGTATTAACACTGGATTTTTTTTTACGGATTTTGAGGGGTTTTTCACTAATTTTTACAAAAAAAGTTTTTATTTTTTTGCAATTCTCCAGAATAGCTGACTCCTCCTTTTTTTAAATGACCAAAATATAGGCATATCAAAGTCTCCACATACTTAAGCTTATAGGCTGGTAGCAAATCATTCTCAGCCCTGTTGCATTGGGTCATGCATTTGAACATAAGCTCTTTTTGACGTCATCATCGACAATGCAGCTGCTTTCTCCATCCAGGGTTGCTGGATCATTACCTTCATTGCACTGGCTTCATAGATCAGACTTGAGTGTAAAACATTATCACATTATAATTTTTTTAATTTTTTTGCCAATAGTCTCCTTACAATATACTATATTGAAAGCAGGATCATTGCCATATCATTTCTGTTTTGTTTTTATTTTATTGTGAAAGGACAGTAACAGTGGGAGAAAGGCATAGTGAAGAGTTAAGACATGGAAGTTGATGGATTCATAGTCCAAATGTCATGGTCGCAGATACCGACAGACCAAACATCTTGCTCCAACAATACCGTATGCTGAAAAACTATGATCAACTTGAACCCTTAACTTACTTGTGTATTCAAATGTGGATCTTTTTTTTCTTTAAAAAAAAAATACTCCTGTCTTTTATTTACACTCACTCACAAGAACACTGCTGTAAAGCAAAGACGGCCTATGTTGCATTATTTGTCTCAGCAAAATACAATAGATAGATAGATAGATAGATAGATAGATAGATAGATAGATAGATAGATAGGTACTTTATTGATCCTGAATGACATTTTTATGAAAATACATAGATATTATCACATATCTTAATTCCGTCTATGCAGACAGGGTGTGTGTTCTTGTGAGGTAACCATGTTTTATGCATGGCTGGCCTTGGAGCAGTTGCTTTTCGGTGCGTTTTGTGCTGGCTGTGCAGAATAACAGGTTTGGACAGAAGGCTGCTGCTCCTCAAAGCCTCCAGCTCTGAAGGGCAATAGATCATTTCACAGATCATCACAATCTATCACAAACACACATTTGTAAACACACAGACACAAGATTCACCGGTCTATAAAATACAAAAAACATTTATTAAAAATAAATAGGAGGAAAAAAAACACGTGATCACTGCATAGTGGATTACTTGAAGATTTTCGGCCTTTTGCATATTTTGTTCCAAACAGCTGAGATGACACGGTGTGAAACAATCCGCTGAAGTCTTCCCGTATTAACACACCTATTGCAAAATCGTTCATATGTCAATCAGACATGAAAAGAATAAGGCATCATTTTGTAAAGTGTTACCAATAGTATGCATGGAATATTTTGGTAACACTTTACAATAAGGGTACATTAATTAACTGTTTTAATGCTTAAAAAAGGCCTAATTAGCATGTACTAAGCATTACCTGTTAATAAATGCTTAGTACATGCTTAATAAACGTAAACTAAGCATTAACTAACTGTTTGCTTAGTTTATGCTTAACTAAGCATTAGTTAACAAAGCATTAACCAACCCATAATAATGCTTACTTAATGCTTAATAGGCATTAACTATGCATTCACTAACCATTAATATCATTAACTTTGTATTAACGAACAGTTAATTAATATACCCTTATTGTAAAGTGTTACCAATATTTGTAACAAGCAGCACACAGTCAACAACCTGTGCATGTCTTTGCAAACCATTTTTCCCTTATTTTACGTTTGTATCTTTTAAGGTTTTTGTGGAGTAAATTTTTCTTTTTTTAATCATCATTTATACTAATGCAAAAGGACACTCTCTCTATCGTAACCAGTGCCCCACCACATGCAGCATGCCCTTTTTTTATTCCATTCATTTATTTATTTGTGTGCCTCCCAGACAGCCACTGGTTGAACCAACATCAGTTATAGTGTAAAATACATTTAATCACAGTGTGAAATGGGATCTTATTTTATTAGCAGTTGGCTAAGCTCAGCAATACTTAAAAGTATGTATTGAGCCAATGGCTATCCATCCCATGTAGGTAAGGTTTAATAATGCAAAATGATCTATCTATCTATCTATCTATCTATCTATCTATCTATCTATCTATATCTATCTATCTATCTATCTATCTATCTATCTATCTATCTATCTATCTATCTATCTATCTATCTATCTATCTATCTATCTATCTATCTATCTATCTATCTATCTATCTATCTATCTATCTATCTATCTATCTATCTATCTATCTATCTATCTATCTATCTATCTATCTATCTATCTATCTATCTATCTATCTATCTATCTATCTATCTAATAATGTAATATTTGTGTTATTGATTTGTATTATTCTTCGGACTCAATGGGATATACCTGTATAAATAAAAAAATAAAAAATAAAAAAAATTATTGCATGCCCTTGTGGAAGGGTCAGTCCAGCTCTCGCGACCGGAAACCTCGCTTAAGTGGACACACAGAGCAAAACGATCCCCTTGACATACCGGATAGGTGTTTAAGGTCGTGCTCGTATCGATTCGCCATTATTTCGCACGTGCAAGGTTTCTCTCCAGATTCCATCTCTTCGGGAGGCTAATTCTCCCGGTCACCCTTAAATCTGATCATTTCCCATTCACAGAGGCTAGTATTTCTGGAGTCAATCAATTAGGTCGTTTAATAGATTAATAGAATGTTGTCCGGTGAGGTTGTGGGCTAGTACCAGCCGACCATCTCCTCTTCATCGGGGCTAAATGTTGCACCAGTAGGCCTACGGTATGGGCTATGTGTCATTTATTGAATAGCTTATGTGAGCACGCGCTCTATCTCAGCCATCTTTCTCCTCTCTCCATAACCAGATACATTATACAAGCATCCTGTACAATTTGGAATTACAATTGGTATTTAGACTAAGGTGGCAGCCCCATTTAAGGATTGCAGTTTCAAATGTGTTTCGCTGAAAGCATACCCGTTAAATGTGTTGCCTTCAAAATGACAAGTTTGGAATCTCGCATCTAGAATTAGGCTATACTGTCTGGACATTTCATCGTTAAATAAACATTGCAGTTCTTCACTTCACCATCGGCATGTTGCGACCGTTGCCCTTGTTTCCTCTGTGTTATGTCATTGGGAAATGTTTGCTGTGCTGCTTGGGCTCTAGCGCAAAGCATATGGTCGCACCTGAACAGGCACCGTCAGTGTTTTGGCTGAGCTATGAGAAAAGCCGCGAGGAGATGAGAGGAGAGGATCCTCGACTCAGTTTCGGAGAGGGAGGGAGGAGAGAGCTCTCTCTCTCTCTCTCTCTCTCTTCGTCCATTAATTTCCAAATGTCTGTTGCTAAGAATAGCCTCCCCCCATCCACCTTCCCTAACAAACACATAGCCTAGTCGTGCGCGCTCGCACTTTGACGTGCATTTTACTCTCCTCATGCGCCCGTGCGCGCGCAGTCATTGTCAGCTTGGGATGCAGCTCTGCATCTTTGCCCGAGCTGCATGATGCCAACACCCCGCCGCCTCTCCACAACTCACCACACACACAATCTGGCAAGCGTACTTAGTAAGTCTTAGTGAAATACACAATTAAAAGGAAATGACAGATAAAGTCACACCGTTGCCAATGTCGGCTATATGTGCCCGGGCCAACAGGCTATTTACGCATTATTTTAAATTAGATGGACGACGTGACAGGTCCAGTCTAACTGAGTGAGCACCTTAATCATTTAACAGGCAATAGAAGGTTCCTGTGCGCGTCTGGAAGTTAGACAAGCTGCGTGCGTCATGTGCTGCTGCTGCAGAACCCTTCAGGCTAACATTATAGTCCACACACACAACTGCTACACATCGATTTGGTGCGCGATGCGATTTTTAATTTTATTTTTTATTTATTGACAGGATCCGTTTTTCAATTTCAGAGAAATATAGCCCGTATTTCATTTGTGTCTCCATCCATTCAGCTATCCATCTATATCCCTGCGTCCGTCTGTCCCTCTCCTCCTCCCCCGGGGGGCCGCTGGATGGAGAGAAAGAGAGGGAGAGAGAGAGAGAGATACGGCCGTGAGGAGGAGCGCTCTACCCTAGGCTACTCCAAAGAGAGAGAGAGAGAGAGAGAGAGAGAGAGAGAGAGAGAGAGAGAGAGAGACGCGCTGCCAGGACATTTGGGCTTATCAGTGCGGACAAAGATAGACTTTTTTTCGGGGCGGGGATGGTGAGGGACTTTCTCGGCACTGCTGCTGCATCTTGAACGGCTAGAAAGCAAGACCATGAGAAGGTGTAAGACGGCAGAGAAGCGGCCGTCATACCCTTGCCTTTGACGACGCCGTCCGTGTGTGTGTCTCTCTGATCAGCTTGTGGATGGCCGCGCGCATGCAGGTGACGGAGATAAGATGATGCTTGCAACGATACGAGGATTCTACTGAATTGGAGGAAAACAAATCATTTAATCTACGGCTCTGTCGACAACAATGACACTGACATTTCAAAGGAAAACGGTATTTTTTTCTCTTCCTCCTTTTCTACTCTGGAGTCTGCACTCTGAAATAAGATGCGCTAATTGCTAACGAATGTCACAATTTTCCTGTTCTCGAGGCTTGTCAGAGCGCACTGGTGGTGAAAGAACTGTAAGGTGGCGAGAGAGGAGAGCCACATTATTGCCACACACTGTGCCAAACATTGCGGATGTTTCAAAAAATAAATAAATAATAGTAGCTTTTTTTCCAATGTCTTTTTAAGTCGTCGGCAACGCGAGCGTTTCCAAAAAATCAAGTGGAACGCCTTTGACGGGTGGTGAATTCATTTGAGATTTATTTTCGACAATCTAATGTATTGCGGCCTGTTTGATATACGAGGCGTTTACATTGTCATTACTTGCTGCCATGAGAGTGAAGACATAAATCGTCCACACAAGGTGCAAGGAGGCTGTGGTGCGCTGATCTGATACAGGCATGAACCACGGAGAGCATGCAACATTCACGTTGTTAACTCGCGCCAGTCTCCCCATGATTCCATGTTGGGGGCGAAATAAGCTGCTTCATACGGACATAATAAGAACCGACTACGACTGAGAGACACCCCCCCCCCCCCCCCTCGGCACTATACCCTACGGTGCAAACCAGTCAGCCGAAAGACCGCACATTTAATGTTCTCACACCCACAAATTGGCCCTTTGGCAGAGACGCACAGAGAAGAGACGTTGTACATGGGCGTCCGCTTCTGCTGCTAAAAACCAGCATCTAGCCTAAAACTGCTCGCCTGGTGCAGCTATTTCAGCACTAGTCTTTTTTTTTAAGTCAACCCCGTTTGTGCATAGGAAACGTTCTGATCCAGATGGGATGTAATGTTGTGTGGCCGCACAGCTGAGCATTGGTCTCCTTCTCCGCTGTTGCTTCGTGAAGATTGGCTTTCGGCGTCCACAGAATGGCGCGCTTCGAAAATGAGGCACCGGCCAGGTACGGCGGCGGGGGGCCCGGCGGAGGGGGCCCCGGCGGCCGCGGCGGGAGCAGGCAAGGAGGGCCCCACGGACACGGCCACGGCCATGGACACGGACACGGTCCACCTGGAGGACCCGGGGGCCAGCGGGTGTACAAGCAGTCTATGGCGCAGAGAGCCCGGACCATGGCCCTCTATAACCCCATCCCCGTGCGTCAGAACTGCTTCACCGTCAACCGCTCACTATTCATTTTCAGCGAGGATAACTTCGTCCGAAAATACGCCAAAAAGATCACCGAATGGCCATATCCTTTTATTTGACCAACTGGTATTGGTACAGTGAGTAAAAAGCTGTTGCTACTATACTGTAGACCTTGCTGCCCGAGGTTGAGGTAGGCCTCATTTTCAGAAAAAGAAGAAGCCTTATATCTTGTTGAATTGGTCACATCCCCCCCATTCTATGGGTTTAAGTATATAGTCCTAATGTCCTAATAGTCCTTTAAGTATATAGTCCTAATGACAAAAAGTGGTACAAGCAGATCCATACATACATCAGTGCCAGCCCATGTGAGGTAGCTGGCCACTGGAGGTGACTGGGGGAATGCTGGATATGTAATTTATAGTTAATTAAGAAGAGGGAGAGCGTGTACCAGCGCCCCCCTATTTATGAGGCTGTTGATCATCATCAATGACATTTGTGAGTAATTTCACGTCACAGTGGACACATTGAAGGTGCTTTATATACATTTTTCTTGTGGAAGGTGTGTGTGTGTGTGTGTCTGGTGGTGTTGGTAGTGGTGGTAGTAGTGGTTGGGGGGAAGGGGTGTCTAGGGGGCGCTGCTGGTTGCTGATGTCAGCATGTGCAGTTCAGGCCCAGCACCTAGCAGAGAGGGGAAGGGAGGGGAGGAAAGGTGTGGGAGAGATGAACATAAGCAGGTATTTGTGTGTGTGTGTGTGTGTGTGTGTGTGTGTGTGTGTGTGTGTGTGTGTGTGTGTGAGAGATTATGTCCTTCCAGTGACCACACTCAGCTCCCATATCAGCACGATGCAGGTGTCTTTCTAGATATGATGTGTGTGGTAGAGAGAGAGAGAGAGAGAGAGAGAGAGAGAGAGAGGGAGATAGAGCAGGTATGTTAGTGTGAGTATAGTTTAGCCTTTTAACTACCCCCCACCCCCCATTTTGAGTCTCCCCTTAATCAGACAAGATGCAGGTGTCACTGAATGAATGTGCCACCATTTTCAAACTGTGTGTGTATGTGTGTGTGTGTGTGTGTGTATGTGTGTGTTTATGTGTGTATACAACAAGTGTGACAGTGCTACACTTCCAGCACTTCCCCCGTGCATTTCCATCTTTTGTGAAAGCAGTTCATAGGCTATTGCATTCTGGGTGAGAAATGCCAAGTGATTTCCAGTATTTTATTATGTCTGTGTGGAAGAAAGTTTTCTGTGCTAGTGTTAATGACAAGAGGGGAAATTGGAGTAATGATTGTATTGATCCGTGCTGATGCTTGAGCCGTGACATAACTCCACACACTAATTGGACTGCTCCAGTGAAATGCAGGAGCTACTTGGAGTGGTTCTGAATCATGTCTACTCACTTTCTAAGTGACAGACAGTGTGAGTTAGTGTGTGTGGGAAAGAGAGAGAGAGAGAAAGTGAGTGCAGGAAAAAAATCTGATGTTATTAGATATTACCGAAGAGTAATTTGGTCATTCTAAAGCTCTCAAATTCCCATGTTGACTTTTCATTAAGCAGCACATTTGTTATAAATGAAACCAGTCATTAGGACATGTTTTCAAATGGTGCATATCATCTTACTTGTAAACTAAATGTTTTTAAAATGAGGATGCCATTTTGGACATTTTTGTCGGGATACATTTTATGCGTAAGGGTATCAACCTGTCATAATTAGGCTTTCCATTTGAACAATAATGCTGACAACTTGTTATTATACTTATGGTTAAAATACAGTACATGGAAACTTAATTGATGTCTGAGATGAAAAAGAAATAGAAAAAAAAGAATAGTTGGAACAATTTGCTATTATGCTATAATAACATTAATGCTAATAACAAAATGGAGTAAGAATAACTATACTGGAAAGAAAAATGCCAGTTACATACCGTCTCGATTTGATCCAGGGCATCCGGAATTCAAAGCAATCGGAAACATGTTTTGTATGGCAAATTGCAATAGCCCGTTTTTTTCAACAGACGTGTTGACATGGTGACATATCACATAAGGAAAAGCACTAGTGTAAATAATGATAATAATGCAGTTAATGGAACTGTAGGTTACTATCATTGTAAACATAAGCAGTATTAGTATCATGTGCTGCATTGTGTAATGCTGGGACATACATTTGCTAATGACAGTTGTTTTTGATTCAATAATGAGGTTTGTCTAATCTATAAAGGTCTGCCATATCCCGGATATTTGCGTTGTCTTCCTGGTACACAATTCCAAAAGTAACATAGTAATGTTTAATACAATAACATTAAAAAAAACAAGTTAGCATAAGCTGATTTAAGCACCGCAATGACTCATACCTTTGACAAGCTTACAATGTTGGATATTTGTTGAGTCCGTGTCAGGGTGTTGATTTAATTTATTGGTCATTTCTGAGGCTGTGCTTTGTGGTTGTTGGTGTTCATTGGATTGCAATAAATTGTTGGATGGACCTACAGCATGTTATCCCCCCTTCTCTGGGGAATACATTTACATTATGGATGTCCTATGGTGAGATCTATAGCTTGGTGGGCTATTGGGGACAATCTTGTGTACGTTTTTAGACAAAGATGATATCACTGTGGCTTAATGTTGGACACCTAACCAAGCTAATGAGGCTAGAAGAAGGAAACATTTTTAATTTTTTTTCGTAAGGAAATGTTATTTTTTACGGTTTTCATACCCTCCCTTCAATCGATAATCCAAAGAAAGAAAAAACACAGCGTCTTTAGAAACAGTTTCCAGTAACTGGAGTCCATTGAGGAAGTCCTCACTCTGCAGGAAGTGGTGTAGTGACAACGCCAGTATCGATCATAAGGTCATCTCAGGTAACTTCTCCAGACCCCACTGCACCTCTGTGGACTGTGTCAAAAGATGTTCAGTGTATCATCACTTGGTGTGCTTTTACGTAAACTGCTTCAATCCAAACCATCCAAATTGACAGCAAATGAATGCTCTGATATACTGTAGCTGGTGAAAAGAGATTTTAATTGATTATCATTGGCTATATTGATACGAATCAAAATCCTACTCTTTAGTCTATTTTTTTGTGTGCAAATGTAGTGCTTGAAGTGTGTGTCTTGAAGCATTGCCAGCGAATACACTTCAGAATGACACCAAGCAATATATCCTCTATGAAAGATGGCATCAATTGGTATACAGTGGCCATTTGGATATAAAAATATAAAAAATATATATACGTATATTATCGGTATATCCTCTAACATTGTTCTCATGTGATGCCTTTTAAAGTGCTGAATTGTAGGGCTTTGTATTGGCAGGGACTTCCCTATACAATACGCATAGCGACACATGGCTAACAAATATGATATATCACGATACCTTGCGATACAATGCATTTTGCGATATATTGCAATATTCCACATAGTTCAATGAAAATGTAAAACCAGAGCTGAAATACATTCACTTCATTTTTCATTTAACCTTTATTTATACTCAAGAGATCAATTGAGGGGTGACCCTCATTTGCAATGATGTTGAGTCAAACAATTGCAAAGCAAAAACAACAATACATACACAATATACAATGCAAATACATCAAATATATAACAACTGATAAAGAGAAATAAAACAATACACGTTGCTGTGTAAGATCTGGGCGGTCTTAAAACATCACATCAAGTAATAATGTTAATTAATCGTTAACCTTTAGTCAAATTCAAAATCCTGCAATTCGAGTATGTACTGTGCCATCTACATGAGCAGAGGTTTTAGTTCACAACCTTTCTAAAAACCGGAATAATATTTCTCTAAACTATTGATACTGAAGCTGACGATATGATAAAGATATCACGAAAATAAATATCACAATATATTGCTGTATCAATATTTAAGCACAGCCCTACTGAATAGTGAGCACTGCATTTGAACCTCAATCCTTTTCCAAAAAACTTCTTACAACACAGTTCTGCAGTAGCAACCCTATCCCACAGTTTCTGTGTCACCATGTTACTAGGTGATGATTTGCCAGTTGATTTGTAGGATTGAACTGACTGATGTTTCACTGAATGGAGATTGGAATAGCTTTTTTGATTCACCACATCTACAAGTCTCAGTGGATTCACTATTCAGCAGCATTATGACCTACGGCTGTATTTAGTTGTGAGCTGACTCTGGACCCATGGGAGTAGGCTACCATATAAATAACTATTCGCTGCATTTAGATACACTGAGTATAGTATAGACATATATTTGCTTGTTTGATTGGAATTAGCAATGAAGAAGTCAGGCAAGTTACGGAGCCATTTTCATTTTAGAAACGTTCGGTAGACAAATAGTGCCCAGAGTTGATAGCAGCGTTAATCTTTCTCACTGAGAATGGTAAACATACTCAGCTTTAGGCACACAGAGAAACGTTTTTGTTTACAATCCGATCTCATGTACTTTACATTTACAGAAATAATACCAACCTAATTACATGTTTAGAAATGTTTCTCTCTATGTGTTTAAAACCTATGAAAAGTTATTTTCTTTACTGAAACTTTAAAAATCTTTTTTTTTTCGCGATGGTCACAATCAATTTATAGTTTTGTTTTTCACTTCTTTCCAACAAAAAAGCACGGGGGAAGGTAGATTTGCATTTCTACAAAAATGCAGAGAATAAGCTTAACCTTATTGATATGATACAGCTTTTAGCTAATAAATAAGGCACCACTTCAAAAACTCACCTTCAAACCTCAGTCAGTATGTCTCTCTTAAGTTGATCAGATGGACCTGAGAAGTTGACCCCATTCTGACAACTTTATTCTCAACTGGTCTACCTTTTATATGTTTCGACTATTTCCTCAAATGCAAAAAAAGGAAAAAGAAATAACTTGCTCCTCTGATTTTTTTTTCCTTAATGTACCCACACTAGTCCTTCGGCGCTGTAGCGCTGCAAATACGAGGTCACCCCTCCTGTAGTATAACTGGGAAAAGCAGCAAATACAGGCACTTTCATCAGTCGGGCATATGCTCAATCACCATTGTTTTAAATCACTATTTCATAGATAGGAACCTAACAGACAGTTGACTATACAGTATACAAATCTTATGGAGTAGGCTATAACTTTAAAGCAACACCCAGTCAGCAACGCTTCACTTAAAACACACCTTGGAGCTAAGCTTATATCTCCAAGTGTACATCTGAGTTGAGTCAAATACAATCATGCTAAATGCTAAACTGTATGCTTTGGAATAGCCTTCTAATCACAGTATGTTTTCCATCAGATCGTTGATCATATACTTAATCACCTGCTGAGATTACGTACATACCAACGTACAGTATTATGAATTTGTCCTTTTGGACTCTGTAACACTATTTCAGTGTATACCATGAATCTCATTTGACCGTGCTCATAAATAAGATGTTCCATACTGGGGGGAAATTGAAACTAAATGGTTCATCCCATAGGGACTGTAGAAACGAAAACCACATTGCAGTCCTACTGACCTTTGATCCTCAATGCCCGTTTGACCTTCAAATGCATATCAGGTTTCATACATTGTGTGAATGTACCAAATGTGGTCCAGTGCATTCTATTAAGTGTCAGCTAAGATCATAGTATGTACCCCTTCAGGACACTCATTTTAGCACCCGTGAGCATGTTTATAAACACGCAAACATAAACAAACACACCTGCACACATATTCACCACCACACACATATAGTACTCTCTCTCACACACACACACACACACACCATATGGTGCTGCCTGCGTCATCAGCGTACGCTTATGTGTTTTTTTCCCCTGCTGTTGTAAAAGGAGAGGAAGTCAATAAATGTTTTCGCTATCTATAGCAACAATGAACCCAATATGAAACATAATACAAGTCATTTGTTTTCTTAATTAATGACCCTTTCAAAATGATAGTGTAAAAGGGGAAATACTCTGCAGAAGACCACGTTTTCAGTGTTAATCGAGCCAAATCTATGAGGCGCTGCCATTTAGCTAGTTTGTGAGATTTGTATTCATGTACTACTGTCGTTTGTGTGCTTGTGAGTTAGTAATAGCTCCCAAATCACCTACCGGTAGTTCTGTATCTTATCTTATAATGACCCAGAATCAATAAGAGATCGAATGACTTTTTAAGACGGTCCAGTTTTCTATCTCTGTGCTCAGCTGTTTCACTGAACAGTTGCTGACAAATGCACATTGGTGTGATGTAGTCGTATGTACGTGTCATTCCCTGATCGTGTCAACAGACTGCAAAGAGGACCAACTCTATAACATATTTTAGGTTTGTGACTGTGTCTGAATCAGCAGCACACACACACACGCGCATATATTTCTGTGTACCAGCAGGCCCCCCTATGGAGAATTGTCAGGTCTCTCACCTCCTGTTTGACCACGTGAGCTGGGTCCACACACACACACACACACACAACACACACACACACACACACACACACACACACACACACACACACACACACACACACACACACACACACACACACACACACACACACACACACACACACACACACACACACACACACACACACACACACACAGAGCTAGGGTATATAGAGGTGATTAAGAGAGACAGAGAGAGAGAGAGAGAGAGAGAGAGAGAGAGAGAGAAAGTGGGACATACCAAGGAAGAGAGAGGGGGAGAGAGGGACCTGGGTGCTTTTGGGTGGATATGGAGAGTCAGTGATCTACATTCACTGCAGAATCTAAATTATTTATTGGCCTTTCTCCAGCTTGCAACTGTCAGCTGATAACTATACACAGACTTAACATCAGCCGATTTTCTTTTAGTGTGTGTGTGTGTGTGTGTGTGTGTGTGCGTTGCATGCACATGATTTTTGTGTTTAGTCATGTGTGCATATTCGTTGATTTCATTTGTCATCCTTGTGCTGCCTATTTTGTATGTGGGCTGCGCATTTTTAATCGTAAGACAATTGTGATCTCGATTCATATATCTTGGCAATCTCATTTCTAAATGATGACCGTTCTCTTGCTCATATTCCCCTATGCATTGAAGTCCCGCTGAATGTTCACTTCTGTCCTTCAAAACAATCCCAGCTACTATACAAATAACAATTAGCTATGCAATGTAAAACAAAACTAACTAGTAATGTATCATTCACACAGACAACTCAATAGATGTTGTCACTTGCCAGCATTCTTCCTTGAAGCCCCAAGATGTCTGTTCTTAACCAAGGAGCTTAAAATATACTGGTTAGTTATCTAAACGGACTGGGTGCTAGGTTTTATATGTGTTCTAAAGCTGTTACTTTACATTCTATGTTGATAAGTGTCAGTAATAGGAGTTTTTTTGATTTTTTTTTTGCATTTTTATGCTTTATTGACAGTGTAGAGACAGAGTTGAAATGGGGCAGAGAGGGGAGTGACATGCAGAGAACGACCGCGGGCTGGAATCAAACCCGGGTCCACTGCTGGCCGAAGCCCATGGGGGGGACGCCCTACCAACTGAGCTAAGGGCGCCCCGTGTCAGTAAATGTGTTTGTAAAAAAAAAGACTTATGAGATAGTCATGATATCAATTCTTGAAGAGAAAAACTGTGATTCACATTAAAGTGAGAATCGTGCAGAATTGTGCAGCCTGTGTGTGTGTGTGTGTGTGTTACTTGTATTTGTATGTTGCCACAATGTGAAAGGAAGGGAAAAAGTGTTTTATTTGTGTTAGTTTTTTTTAGATATTTGATAAGGTACAGATGTTAAATGCAGTAAGTGAAGGCCTGTTTTGTGTGTCTGTAATAATGTGCTCAGTGGTGTTAAGGCAAGATTTCTTGGAGGAGGAAAAAAGGAAAGAGAACAATGAAAGAGAGAAAAGAGATGAGGTAACAACAATCAGTTCTTGCTCTGTTACTTGTATGCAGCTGAAGGAGAGAGACAGAACAGAGAGAGATGGACTATTGAGTGACAGACGTAGAGAAAGCAGGGAGTGAGACAGAGACATTATAGAGAGGGCTAGACTAATGAGGAACAATGGAGAGAGAGAGAGAGAGAGAGAGAGAGAGAGAGTGAGAGAGAGAGAGAATCAAACTGCCTCTCTGCATATAAATCATTTAACCCAAAGTGGTAGAGAGACAAAACACTAAGGGTTGGTCCGCGCTACACTGCAGCCAGGACACACATGAACTTGTGTTTGTCACTTAGAAAGACATTGCATTAACTTAGATTCCTTAGACACTTAACCTACAGCTACACATCTAACCTTAACCGTAGCCCCTTATCTTAAAAGTGGAGTCAGCGATCCAGGAGAATGCTTGTTGTCGAAATGATCCGATACCTGTCCGTACATACGCTGAAAACAATCCAGTGTTGATACACAGCCTAGGCTCCTTTAAATGGGCATTTTGCTAGCTATGGTGGGCCAACTTTCTTTACATTTCCTTTTTTTTATATTTCCGTTTACAGAGTCTAGGATGTGTATTAAAATCAGATGGACAGGTAGAGGATTGTGATAGGGCATTCACTGATTTTGACAATAAGGGATTTGGACAACAAGCGTTCTCCAGAATCACCCACTCCATCTCTGACCAAAGTTACATTCACATAATGTAATGGTTTGAATGGGAGGTGTGTGAGTGTCCATAATATGACTGAACACATGTTTTCTTTTAACAACCAATTCAAAAACACACTCAAAAACACATTCTTCCAAAACACAAACACACCGTTTTTTCCTCTCTCTCTCTCTCCCCCTCCTCTCCCTTTATTTAGCCTCTCTTTGACTGATAGGAGGTGAAGTTTTGTCATCTCTGCTAACGTTTCACTACCTGGGCTTTTTCTCTTTCACTCAAACCCCATCCATCATTCTCTCTATATTTCTCTGTCTTCCCAGACACGGCTCTTCCACTCGCATTCCTCCACTGCATCTTGTCCTGCCTCTGTAATTGTCCACTTCCACTTCATTGAAGCTAGAATGTAAAGGAAGTGTTGGGGATATTTTGCACAACATCCTGACAGCTACACGTCTTGTTTAGTTTACTTTGCCCATAATTGTTGTTGGCAATAACAAGGGCATATGTGTGTGTGTGTGTGTGTGTGTGTGTGTGTGTGTGTGTGTGTGTGCCGCCCTCTGGGCTCAATCTGCCTGCCTCATGTCTTTGACTGTCTGGTAATACATTTGCGAATTGATCTGAGTCCCTACGGGCAGATTTGGCACTGGCGCTTGCATGCATGCACGCACACATACACATACCAAACATATGCACACACTTCATGCATATTGTTAAAGACAAAATTGAGGTTATAAGAAAGTGTCAACTTTTTGTTCTTCTCCAAAATACAGTTTGTACATGTAAGATGGTCTTCATTATGTATGTATTTTTCTAGTGTTAACTTTCATTCATTTAAAAGCATAACTTCTTCTTCAAACCAAGCACATACAATTCCCACTTTCTGCTTCAATAATCTATCCTCCTGACATATCTTTGTGATGGTCTGGGTGTGGGTGTTTGTATGTGTTGTGTGTGTGTGTGTGTGTGTGTGTGTGTGTGTGTGTGTGTGTGTGTGTGTGTGTGTGTGTGTGTGTGTGTGTGTGTGTGTGTGTGTGTGTGTGCGTGCGTGCGTGCGTGCGTGCGTGCGTGCGTGCGTGCGTGCGTGCGTGCGTGCGTGCGTGCGTGCGTGCGTGCGTGCGTGCGTGCGTGCGTGCGTGCGTGCGTGCGTGCGTGCGTGCGTGTGTGTGTGAAATATATCAGTCTGTCCTCCCACATTGTTCTTACATAGAGGCGGAGGAACACTGAGGTCGTTCAAGGTAGTGAGGAGGAATCTACATCTAAATATCCCCCCCTCTCTCTCTCTCTCTCTCTCTCTCTCTCTCTCCTTCTCTCTCTCTCTCTCTGTTTCTGTTTCCTTCTGTTTTGGCCATGTTATTCTATTTCTTCCTATTGATATTTTCTTCACATTTCTTTAAAACTTCAGTGAAAGTAATAAGAAAAATATGCTCTTACCCTTCAGACCATTCGCATCACAATATAAAACTGTTTGAGTCCAATATTTCCTTTTACTAAATATTATAACCCGTCTGCATACAGGATTTCAATTAATGTACTATCTGAAATTAAATCAACACAATACACTTTTGAAATGATATAGTAAACTAAAAAAAGATATGAAGCATACTTAGTTTACTTTGGAGAACACAATTGGGAATTTCTTTCTTTTTTTGGCCAAAATAAGATTTGTAGTTTCTAACAGGTTTTAATACATCTTTGAAATGAATTACGTTAGAAACTTACAGTCATTAAAAGGAGGCAGGTATGTACATTTCTTTAATACGCAGTTTTTATTGTTGATCACTGGCAAGCAGGGAAGTCTCTTTAGACCGTATAACATCCACAGAGCACTGACATTCTATTGGCTTATCATAGGTTTTATGGCTAACATGTTGCCAAATAATTAAAATATAAATGTCTTAAGCGCCTGGAAGTGCAATGCAATGCTGGGGAGGAACAACTCACAGCAGAAGAAAATGACAAGCTACACAGTTCTCAGATTGTAAATTGATGCTCTAAAATCGGACAAATGTACTGTGCTATAGCTGTTCTTTGATATATTGCAGATGGGTGCCCTTGTAACATATATGGCAATTGAGAAATGGATACAAAATCAATATGGAAACATGCTGCTGTGCTGTGTAGCAACTAGGCCATGCATCACAATAGAAATATTCATACCTAGGACCCTGCACACACAAACTCATGCTATTTTCAAATGCTATTAAGTCAAAGTCCATTACCGTCGTTATGTCCCCTTGCATTGCTTGAAAATGACTTCTACAGGAACCTGACAGGCAATTATTATGATGGCACGATTTGCTCATTGACATGATGGCAACAGCTGTATGCATATAGGCCTATATGTCTTCATCAGTGTTTACTGTTTGAAAACTGAATAGAAGATTATATTTAAAGAAAACATTTTTTTTGTTTATCTTGCTCTCTTTTCCCTCTGCATTTCGCTCCTCCCCCTTTTCTCCTGGCTGTGCATTCTAGCTCCGTTGAATAATTCAGTTTCAGTTGCAGGCTAGTTTGTGCTAGTTGTGTGTCTTAGACAATGCGTGTGCGCTCGCGTACAGTATGTGTAGGTGTTTGTGTGGTGATGGTGGAGGGAGGCCAGTGAGTGACGTGAAGCCAAGCTATTTTGGGAATTCAGATTCGGATACGTGAAGAGAGAGAGAAAAATATAGAGAGAGCCAGAGATTGTGTTGTGTGTTTGTGTGTGTGTGTGTGTGTGTGTGTGTGTGTGTGTGTGTGTGTGAAGGATTGATTTTTCAGGGCTTCGTTCTTTAGTTGTGTGCTGCGGATGTTCCTAGACAAACCCTGCTGAAAAGCTGCACTGTATACCTGGCACACACACACACACACACACACACGCACATGCACACACACACACACAGGCACACAGATACACCATCGTCAGCATCTTGTACAGAGTGACACGTCGGCGAGATGAGGGTGCAGGCAGTGGCAGGGGTGAGATAGCGAAACAACATACGGCATATGGAATAAACAGGCAGGGGGAGTGTGTATGTGGGGGGCTACACACACTGGTTTGACGCTAAATCAGACTGAGGGAGGCCAAGCGGTGCTAAACTGGCCTTTGGGCATTGCCGTTTCTTTGGCAACACAGTCAAACACATGGTGCCAAAGTGGGATAAACTTAGAATCATTGAATGTGTTTGCGCTATAAGGGAGACAGACATGTGTTTTGCGTTTGGTTTCATCATGTCAGACTGTGTTTTGATCCCAGTTGTTGCCCTGATCACCTGTTTTGTGAAGACCATGCTCATGGTGTGGTGCCAAGTGAGTGTAGCCTGTAGGAAAATGCATTCAAAAATTAAATTACTGCATTTTATAAAGGCTTTATACAATTTTATATATGGCTGTTTTGAAAGTAAAAAAAATTACAAAACGACATATATCAATTCATACTTTACAAAAATAAAATGTTGCTTAATGTGAAAATGCAAGGGTAAAAAATCTAAAAGATTAGACACTCAAGCCGCGATTGGTATCAGATTGTGTTCAAAGTGTACAGTATGATGCATGCAGGAATAAAATGAAGCGTGACAGCTGTGTCCCTTATCTTCCATGGCTGCTGATCATCCAAATAATTAAATAGATTTCAACCACAGTGCTTAATCACATACATTTTTTTTTTATCAAATCAGGGCTTCTGAGTGGAAAAGTGACAAGAAAATGAGGTAGCCATTTTAGCTGACGTGCCAAAGCCTTGCTGCATAATGTAACAGGACAGAGAAAAAGAGAGAACGAAAGAATATGAATGGGGGGGTTGAGGGATATATTTAGAAAAATAAATGACTCTTTTCGTTAAATTTTTGAAATATGGGTGATGATGATAATAACATTTCTCCCATTGTTGAGCCCTTATTCAAACACATATTTCAAGTAAATGTATTACAATTCACGAAAAAAAAATATATTGTGGTTTTATCAAAAATGGACTGTGTGGAGACTGTGAATGTCAAAAGTGAGAGAGGCGGCTGCCTATATCCTATCAAGCTTGGTTTTATTAATAAGGAGGCCTGGCACCTTCCCAAAGGGTGGCAGCTGGTCCAGACTCCATGGGCAGACAACTGTAGTGTAGTGAGGTCAATATAGTGTTGGTATATGTGTGTACAGTACATGTACATGACAATATGGCACGGGAATGGATCGGGTAGAGAGAAATGGAGAGATAGGCTGGACAGTGTTGAGGCTATTAATTGAGGGTTGTTCGGTTGCGGTTGTGTGTGTGTGTGTGTGTGTGTGTATGTCTGCATATGTGTATGTGAATGATGCATGTTTGTGTTAGGATGTCTCGATGTTGGCATCCTATTATGAAAAGAATATCTATAAAAAAACATTTAATTTGGCCCATACGCTCACGTTGTGTTGGAGGATATATCTAATGTACTGTATCAATGTAAGGAAGTGTTGCAGCAGCAAGGATTTATACAGTAAGGTGTGTCTGTTTCACTCATACATACATTCATACTGTATGTGACAGTATGATGTATAGTCTCCTACCCACCTTCTTCTTTCTTTCGTTCCCCCTCCCTTTATATGTGCGTGTGTGTGTGTGTGTGTGTGTGTGTGTGTGTGTGTGCGTTCTGCTGCCACTAACCTACTTTCCACGGAGCGCTCAGCAGGAGAAAATACCGCAATACTCTCGCACCCCTCTTGTCATTCTCTGGGTTTATCCCTCATTCAGCACTCCTATGCTCTAGCCTTCTCTCTCTTCCTTCACCGTTGCATCCTCCTCCTCTCCCTATTCTCTCTCTCTCTCTCTCTCTCTCTCTCTCTCTCTCTCTCTCTCTCTCTTTCATTCCTAGCCACTGACTCTTTTCAATCATGTCTGTGCCCACAGGATAGTTACTTCCTTTCTTTCTTTCTCTCCCCTCTCTCTCTCTCTCTCTTTCATTTTGCCTCTCCATATATTTGCCTGCATTCCTTCCGTTTTTTTTATTTTTTTTATATCCTCATCCCCTCTCACACACTCTGTCTCTAGCCGTCTGTGTCCATGGTGCATTTCTGATGCGGCATCCCGTTCCATATTGAATGAATGGAGATGGTGCGCTGGAGATAGGGATGATTGATGGGCGGACTTTGTGAGAGAAAGAAGGGCAGACTGAGAAAGGATGCAGGACAATGAGAGAGACAGAGAGGGAGAGAGAGAGAAACAGGTGGAGGGGGAAAAAGAGAGAGAGACAGAGAGAGAGAGAGCATGTAAGATGGATTGCGTTGGTGAAGCAAAGAGGAAAAGGCAAAAGAGACAGAACAGGGGAGGCAGGTAGAAAGAGAGAGAAATATATCAGTGGGAAACAGGCAGGGGCTTTGCTGAGAAGGCAGGAGAGAGAGTGAGTGAGAGAGAGAGCACAGCACGAAGACTGTATGGACTATGGAGCAGTATGGACAAGGTTAGCAAAAGGCCGTGTGTGTGTGTGTGTGTGTGTGCGTCATTTGGCTCCGGTGATGTACTTTGAAGGCCTCACTTTCCTTTTCCTTGGCGAGACATCTATGTCTACGACCTACTGCCGTCCCCTTTAAGGCACACACAAACACACACATACCCACACACACACACACAAACACACACACACACATGATAAAAAGCAAGCATATGCAGAACCATGGAAAGAGCGAGAAACACATGGAGAGGCAAGAGAGAGGGGGGAGGCTGAGGACAAAGAAAACATTAGAAAGAAGAAGGGCGAGAGAATGGCGGAAGAGAGAGCGAAATATTCTCCTCCGTAGCTCCTCTCTTTAATTTTCTCTCTCCTTTGCCCCCAATTCTTCCGATGCTTTTAACTCCATCATGTTGCTATATATAGCCATTGAGCAAGGAGGAAGAGGAGATTCATTATTGAAAGGTTTATGGCAGAGTGTGAGTCATTTATTCATATTCTGAATGTGTGTGTGTGTGTGTGTGTGTGTGTGTGTGTGTGTGTGTGTGTGTGTGTGTGTGTGTGTGTGTGTGTGTGCGTGTGTGCGTGTGTGTGTGTTGTGCAGGGAGCATCTTTAAGGATACCTGTGCTTCTGTGAATATTTCTCGCAGGTATAGCCACACACATACACTGCCAGTGTAAAGAGGGAGCAACACACATTCGTCCCTTTGTCCCTGTGTCTCTGTATCAGTCTCTCCTTCTCTCCAACCATCTCATTGCTCCTCTCCCTCTCTCTCTCTCACTCTATCTTTCCCTTCTTTCAGTCAACAACACCGTGCCCTCTCACAGCCCAACACATACATATACATATGCACATGCGCACGCACAGACACACGCACGCACGCACGCACGCACACACACACACACACACACACACACACACACACATTAATAGACACACGTTAATAGACACACATTGCTGGGGTGCAGGGAGGCTAATTGAGTGGTGCCCTGGGGGTTCTGGTATTGTGTAGCACACACACATACACACACACACACACACACACACACACACACACACACACACACACACACACACACACACACACACACACACACATACACACACACACAGATTGTGGGCTTGGGCCAGGCCAGAGCTGCTTTTTTGGTTCCCCTTGATCATGACTTGAAGAAAACACACATACACGTGCACACTTAGGTCCACACACATGCACAAGGACAAGTATGGAACAGACACGTTTCACACATGAACACATGATGTATGTTTCCATAAATAGCCTCTTCACCATTTCATTTTCCCCTCTGCTCCCCATGGGAAAGGCTGCTCCCAGAGGAACCAAGCAAGTAGAAAAAGGTGAAGGAGAATAAAAAATGCAATATAATAGAATACAAAAGAAAATAATATAATAAGGAAAGAGTGGATTTATTTTGAGTGACTTAATAATGATAGTTACAAACCCATCCATTCTATGCAGTATCCATGATATGGATACACATCATATTGTTAAAGGAGAAGTGATACAGTCCTTTTTGCTAACTTCTTGTCAGTGACTGCAGTTAGCATTCCCCTCCCTCGTCCCTAGTGAAGCCGTCTTCGTCAGATATTGCCGCGATGGAGAGCAGTGAGTTATCGTTCACGGGCACAGGGACCCGCCTCTTTATGGCGCTCTGTCTCCCGATTGGATGAAACAAGCGGGATACTCAACATTTTTACTGGCAATTACTGCAAAGCTGAATGACTTGGAGACCTATGTTATGAACTGTGCATACTGATTGCTGTATGAATATAGAGATATTTAGAACGTATATTAACGAACATATCACTTATTTCTCCGTTAATTATGAAAGTCACACTCCTATTTTTCACCTAAATCTCATCTTCCTGTCTTTGTTTTTTATTTCTCCATCTGTTTCTCCCCTCTCTCTCTATCTCTTTCTATTGATCACTCATTCATCTCCCACACATTTGCTCTTACCTTCTCTCTGCACCAGCTCTCCCTTCTCTTTTAAATGTAACTATTCATCTTGTGACCTTAACGAGACAGGGGAATTGATTTGAGAAGACACCACCAGTGTGCGTGTGTGTGCGTGTGTTTGCGTGTGTGTGAGAGCTAGATAGATTGTGAGAAACACAATTAGATGTACAATGAGATACTCCCTCTTTCCTTTTTATTTCTCTCTCTCTCTCTTACTCTCTCCCTCACTGAACGCACCCTTATACATTAGAGCCAGACCATGATGTCACAATAAATCTCACTCGGTGTCCAGACACGCTAACATTTTAGCATAGCCAGTGTCTGTTTGTGTGTGTGTTTGTTTGTTTTGTTTATCTGTGTGGGTGGTGTGTGTGTGTGTGTGTGTTATCATAACATCCACTTAGCAAAACATATTTTACTGACTCATAACGGTGGCTTGTGGGTGGGTGTGTTTGTGCTTGTAAACAGGCGGCAATGGCCGTGGGTCCACTTGAGCTATAGGCCTGTTGTCTGTCTGAAACGCTTACACTACTTTCGATATTATGCATGGTTTGACCTTTGATATTACAGTGGTTGTATTATCTTAATAGTGAGAAAAAGTTGTCACTTAATTTACCATGGGTTTTCGAGGCTGGACTGTCATGTAACCCTCTAGGTGTACCTAGAATTACCAAGGAAATGTAATTGTTTTAAATGCGTAGAGAGCTTACTTGTGGATTTTTTTTTATTATTTGATATTAGTACAATACATTTTTAGCAATTTTGGCTTTGCCGTAACCATAGCCCATTGTATGCAGAATTTAAATTGGCAGTATATGGCGTGTATCTTTTGGTTTCCATGGACACACTCTTGAAAATGAAATATGTAAAAGTAAACAAGTAATAGGTAACTGGAACTCCATAGAGAGTGTTTCAAGTACCTTACTGCTTACAATCATTCACAGTTCACACATCAATTAGGTGATCTTTGTTTAACGTTATGTGCATTGAAAAAACTGCAATTAAAGTGTTTTTCTTTTATTGCAAGACAAAACTTAAATCTAGTCTTTGGCTGTTGTGTCTGCTGAAAGTGTGGTCAGTTGGGTTAATCTCTACAATAAAAGTCTGTTCTATTAATTTGCCCCTCCACAGAAGTACCTACTCATTTATGAAGCATCCATTAACACTCACCAATCTCACAGAAAATACCAATCCAGTTATTTATGAAGCATAGAGATATAGTGTATTTTGGCCTGCTGACAATAATGACGTTTGTGCATGTGGCGTTAAACACCGGACAGACTAGTAGGCCTTTTCAACCAAAGAAAGTAATAGGAATGACAGTTAACTGTGATAACAATAATTTGTTTACTTGTGGATTGTTTTAGTTGAATCAAGGACCAAGCATAATAGTGCCATGATTAATATGTACAGAAAAAGTACAGACAGCTGTATTTTTTGTACATTTCAAATGCATATGTTTTGTAAATGTATATTTCTCTGTGGATATAAACTGTTTAGATTCATGACTTTTCCTTGACTGACCTCCCTCACTCCATTTGAGTGGATGATTCTAGCTACCATCATTGCCAACTGCATTGTCCTGGCTCTGGAACAACATTTGCCAGATGGGGACAAGACACCGCTGTCAGAGCGCCTGGTGAGTTCAACAGACAGGATGATACAGTGTGTGTGAGCCATATATAAACCTTACTGAATGCAAGTGATAGGTCTGACTCCTCATTGATTTGACTTCAGTGGCGACGCATGGACCTACTCCGCTAAAACGCCCCGATCCAGAAGTTCTATGCAATATGGCATACAAGAAACATACACATCAGTGATTCTTGAGAAGTGGGACAAAAGACCGTCTTGCAATAGTAACTGCTGTTATGTTTGAAAATAAAAATATTTAAAATTGTAGATGTTATTAGGGATTAAGAATAGAATGTCTGGAGCACAATTATCCCCGTAAATTTAATTTTATAATTGTTATGTCAAATATATGACACTTGTTATCTTCTCACGACGTCCAAAACAGTGTGTCCACAGAGAAGGGTTCAATCATTCATATTCAATAAAAACTTTTAAAAATGTAATTTGATTATTAAAAAGAGTTTTTTTCATCAAAAGCAACACATAAATAATCTCTCATATCAATAAAAACTGTTTTTGTTCAACACATTCATGTTTTATAGGGTTTCTAAAGTGGTGGGACACTTTTTGTCAACACCGTCAGACAATCCATTAAAATGTAATAAAATCAGGCAAAATAAGGGGCAGCTATCACTATGAAGGACCTCTTGTCACATTCTACCTCTGCAGAGTACATTTTAGAGTCAGACAGGCTCTGATAAGTGTTGTAGTTTTAGAATATTTTATTCTATTTATTGCGACTTACAATTTCTGAAGAAGCTATGGAAATGTTTTGATCATTTTATTTTCCTGAAGTACAAGTTATTGAGCAGATATGAAACCAAAACTGTCTCTCTCTGTCCCTCTCCTCAGGATGACACAGAGCCATACTTCATAGGGATCTTCTGTTTTGAGGGTGGAATAAAGATCCTGGCTCTGGGTTTCGCCTTCCACAAGAACTCCTATCTGAGGAACGGATGGAACGTCATGGACTTTGTGGTGGTGTGCACAGGGTGAGTAGCAAGCAAGTCCAATGCACACCTATTCCGAAACACACACACACACACACACACACACACACACACACACACACACACACACACACACACACACACACACACACACACACTCACATACATGATCTTAACATGATTTAAAGCACAACCAACAGGGGACCTGAAAAATGTCCACATGGCTCTGGGGACTCGTTATGGTGCAGAAGTTTACTGTTACACTAGTCGACTGTTATACTAGTACGCAAGTGCATTCACACAAACACGCACACACACACACACACACACACACACACACACACACACACACACACACACACACACACACACACACACACACACACACACACACACACACACACACACAAACAAACACACATACAATCACCCACACATACATGGTTTTAACATGATTTAAAGCATGACCAACTGGGACCTGAAAAATGTCCACAGTTGCCTCGCTGGTCCCCTGTTGGTAGATGTGTTACAGTGCTGAAGTCCGCTGTTACACTAGTAAAAAAAGTGCACACACACACACACACACACACACACACACACACACACACACACACACACACACACACACACACACACACACACACACACACACACATACATACACACACATACATGCACTGTATGTACTTGCATGGACACTTAAGAATGGACACATTTATGAAAACAGTAGCTCAGAATCAGGCGCGGTTTTCCCTCTGTTCTGTTCTACTAAAAGCGGACACAATGAAGTAGCTGTGTCTGGTCTAGTGTGTGTTATTGTGTGTGTGTGTGTGTTATCCCTGCTCCTTCACCCTAATGAATGGCCCCATTCTGTGCAAGGCAGCAGCCAGATCAGAGAGAAGAACTGCAGGCAGCCAGCAGCCTGGGCAGCGAACAAATGTCACCATGATATACACAGAGATGGAGGGGGAGGGGGTGACACGAGGGAACAGATATTGGATATAAGGTTGGAAGAGAAGCTACGTGAAAATTTGCAAGTGCCAGCAGCTTTGAAAAAATGGAAAAAAGACAATGGAAGAATGCACAAAGTAAAGAAAAACAAGGGACCACTAAAAATAACTCCAGCATAAAAATAGGGATCCAAAGGTGGTTTGGAAAGATGGAGTCAGTGATTCTGGAGAATGCTTGTTGTCAAAATCAGTAAATATCTATTCACGATTTATAGTTTCAGTTTCAACCTTTATTGTCATTGTGCAACTTGTACAATGAAATTGGGGTGGTGCTCACCACCCACAGTGCAAGATAAAGCAGTGCAAAATGCAAACACAGACAACATCAATAGACAACAATAAGTTAATAAATATGCAAACATAAAATATAATTGTCTTTTAAAAAAAATAATACGTAGATAATTTCATATGTCCAGTGGGGGGGGCATGTCAGGCATTTAGTAGCCGAATTGCCCATGGGTAAAAGGAATTCCTCAGCCTGTTTGTCCGGCTCCCATGGTATCTGTCCAAAATAAATTTTTGACAACAAGCATTCTCCAGAATTGCTCCACGTTTAACAGCAGAACAGAAACCACGTACAAAATCCAATAATCAAAATGTGCGTAGCTCTAGATGCCAAGATGAATACTTAAGAAAATTCCTTTGTAAAGGGAGGAAAAATTGCTAAATAATTACCCGAGCATGAGCAGTTTTCTATAGGGCCACCACTATGGTATTGTATCTGAACATTCAATGAGAAGGTGAACGCGAGGGTAGAAGAGGGAAATGGCACGCACCCTGAGGACTGTAACTGTGTCAATGGGGAGGAGTTAAAGGTGGAGTCAGCGATTCTGGTGAAAACGTGTTTTCAAAAACATTTGTTGTCAAAATGTGTGAATATGTCCTCAAGATCAGCTAGCTGTCCGTGCTGTGTGTGCTCTGTAAGAAAGTCCAATGTATAAACACGGCCTAGGCCTTTAAATGGGCATGCTGCTGCCTCTTTCGTTTACATACCCTTTGTTTGCATGACCGTTTATAGAGCCTAGGCTGTGAATTAACACCAGATTTTTTTCAATTCAGACTCGTAGTGGATTGTGAGGAGAAATTCCCTGATATTGACAAAAAGTGATTTTGTCAACAAGCATTCACCAGCATCACTGACTCCACCTTTAACACATATGATGATATACTTACTATCACTGATTAGGTTATAGATAATAGAAAATGACCATACACATAGATAATGAATTGGGTCTGGAGCAGAAACAATTGCTTGTACACACATGCAAACGGGTTGACATTTTAAATGTCAGTGATTCTAGAAAATTAGAATTGCTTATTTAAAGGCAAAGTAAGCTTTTTTTCTTATTTATGTATTGCAGATTATGTGATGATACTGTATGTTTATAACTGTCAGATGCTTATGTATGGGTGTAGCTTGTTTTTTTATAGATTAATGTTACTGTGATTACATGATAGATGAGTTGGTGAGAAGAACTAAATCTAGTATAAATCTGAATATCTTATTGTTGGCGTAAAATACTCCATTGATGCCTTTTTTTAACCTTGCAAAATTACCTTATATTCTACCTTTTTTTTAAACGAAGAGTGGTAGGGTAGGTAGGCTGTTGCATTTTTCATTCAGGCTGCAATGTCCACAACAACATTATTGTGTGGGAGTGCTGGCATTGCATGTTTTGTGCGTGCATGTGGTGATTTGGAGAATGTCATGGGTTACATAAACCTTGCAGATCTTTGCTGACAAAGCATTGGAGAAATCAGCCATTGCCCCACCCCCCCCCCCCCCCCGTCCACCTCACTCTCTCTTTCTCATTCTCTCTCTTGCACACACCCACACACACACACACACACACACATACACACACACACACACACACACACACACACACACACACACACACACATATTGAGTCAAGGAGCACTCAGTCTGGCGGTGTGTCCTTATGCTTTAATAAGAGCAATCATGAAGCCAACCTGAACTCAGCTTGGCAAAACAGAGTGTGACTGGAGGAGTGAGAAGACGAGTGACAGTGAGACAGCAGGAAGCAAAATGTCCAGCAAATGTCTGGATAAAAACCTTGATGTTTTGACAGCGAAACCATCGGAACAGGCATGACATAGCAGCCATGACACAGCGGTTGAATCATCCGTGTCTTCAATAGGAACAGGCATACTGTAGCTGTAGTGGAGAATGCAAGCAGACATTGATAACACAGTGTGTTTTTCGAACTAGCTGTGGTGTTACCATCTTGCAGTGAGGCAGGAAGCTGCAGCGAGATGTACAGAGTACAGACAGAGAATAGGCTCCAGCACTTAACTGCACGCATACTGTATATCCCCATGATACATTATGTACACCAACTGATGTCAATACATTTTACACTCACACAGAAACGCACGCACACACACACAGGCGCACACGCACTATGGCACACACACACACACGCACACACACAAATACACACACACACCCACCCACCCACCCACATACATACACACACACACACACACACACACACACACACACACACACACACACAAACAAGCACACTCTTTTATTGTCGTCTCTATGAATGGGGGTTGTGTCTCTTTGAAGATGAAAGGCTATATTTGGCCTTCCTCACCCACCTCTGGCCGGAACCTTTGATAACACACCGGTCAATGAGCGCACACACACTCACTTGTATGTATTTCCACTTCAAACATTTCTTTCCATTTCCTGCTTAATCCTAGTGCACTTGCTTGCACAACACATGCAAAGACAAAACACACAAACAGCACTTCATAATGTCTGAATAGATTAGGTATTCCCTCTAAAGCCTTGTTGGACATCTGTAGATTTGTGTGCACCCTTGCCTATGTGCCCGAGTGTGTGTGTTGTTGTTGACCTATCTCTTGTTGTAAATTGCCTGAGTGATTTGGCTCTGGTGAAAATGCTAGTTGTTTTTTATGCCCACTATTGATTATTAGTCCAATTACCCTTAGTTTACAGCCATCCTTGGCTCGGTTTTCCCCTGCGTTACTCGTTCGTTTACTCTTGTTGAGATTCTTTTGATTAAATTTCGACTGGTACGGGAAAGGGTAGGCAAATAAGAAAAAGGAGGAAGCATGGGAGATATTTCAGTCAACCTTGCAATCAAATTGAAGTTTGCTACATTTTTGTGTACAGTTAAAGCCCAGCAATTCTGGAGGAAACTTGTTTTCCAAAATAAGTGAATTTATCCTCAAGATCCGCTACCTGTCCGTACTGTATGTGTCAAGTAAAAAAAAGAAAAAGTTCACGTTTTTATTCACAGCCTAAGCTCTAGCCCATTTAAAGAACCCAGGCTGTGTATTAACACTGGATTTCTTTTCTGAGTGCACACTCAGTATGGACAGGAAGCACATATTGAAGAGATATTCACTGATTTTGACTAAAAGCATTCTCCAGAATCGCTGACTCCACCTTGAAACATTTACAATGAAAAATAACTGATCTGTACCCCATGTCAGGTTTTCTACCATACAATGTGTTTTCAGGTTACTGTGGAAAAAACTCCCAACAGCTGTCACATTCAGATAATTAAATACTGTAGGCCTATTGGACAGTCTGGAGGTGTGTGTGTGTGCTGTGACAAAGCTATACATAGTGTGTGATATATGCTTCACCTGTCTGCTGTTATGTAGTGTTAAATGGAATGTCATTAGACGGAATAATGGAATATTAATAATCATAATATACACCTTTGCTGGGAAAGGTTGGGTATCCTATTAACACAACAGAACATTTATAAATATGCAGCTACATTGAATATTAAAAATTGTTGAATCACGGGTAACAAAGGAAAGCAAGGAGGCATGGAAAAAGTGAGTGGAGAGTTTGGGGAAGAGATGAAGGGATTTGCTCAGTGATGTGGACAGAGAGATAATTATCCACATTTAGCTGAAGTCAGCAGCAAAGCAGACTGAGAGAGAGAGAGAGAGAGCCGGTAAAATATATACTGTACTGTTTGTTTAATGTGTTGGTGTCCCATGAGAACAGGTCAGTGGGGAGAATATTGCTTGGTGTGATTCATCCTCATTTGTGTTCCTCTTGGTTGTATGTATGTGTGTACATTCAGGGATGGAAATTAACACCCGCCACACGCCAAATGCGGGTAGATTTGCGTGCTGGCGTGTAAATTGTGTCACTTCACCCGCCACTGTGTCGGGTAATACTTTCCAGTCAGGTCCGATCTAATTTGCATATTTAATACATTCGTCATGAACATGATGACAGGGCGCTACACAGTTCAACAGTTTCTTTTTGCCTTTCTAGTCGAACTGAACTACGGCGCGATCCGCTCCGCTAGGAAATACTATCTGCGAGTTAACGTGTGGAGGCATAAGTCGACAAATCAATCGACTTACTTTGCCCCCTTTTTTTCTTCCCACAGCAGAGGTTGAGGTGCTGAAAATAAAGTGAAAACTGCGCTCTTCCTTTAAGCAGCAGAGCTGCCGCCGTAATGTTACAATATTTACATCAAAGCCCTAATGGTCATACAAATGAGATGCTTTATTTAAACGCTGTCCGTGCTTAGAGGTGATTTTAATTGTGTCGGCTGAAACAGAAACTAACGGAGGGATTCGGCTCACTATAGTCCCTTGAGTCGCGCAGTCAGTTTGTCGACATGGCTTTGTGTTTTAAGGCTCGAGACATACAATCAGATCGCATACAAACAGGGAAGCCTTTCCCATCGGTATCGCTAACGGGGAGAATATCCCCGGTTATTATTTGAGCCTCAAACCACAGAGTTCTTCCCCGTGCGGTGGCTCGCGCACTCACTAGTGATCTCACGGTGAAACGCTGCTTTGCTCGGACGAAGGCATCGTGTGTTTCTAGATGATTTAACGTCATAGTCTCAGACGAGCGTTTAACATTATGCTGCATCTTTTGCACTGCACTGTTTTTTATCAACAGTGAAAAAATGGTCCCACACCGGACTCTTATGTGTAGCTGATTACTTCATGCACGCACCTTGCAGAAGTGACGCTCCTGCAGCGCGCTCACGACCAGACGTGACACGGTGACATCTCTCCCATTAATAAAACGGCATAACTCCCTGATTTTCAGATTTCTATTTTTAAATTGACTTGAGCGCAAGTGGAAAACCGGTCAATGTGTCGACACATTCACATCCCTAATGCATATGGAGAAAGTGATAAACACTACCACACCACAAAGACTGATCAGACCTGCATCTCTTATTAGTTAATTATATGAAATGTTGATATTGTGCACAATATCAACATTTCATATCATTAACTAAAAAGAAAAAAGAAATCTAAAGGTAACTTCAATACTGTATTATAATTATTGACTAAATGATGAAAAAAAGGTGTCTGCAGGGCCAGTGAAAATATACAAGGGGCCAGTAAAACTCGGATCTATTGGCTAAGCGGGCCAGTTGGGAAAAAAAGTTGCATTGAACCCAGAGTATATATGGAGTTCAATTATACATTGTTTTGAAATAAAGATGACGTGTATTGTGTATCATATATAGTAAGAGTGTACCATTTAATTTGCAACTCAGTTCCTTGGTAGCACCTACTTACAGTACAAATGACTTCTGATGGAAAACATTTGTATGAAAAACACTTTCATTAGCTATTCTTACTATTGTATTGTTTAACATTAACGCATATATTAAAAAAGATATTGCGTATAAAAAGTGGCTGGTAAAAAAGATGAGTGGCTGGTAGATTTTTAAATCTACCTGCCACAGTGGCTGGTAGGCAAAAAAGTTAATTTCCATCCCTGGTGTACATGTGTGTGTGTGTGTGTGTGTGTGTGTGTGTGTGTGTGTACATATGTTGTGTGTATAATATGTACAAATCCATGCCCGATACATTGGTTATTTCAAATGACCTACTTTCCATTGTGCAAATGAAATAAATTTCACCAACCAGATATCCAACCAGTTCAACCAGTGTGTGTGTGTGTGTGTGTGTGTGTGTGTGTGTGTGTGTGTGTGTGTGTGTGTGTGTGTGTGTGTGTGTGTGTGTGTGTGTGTAGGTGGGTTTGTGTGTGTGTGTGTGTGTGTGTGTGTGTGTGTGTGTGTGTGGGTGTGTGTGTGTCTGTCTGTCTGTCTCTGTGCTTTTGTCATCTATGTGTCTCTATATATATGTTTGTGTAAATGGGGTTTGTTTTGTCGTGTGAGTTGTGATACATTTTAAATTTAAGGGGAAGGGAGAGAAGCGAAAAGAAAACAATCAATCCCGGCTCCTCCCTTGGCCCTGTTGCCAAGGTGATACAGAGATTCTATCAATGAGCCAAGGTCCCTGTTGCCATGGAAACACTTATGAATGAGAAAGGGGGCCCAGTAACCGTGGAGACGGTGTGAATGAGGAACTGCCTTATCAGCCTGACACTTTTTTTTTTGTGATGGCAGATGCTGTTTAGAAACTGAGAAGTGTCATCATGTTACCATCAGCGTCATTGTTTGCTAGCGAGTTTCACAGTCATGTCATGTCATGTCATGTCGCACAAATAGTTTGCATGTTTGTAGGGAAGGCATTTTACTCAATGTATTTTTTGTAATACTTCCCATATAATGCTGAGATATATGTCACAGAAATAGGCCTACTTCTTTTTTGTATAGACATGTATGTGTAAAAAGACATGTGTGCTTTTGCTCGTGTCTGCGCACCGTAAGATACTCGCTCTGCATTCTCAGGTATACAAGCAATTTGTTTCAGCAAACTCCAACCGTCAGCAGCATGCATTCGTCTGGTCCTCCACACATTCATTCACACTAATTTACAGCCTAAACATTATGCTTCAAGCACAATAATGACTTTATCCAGGACACAATGGATGGTCCATAGTGCAGTATAGTAGTTTATGTCCTCACATTTTGAACATATCAATACTCACTCTGCCTTCTCATCTTCTAATTTATAATTCCATTCTATACATTTATTTGTTCTCTTCCCTTGTACAATGCATGCTGTATTTTGCCTTCCTTTCCCTCATCAACTTCCCCTTTTGCCAGCCAATTAAGATATTTAATGTATCTATCTGTAGCTTTTTTGGCAAAACTGTTAGCAACTAACAGGTTATGTAAACCAAGTGTATGTAAACAAAGGGGATCCACCGTAGCTAGCAACATGTCCAGTTACAGAGCCTAGGCTGTGTATTAACACATTTTTTCATTGCTCACAGCACAAACACTGTGGTGGGGGGCGACTGTGGCTCAGGTGGTTAAGCTGGTTGGCCAATGATCCTAGGGTTGGCGGTTCGATCCCAGCCCGGCCACTTGTGTCATGGTCGTTGTGTCCCTGGGCAAGACACGTCACCCACCTTGCCTCGTGTGAATGTGTATGACTGCTGTATGTTTGAGGTGGTGGTCGGAGGGGCCGATGGCGCTGAATGGCAGCCTCGCTTCTGTCAGTCTGCCCCAGGGCAGCTGTGGCTACTATGGTAGTTTACCACCACCGGTATGACTGTGTGTGAACGAATTGTACCTGGAACCCTGTAAAGCGCTTTGAGTATCATGAAAGGCGCTATATAAATCCAAGCAATTATTATTATTAATTATTAATTAAACAGGTAGCTGATTGTGAGCAGATATTCACTGATTTGAACAAATTGATTTTGACGACAAGCATTCTCCAGAATCACTGACTCCCCCTTTAAGGCTATACTTCTGCCATACGGTTTAAGCCACACACACGTCTGAAATACTGTCTTGCCTCACGACCAAACCAGAAATGCTCTCAGTTACAAGGCCGCCCCTGATGAGGTATTTGATATCACACAATGTCATTACAAGGACCCCTAGCCTCAACACACTGGCACCCACCACTGGGGGGCTTCCTGGTAATGCAATACGGCATCAAGCCACAACTAAGTATGTATACTGTCACCAATAGATCCCATAGGCCCGCTGTTACTTCTCCCTTTTCTTGCTAATTCTTTTAAGGTTTCAAAGCAACGCCGGCTGACTTCAGTCCTGTGATTAAGGCTATGCTGTGTCACTGGGCCTCTTAGTGGAACAGAGGAAAGTGGAAATGTGTCAGAGAGACCGATAGAGAGAGAGAGAAAGAGAGACGGAGAGAGAGAGAGAGAGAGGTGGGAAGAAGGATGATTCACAGTTTGAGTCAGACGAAGGGACTGACTGGAAGTCTGGCAGCGTAAAGGGAACATCTTAACCCTCTTAAGCACACACACACACACACACACACACACACGCACGCGCATACACACACACACACACACACACACTGTTTTTATTATTATGATGACGAGTGGTGAAACAGGTGCTGCGACAGACAGGCAACACATATTCTCTGCAGCATGGCAACGGCTTGAAAAAAACTACATTTTAAAAGTACAGAGAATAAAAATAAGCAGTAAAAAGCAAAGTCAGCATCCCTGACTCTCATCATATGCCGCCGCACCCCGTCTCTCGCTTTGCCTTACTTTCTTTCTCTCTCGCTCCACGCTTCACTTTCTCTCTCTTCTTCCCTCTGTCATTGTCCTTCCATCTCTCCCTACCCACTACCCACCATTACTCCATCACTCCATCTCTCCTTTTTCATTTTCCAGTCACTCTTTCACTCAGATACAAAACTCTCCTTGTTTTTGTGTGTGTGTGTATGTGTGTGTGTGTCGCGCACTCATGCGTACGTGTGTGTGTGTGTGTTTGTGTGTGTGTGTATAAGAGAGAAAGAGGAAAACGGAGAGACTGACTGACAGTGACAAGCATGACTAGCTTAAGTATTGATTGCTGCTTCACACTTTTGTGCATATGCCTTTTCTCCCCCTTTAGGATCCTGTCCACTATCGGTTCGGATTTCGACTTGCGGACCCTCAGGGCTGTGCGAGTATTGAGGCCCCTCAAATTGGTGTCCGGTATTCCCAGTAAGTCAAAACTAAATACAATTGAAAATATATATATTTTTAAAGTTCTCCTGCCTTTATCCTATATACACACACACACACACGCACACACACGCACACACACACACACACACACACACACACACACTCACACACACGCACACGCGCACACACACACACACACACACACACACACACACACACACACACACACACACACACACACACACACACGCACACATTGTCATTTCTTTGTTGAGGCTATTACATTTATTAAAGGGCAGAACAGACGTTTGAAGTATACAAACTAGCATTTAGAGGCATTTTGTGTCATACTTCTGCAAAATGCACCCACAGTGTTTCAACAAAAGTGGTTCTTCTATGCACTGCTTGCTTGCTTCTTTTTTTAAATGTTATAATGGCAATAGTGTTGCAGCAGCACTGCAGTGTTATTAATAGCTTAGACGCAACTACAGGGCTTAACAGGGGAACCAAGGCTTACTCATCATAAAAGTCACTAAACTTCCTGTGAAAGACTTGCCCTTACAGTATGTGATGTTAATGAAACAACAACAACAAGTGATTGGTTTTCTGCAGCAACAACATTTCACATACAAATATAACTTACACAAGGCACAAGCCGCACAAAATGTTAAGGTTTATTTGACCTAAATGAATAAATTAGTAGAATTGCACAGACTGCATTGTGTGATCACAGAATGAATCCCTCTAATCACATATTGTAGTGTGTCTACCAGATGACAGTAGTGAAGCAGTGTTATACGGAATACAACAGTCTTACACGGATGTTTTTATCATAGTTCTGTGTTTTTGTTTTAATTGCAAGCCTTATTACACCAACATTTATATTAAGCAGTGGAAAAAAAGGCTGAAAATGGACGATGTTGATATATTTTAAGGGAGCTAAATAATTAGCAGATAGATGCAGTTTATGTTATTTTGAATCCCTGAACTGTTTCTACAATAGTTGAAATGAATGATGAATATTAATAATAATTTAGAAAAATATCCTACTAACCCGTACAATGTGTGCTGTAGGCTTACAGGTGGTGCTCAAATCCATCATGAAGGCCATGATTCCTCTGCTGCAAATTGGCCTGCTCCTTTTCTTTGCCATCCTCATGTTCGCCATCATTGGCTTGGAGTTCTACATGGGCAAATTCCACACAACATGCTTTGACAATCACACAGGTAAGATGTGTGTGTGTGTGTGTGTGTGTGTGTGTGTGTGTGTGTGTGTGTGTGTGTGTGTGTGTGTGTGTGTGTGTGTGTGTGTGTGTGTGTGTGTGTGTCTGTGTGTGTGTGTGTGTGTGCATGCATGCGTGCGTGTGTGTGTGTGTGTGTGTGTGTGTGTGTGTATGTGTGTGTTTGTGTGTATGTGCATGTGCATCTCAATAGCGCGATCAGGGAACATTTTACTAACTCTTTTCCCCAAAGAAGACGATTGCCTGTTCTAGGTGAACTTAACATTTTGACACATCTAATGTGCACTTTCATCCAGGTGAGATCCGAGAAGAGTTTCCATGTGGGACCGAGGCTCCGTCGCGGCTGTGTCCAGCGGGCACCATGTGTCGACAGTACTGGCTCGGACCAAACTATGGCATCACCCAGTTTGACAACATCCTGTTCGCTATCCTCACCGTCTTTCAGTGTATCACCATGGAGGGCTGGACAGACCTGCTCTACTATGTATGTATACGCCTAAAGCATGTGTTTAGAAAAGCTATGCAACTTACTGAAGCAGGATTGAAAGACACTGAAGGAAGCAGTTAACTGTTAAAGGGATTTTAAGAATTGGTTCCCTTGGGTCAACTGTCAATCAGTTGAGAAGTGGGAGAGGTCTCTTTGCCAGTAAGGTTGTAGGCGACAATAGAAATTAATCATTCAAGTGAAGAGGATTATAACCCATAAATGTAAAAGCCATCAGTCATTGTCATGGATGGGCGGCACTATAGCAAACACCTCAGCAATTTAATACATTCTGTTTCTAGGGACAAATAAGCCTGGGTTTAGAATGAGTGTTTCCATTATTATAGACACTGTGTGGATAAATCTGTGGCACTGATCTGAAGAAAAAATTAATAAAAAATTCTAATCAAATGTAGTCCAACTTCATATTTTGCTGCACAACAAAAACCATCCCAGATAGTTTTTCTTAAAGTAATACTACATCTAAACTCATACAACGTCCAATGATTTTCACCTGTGCACACTGTGCGCGGTGTGCCCATTAAACAGGTAGCTATACTAGGTCTTGTGGAACAGTGTCATTACTCATGCCGGAGACTGAATGGTTCCCCTGCTGTCAGTGGCAACAGTTTCCAGGCAACCAGAGGTAGACCAGGGTCTTTTGAGTGTTACTGTAGCCGGCCCTTTTTCCCCCCCATCTCCTTTTTCCTCTCCGTCTCAGTCTTATTCTTTCTAATTGCTCTTTTTCATTTTCCATATTCCTTCTTCTTTTCTTTCTTTAATATCTTTCTCTCCCTTTCATTTCCCCTTTCCCTCCCCTCCCTTCATCTCTTTTCCTCTCTCTCTCTCTCTCCCCCCGTTTCCCTCCTTCCCGGTGCTGCTCTATATTTAAAAGGGCCTGTTCAGCCCAAGTTATTCTTGCAGCTGGCGGGGAAGGGGAGCGATAAAAGTTTAATGGTAGAAAAAAGGCTCTACGGTACATTGGGTACACAGCCACGGCAGCACCAGCAGCTTACATGCAGGGAGAAGGGACATGGAGGCCAGAGGAGAGAGAGAGAGAGTGAATGGGTGTGGGCGAGGGAAGAGGGGATCAAACAGGGAAAAGAAGGGTTGATAGGATGGATTTCACACAAAAAAAACAAAGGGAAAGGAATATAAAAATGAAGGAATAAACAAATATCAAAATGTATTTAAAGATGAAGTCAGCGATTCTTGAGAACGCTTGTTGTTAAAATTTACTGTTTGTAAAATTAAGTCTGTATTGTGTGTGTATGCCCTGACCAAAAAAATCCAGTGTTAATAAGCAGCGTAGGCTCTGCATGTTGCCAGCTACTGTGGGCCCCCTTTGTTTACATACCCGTTTACAGAGCCTAGATCAATGATTTCTTTTCAGCGCACAGTATGGATAGGTAGCGGATTGTGAGGAGATATTCACCGATTTTGACAAAAAGTGATTTTGACAACAAACATTGTCCAGAATCGCTGACTCCATCTTTAAAGCAGGGGTAAAACAAGAGGAATGCATTAAAGAGAGAAACAATCAAGAAGTGAATAGAGAAAGTGAGAGGAGTCTGGACAGCAGGGCGGTAGAGACAGGGAAGGAGAGACCTTAGCATTTGTTATACATTATTCACTCTGCAGTGAGCAGCTAAATAGAGTGGCAGATATGCATTTACTTATTGAGATGACTTCAAGCAAAATCATGTCAGCCCTGCTGTTGTTTGCATTGCTAACAGCAACGGACAGCACTTTTTCCTGCAATGTTCTCTATTTTCTTTTAAGTTACACACTGTCTGGACTTTCAATGATTAGTTTAACTGAAATGTTACAGCTGCAGTGGCCTCTTTGTTTACGTACCCTTTCGTTACATACCAGTTTACACAGCCTAGGCTGTATATTAACACCAGATTGTTATCGGGTCAAACACAGTACAGACAGGTTCACTGATTTTGACAAAAAAATGTTTTTTACAACAAGCGTTGTCTCCAGAATCGCTGACTCCACCTTTAACGGGTCATATCATCTATATATTCCTCATTTTGACCGAGTCCTAGAATGTCAGTCGATTAAAATGTCGTCATTATGAGCCCATCCGTGGGCAAATTTTCAAGTGCTCTCCATGATACGCTTTTAACCAAGTAATGTTTCTGTTGGCTTAGATGCTATTATATCATGTTCAGAGGCAGTGAGAACAACATTGATTAGTTACTCTGTCTGATGTCTCTGTGTGTGTTTCCAGAGCAACGATGCCTCAGGGAGTGCATGGAACTGGATGTACTTCATCCCCCTCATCATCATCGGCTCCTTCTTCATGCTCAACCTGGTGCTGGGTGTGTTGTCAGGGTAAGTGTGTTAGGTGTGTGTGTGTGTGTGTGTGTGTGTGTGTGTGTGTGTGTGTGTGTGTGTGTGTGTGTGTGTGTGTGTGTGTGTGAATCGCTGTCTCCACCTTTAATATAAAAACATATGTAGTTTAGTAGTATGTGGTTTATTGTATTTATACTATTCATCACAGATGCCCAATAAATATGTGCGGTGTTTTTTGTGACTGCAGGGAGTTTGCCAAAGAGAGAGAGCGTGTGGAAAACAGGGCTGAGTTTGTGAAGCTCAGAAGACAGCAGCAGATAGAAAGGGAACTCAATGGATATCTGGAGTGGATCTGTAAGGCTGGTACGTACAATGTACTGTATATGTGGTTCATTTCTTAACACAAAAATACATTAAAAGCATTAAAACACATTGCAAAAATAAAGAAAATGTTGCCAGCCAGGTAACATATTTGATCTACTGTATGTTTAATTGCATATGCTGGAATACCATTTGAGCTAGTACACGATTGTAGTTAATAGTACACTGACTCTTCATTGTATGATAAAGGTTCAAAACAAAACAGTTGACCTTTACAGCTTAAATTATCAGACATGCTTCATACTGTAGTTGTTGCAAGCAGATGTATCTTCTGGGTTTTTTTCTTCTTGTTCACGGATTAGTGGCGTCATCTTCTGCCTTTCACATTATACAAATTCAATACTTAGTGATGCATGTCTTTACTGGAGCTCAATAAACCTACCCCCTAGGGAGACAAAACATACACATAATAGCTCTCTTGAGAATGTCATACAAACAATCTTGAATCACACACCAGCAGTGTGGTGAAATGTATGTGAGCGTCCTTAAACGAAGACCTATTGCTAGCCCATTTCCAAATTCTCGTTATTGCCTTCTTAGGAAAATATGTTTAGGGAACCTTTTTTTGTATGTTAAGAAATCTGTTCTTACCATGTTGTTGTGATTGCACTTTTGTGTTGTTAAGGAACCCCTTGAAAACGAGATGGGTTCATCTCAACGGGGTTATTCCTGATAAAGAATTAGACATTTTAAAAAATTAGAAGAGTAGAGGGTTGGATGTTGGATGTTCGAAGGAGCAGATAAAAGGGCAGATGGGAAAAAAAGGACATGCCTTTGATCTTGAAAAGAAGGTCTACATAAAAACAAGGACGCCAAAAAAAAACAAAGGAGGGAGGGATGAGTAACACAGACACAGGTGCAGGCCAAAGACTGTTTCAGGTTTGAATTAAAACGAGAACCCAATTGATGATACAAAATAAATTAAAGCAAGATTAAACTACATTTTGGAAGTCATCAAAGACATATCTAATATGTCTATAAACTGTATTAACATTTCTCTGTTTGTGTTTTCTGTAGAAGAGGTCCTCTTGGATGATGAAAATGAAAATGATTACGAGGGTATGCATTTGGCTGCTTTTCTGTGCTGTTTGTGAATGCATGATTTTGAAATTGTATTTCTTTTTAAATTTTATTTTAGAAATGATTCTGATTAATGTAGCACAGTCAAGCACATCAGCACTGTTCTGCTGTAGTTTTTTTTTAAATACATGTTTTATTGCTTTTACAGGCACCCGTAGGAGAGCCACAAAAAACCATAAGAACAAAGCTGAGCTTTTAAACCCAGAGGAAGCGGAGGGAGATCTGGCAGTAGGTAAGATAGACACTCTCATCTGTCTCTCTATCTCACACACACACACACACACACACACACACACACACACACACACACACACACACACACACACACACTCAAAGGCAAACCCCAGGAACATACAGATGCTATCTTATCTTGCATATCAGCATTACCTGACCCTCCTCTCCTTCCCTCTCTTGTCCTCCGCTGCTCTGCACTTTTCTCCTTATATAGTGTTACATTTCTATCCTGTCCCCAACCCCCTTCATGTTATACCTTTATTTTCTTTAACCTGTCCCTGATACCTCATCCATAATTCTCTCCTCCCAACGCGCTCCTACTTACAGACTCTAGTTCTCAAGCAGCTCTTTCTGTTTTATCATAAGACAAAGGTGTTGTATGTAGTCACATTACTGTATATATCATGTCACTGCACAATCAGCAAAGAAGTTTGCAAATGATATGATACCTGCACTGAATCATGCATTCATATTTACAAAACCAAACTGATATGAAAAGTCTGTATTAAAAAGCAAATTCAAGTTTTTCAACAAGCAAAAAGTGTTCAATATAATTTGACTTTGTCTCTGTGTGATTTTATAATCATTTGTGTGGAGAATTACACACACAAAAAGAAAGAAACAGTTGGAAGTAGTATTTTGTTCTGTGTAAAAATGTGGGTCTTACAGCAGCATAAGGACAACAATCATTAGCGATACACAGAGAAAAATAACAATAATATTATAGGTATTTATAATAAAATAAAAATAGAATAAAACAAAAAACTCTACCGCACATCACAACTTCAAGATGTATAATACAATAAAGTTCAGGCATAGCATTGTATACTGTAGTAATGATACAAGTATACTACTAATATCATTTGCTATACTGAACCCTGCCTTGGACATTTTGAGGTTGTGATGTGCCAGCTCTACCTCTTACAGTGACAAATGAAAGACGCAGATGACTTTTTGCACTTTCTTTTTTTAATATCCTCATTGTAGGACACAACCATAGCAATACGCTGTTCACTTCACTGAATGGTGAAAAAGAAAGTATATAATTTGCCTTGCTTGCCCTGCCAGGTTCCCCTTTCGCCCGTGCCAGCTTGAAGAGTTCCAAGCTCGAAGGATCGACATTCAAACGGCGGGAGAGACGGCTGCGCTTCTTCATCCGACACATTGTCAAGACCCAGGCCTTCTACTGGACCGTGCTGTGTTTGGTTGGCCTCAACACAATGTGTGTGGCGGTGGTGCACTACGACCAGCCAGAACCACTTTCGGATTTTCTATGTGAGTAGGAGGGGATGGGGGATATGCATGCATACTTAGTGCAAGCGTGCACTGTATTATTTTTTTCACAAATGCACAATCACTCTCATCACAGATTAATGGAGGGGAGTGGGTGAACACTTTTTTAAGTAAATGTGAATTAATCCATGAAAGAGTTGGCCCAATGAGTTGACACTGCTAGCACAACTACTAATACAATGACCTCGTTTTGCACAGATCTTTGCTGTGTGTATCACTTTTTTTAACAGACACTCTGAAAGGATGAACAATTTTTTTTTAAAGATATGTTTTTTTTTATTGATTGCCTCAGTGTTTCATACTTCCCCAAAAGATGCAAACCAGGCTGCGTAATAACACAGAGAGAGGCTAGCTTAGAGAATAGAAAAATAACGTTACTTAAGTGAGAGGAATTTCATTTAATTGACACAAAAATCTGATTTTGTTTTACTCACACAAATGTACAACAGCATTATTTTTTTGTATGCATACTTAAAACAATGCAATTCCTTAGAGGTGGGTGGATGGATGAATGGATTGATGGGTGGGTTGATTTTGCAGGTACAGGTTTAAGAGATACATTGATTGATATGATCACCACTCATTCTTGAGCCTCTCCTCCTCCTCCTCCTCCCTCCATGTAGATTTTGCGGAATTCACCTTCCTGGGGATATTCCTGACAGAGATGATGGTAAAGATGTACGGCCTGGGCAAGGTGGCCTACCTCAACTCCTCCTTTAACACTTTTGACTGCATTGTGAGTATTGTATTTTACGTCTCATAATGTATCATCTGTTTTTCTTTAGATGACTTTGCCTGTATAAACAAAAGGTGAAATAAAACCTGCGTGCATATGCTTGGATTTGTGTACACAGGTGATCTGCGGTAGCATATTTGAAGTTTTTTGGGGTATCATCCAGCCGGGCACGTCGTTTGGCATCAGTGTGCTACGCGCTCTCAGGTTATTGAGGATCTTCAAAGTTACAAAGTGAGGCTATTCTTGTATTACAGTTGTTTAATTGTCTATCATATTTCTGTTAGTGGACTCAATGAAACACACATACTTATTCTGTGTCTCTTTCTGTCAGGTACTGGGCATCTTTGCGTAACCTGGTGGTCTCACTGCTCAACTCCATGAAGTCCATCATCAGCTTGCTCTTCCTGCTCTTCCTCTTCATCGTTGTCTTTGCCTTGCTGGGCATGCAGCTCTTCGGAGGACAGTCAGTGCTGTTTTTTTTTTACATTACCTTTTCCCTACTGTTTAATTTAGTGTGTGTGTGGGGGGGGGGGCGTGCATGGGTAATGTTGTCGTTTTTATTTCAAGTTGATGCAGAAGTTTCTTTTTTTTTACTCTAATTTGGAAGGTAAGTGTCTATGGAACAGTTTTGTTTTTTTGATTGTCAAGCAACCAGATAAAAACAATTTTAACCCTGGGCATAAAAAAATAAAATAATATTTATATTTGGTTTGGTTTCTTGATACTCAAACCAAAATTGTTTTACATACCCGTACCTTCAATTTAGAAATGAAAACAAAACTTTCGCATCAACATGAAATGCATGGGGGTCCAGGCAACCCCACAAATAGTCCTCATTTGATACTCTGCTAAGCAATTGCTTTCCGGTCGTTTCTGGTTGGCTAATTTTCTTCTTATTTTTGAGGATTTTCTCAGGAAATAAAACAACAAAAGATGATTCTTAGTATGTGTCCTCACTTTCCTCTTTACCCTCTCTGTCTTTCTTACATTTGATTTGATTGTTTCCCCCCTGCTAGGTTTAATTTTGAAAGTGGCACTCCTCCAACCAACTTCGATACCTTCCCCGCAGCAATAATGACAGTGTTCCAGGTGAGCAGAGGATGAAAAGGGAGGGAGAAGATGGTTGAACGAGGGAATGATAATGGTGGAAAGATAACTGCTGAATTAGGACCAAACGATTGTCAAAATCTGTGAATATCTCCTCACCATCCGCTACCTATCTGTACTGTGTGTGCGTTGAAAAAAAAACCATCCAGTGTTAATACACAGCCTAGGCTTTGTAACCTGGCATGTAAACAAAGGGTATGTAATCCCCCTCCCTCCCACCCCCCGGACCGTGGGGGGATGTTCACGGATTTTGACTTGGTTTTGACAACAAGTGTTCTCCTTTAAATGTCTCAAGAGGCTTTGCACAAGTAAAGCTTGTCTACATGTTTAAGTTGTGTATATGGGTGAGGTCGACTGCAACTTAGAACTATAGTATTTTAAGATAATACTTATCATGTGTTTATGTACTTATTATGACCATGTGCGTGTGTGTGTGTGTGTGTGTGTGTGTGTGTGTGTGTGTGTGTGTGTGTGCGTGCGTGTCTGTGTGTGTGCGCGCCAGATCCTGACTGGTGAGGACTGGAACATGGTGATGTACGATGGCATCAAATCTCAGGGCGGAGTCAACAAGGGCATGCCTTTCTCTGTCTTCTTCATCGTGCTCACACTTTTTGGCAACTGTATCCTTTGACAGTGAAAATGCAGAAGCAGCACAGACGCACACAAAACACTTGCATGCAATAGGTTGTAGTTCTTGTGGTATTCCAAAAGATCTTCCTAGAATGGCAGCATAGCTATAGTGCTTTTAGCCTATGTTGTAGTCATTACTTCCCGTATACACTCGTGCAAACAAACCTCTACATGCTGGATATCCCTTAACCTCGGTGTTCAGACACTCTGCTGAATGTGTTCTTGGCTATCGCTGTGGACAATTTGGCCAATGCACAGGAGCTCACCAAGGTACACCACAGTCCAATTTGACTTAAAGGTGCACTATGTACATTTGGGTGTGTCAGAGAAGTGAACGTTTTCTAAGGTATACTCTCATTACTGAATCAACATAATTCCCGCGAAGGAAAAATTGGAACCCTAGAACACCTTTTAAAGTTAGAAAGTGTGATGTCAAAGGTTACTGTTTCACGGTTGTTGTTATAGCAGCTGGGCTCACAGTTTTGTTTACAAACATATTCTAGTCTTACATCTGGTTCAAAGGTGACTCAAAATGATTTGGTTTTGATTTATGATGATATAATTATTCAATATCAAGAAAATTACATGAAGGGTCAATATATTCTCTAAACTGGCTGCAGGCTCGGCAAATGCAAACAACCCTCCCCCCCTGAAACTGCATATTGCACCTTTAAAATCATAATACCATTTATTCCATGAGCACTTAAAAACACAGGAGTTATGTCACCCCTGCTAAATAAATTCCTTCTGTTTTGTTTCCCACATTATTATCCCCTGATTGCGTCTCATTCCTTCCCATTCTCTCTCCCTCTCTCTCGCTCTTTCTCTCTCTCCCTCCTTCTTTATTTGCAGGATGAACAGGAGGAAGAGAAGGCCGCCAGTAAGAAGAACGCCCTGCAGAAAGCCAAAGAGGTGGCTGAAGTCAGCCCCCTGTCTGCTGCCAACCTCTCCATTGCAGCGTGAGTTGATCTCTTTATCATCGTTGCGTTCTCTTGTTTTTGTATCGGAAATCTTCACACCAGGCAGGAACTTAAGGGCATAACATTTGCACATGAAGGTCTTTGAAGTGCCTGTGCAGGATTCAGCACCTTGGAGAGAGCACAGTATGCTGCACTGACACACGTGCAGTGTTTGGAATGAGGACAACTGTTGATACACCTCGGTCATTCGTTATTGTATTGTAAAATGTTACAAATCCACACCCTGCTAGATGTATGCAGACATTCTGCATGTCAAGTTGTTGTGTGTTTTTACCACATGTTCTCATCACAGTGGTTTGAAACTGTGGTTAATCTGCAGTCTTGTATGTGCATATTCAGCAACACTATTGATCAACACAATAACAGCAGATCTGTCCAGGTCCCCCTCCGGTCAGGAGAGTCAACGTCTTTGATCTCTTTTACAGGCACGCACACATACACACACACACACACACACACACACACACACACACACACACACACACACACACACACACACACTCAGTGGTCAGTCCTTTGCTAAAAGCACAACAGGGGAGCCCAAGCCTGCTTATGAATACCAAAACAGTTCTGACCTTTGCCGCTTTGATACATCAGCCTCCGCACACTTGTTTTTATCACACAGAGACAAAATGAACAAATATGCCCAGGAGTTAAAGCTGACAAGATGTTCATCATTTATAGCATTGTTTATTGTGACTGTATGTGCCTATACAATATGCACTGTACGTCACTGAACTGTTAGAATGTGTGTCATTTGTGTATCAGTTAACTTCATTTTACCTGGGAATCCTACTAGAATGTTTATCTTTCAATACAATGCACATGTATCTGTGTGTTTCTGTGCATGTCTGTGTATGAGAGAGAAAGAGTGTGTGTTTGTTTTGTTAAAAAAAACTTTTATACTCAACCATAATCTTGCGAACAACTTGCCGAAAACATCTCCACATACACTGAGCTAGGCTATAGTAGAGGTTTTCATTACATTTGAGTTTTTTCTTGGAATAAACTGTGGATCACAGTGCTACTCATGCAGGGCTGCCTTGTGTGTCGGTCAGTCTAAATCCAAATCCCTCAAAGGGAAAGATATTGAAATTCCAATAGTTGTTTTTCCAAGCAGGGATTTTAAACTTGGGTGGTGCATGAAGAATCTCTTAAGAAGATATGCTATGTAACTGTAGGTTCACAGAGGAGGCTGCCATGGAAGCTTTATGGAAAAACCGCTGTAATGCTGCATGACCATAGCTGCTACTAGTAGTCTTACAACGACACAGCGATTGTGCAGACAGAAAGGGACCCCGGTGAAAAAGGAGGACAGAAAGGAAGCATATGTTGAACAATATTGAATAATAGTGTAGTAAACAAGTGAAAGACAGCTAGACAGATTCACATTTTGATGTATTCACCCTGCACTCACACTGCCCCAGGTACAACCAGGCCTGAGGTTACCTCTTGTTCATACATCATTGCGTCTTAATAGCCTACTATACGACACATGCATTGATTTGAAAGTTGTCTACCATGCGCAAGCTCGTACATGAGCATCTGTACCGTGCCGAAGCACACCTCTTCCAACCGGGCCAGGGCCAAGGTTAGTGTTCCGTACAGAGCACTAACACTGGTCAAACTTACTAGACTTTAGGTGTCAAGCGTGCTTGGTCATGGTACGGATTGCATAGTGTGAGTGCGCCCTAAAAGAGGCAAAAGCATGATCAGAAGGGAAGAGCAATAGTCTTGCATGGTAAGAGTGATGCAAGGAAGATGAAATGTGTGAGACTGCAACAAGGAGGACAGTGTTCAATAAATGGGATTGTTTTAGAATTAAAGAGAGAACAAAGTGAAGAGTGTGGTGATGTCTACGTGCATAGATTGTGTTTTTTTTGTGTGTGTGTGTGTGTGTGTGTGTGTGTGTGTGTGTGTGTGTGTGTGTGTGTGTGTGTGTGTGTGTGTGTGTGTGTGTGTGTGTGTGTGTGTGTGTGTGTGTGTGTGTGTGTGTGTGTGTGTGTGTGTGTGTGTGTGTGTGTGTGTGTGTGTGTGTGTGTGCGTGTGTGTGTGTGTGTATTTATGTGTGTGTTTATGTCTGTAAAGGGTTCCATTCCAAAATGCTGAATTTCCTTATACAAAAATGGTACATATTTCTTGAGATTTTTCGGAATATGTTTTACTTACTTTCCTATTTTAATAATTCAGTTTTTACAACCCATTTTATATGAACAGCGGCCTTTTGTCAGGGTAGGCTGACCCTTTTTTTAAATGGTGGCCCATTTTGGAATGAAATCCTCCCTCTGTTCTTTCGTGCCATCTCACTCACCAGCTGTTTCCCTCCTCAGCAACAAAGTACACAGTGAGTGTCACAACGCTACCGACCCCTTTCTGGACTGGTATTTATTTATTTGTTTATTCATTTCTGAATCCCCTCTGACTTTACAACCATTCCTCGCTTTCTTTTTGTGTTTTGAAACACCCTCCTCTCCTTTCCCTCTGTTCTTACCTCTTTTTATTCAGTACATACCTGGCTTTCTTTAGCTGTTATTTGTGTTGGCTTATTTTCAAGAGTCCCTTTTCTTTTTTGCCTGCACATTGCAGTATGGCTGATGCTTTAGGTTGGTTGAATATTGGCCCCTGAGAGAAAAGGGAGGACAAGTTTATTACCGGTAGAAGTTTTGGAAGGTAAGGTGGTGAGTGTTTCTGCTCACGGTAACCAATACCAGATTATTGTGCTCATTGTGACTTTGCTATCTATTCAATCCAGCTTGAAAGGATATTGGGGCACCATTTTGGCTTTTCGTCCTGTCTATTTATTAAATTGTGATTTATTAAGTTTGGATAGGTTACTATAGATACTGTAAGTATTACCAATTCTTACCTATGGCCTCAGTGTTATTCTCCATTTTGTGTCCCCACCGTGGTTTACCAAAGTAGGGCTGACCTGCCTGTTGCTTTGGCAAGCTATACGTAGACACCCATAACCTTGTGTTGTTAAGCTGCCATGTTCCAGAGATCCAACCAAAGACGACCCTTTACATGTCTGTGGCCCCTCCAGTGTGTGTTTATGTCCTGGCTATTTTATGTACTTATACTTTCGATGTACGTTTTCGCATCATTCTCATGGCTTGGTGTATACATTTGCACACTGGTACATGTCTTTAATCAGGTCTTTAATGCTTTCAATTCTCTCCTCTCCTCTACTCTCTCTCTCTCTCTCTCTTTGTCTCTCTGTCTCGCTCTCTCTCTTTCTCCGTCCTGCTTGGTTTTGCAGTAAAGAGCAGCAGAAGAACAACAATAAGGGGGTGAATAAGTCAGTGTGGGAGCAACGCACCAAGGAGCTGAGGAGGCAGACCATAGTGTCCAGCCGCGAGGCCCTCTATAACGAACTGGATCCTGACGAAAACTGGAAGGCAAGGACAGGGGAGCAAAACAATGTAAAGGACAAGGCAAACCAAAACAAAGGGCCTCTAGACTTGTGCTATCAGTGTACACAAGTGACGGCGATGAAGACTATGACTTATTCTTGCATGTTGCTTACCTGGTGTTCAATAAAGTATTGCTTACTATTTGTTCATTATGGAAGAGTATGAGGGCAACAGAAAGAAAACAATAGAGGAAGAAGTCTTTTTTTTATTATGCACTTCTACAAAATAGACAATTAAGAGAATAAATGAGAAATTTTGTGAATAAAGACGAAATACACGGTTAAAAACCTCAATAGACTCGACAGTTCAAGACTGTGGTAAAGTTGAACAGATGTTGTTCCAACTTCCGAAAGCTTATAAGCAAAACGTTAATCAAACACAAACGATTCTTGACATTGAATTTCGTCTTTATTCTCAACATTGTGACTATACTCTTGTGTAGCCGAAGTGTAAAATAAAAATAATTATTCATTTTTCGCTCCCGTGGCCCTAATACTCGTACTCTGTAGTTCATGGCAGATTTGCCATCTGTAATCTATATATTGGCTTAACGTGACTATAAACTTCAGTTGCAACATTTCAAATTCTATCTCTAGTGAATGTTCCCACTGCTACAGATGCTCAAGAAATAAAACCTTCTATTGTAATTACTCCTTTTGTCTCTTCCACATTCCTCCCTCCCTCTTTCCTTTCCTTTCCTTTCCTTTCATTTCATTTCTCCCACCTTTCCTTGCAGGTCAACTTTGCGCGTCAGGTGCGTCCTGACACGAATACCCACACGGACCGACCGTTGGTGGTGAACCCCCACGACAACCGCAACAACAACACCAACAAGACCACCGCTGCTGACGAGCTCCACCGGCAGACCAGCCTCCAGGAGCATGTGGGCCCGGTGGTAGTAGGGGGAGGAGGAGGAGGGGGTGGCGGGGGAGGCTCGGGCCCATCCAGGCCTCCCATGGAGCGGGGAGAGTCCTCTGAGAGCAGGCGGAGTCGCAAAGGTGACCATAGGGGTTTGAGACCTTCTTCTCCTTCTTTATTTTTTTGGAGATTGGCAAACAACTTTTTTTGGTGCAAAACCGCCTCCAACTGGTATGGAGTGTTGATTCAATAACAACCTCCCGACAAAAAAATTTAATAAAAATTAAAATAAATAAGTTATTATATAAGTTTTTCTATTAATATAATCCATGACATCTAAAATACTATTACCAGAGCTAGAACAGTAGTCACACTGCTTTTACAAACACAATTTTGAGGTAATATGATCAATTATCGTTATCTGCAAAATCCACCCCCCTCCCCCCAAAAACAATATTTTGTTGTCAATATCCCACCTTACACTTAGCCTGCTATCTGTGTATGAATGTGTGTGTGAATGGGAACAAGTCTCCCTTGAAAAAGAGTCTCCGGTCTCAATGGGATTTACCTGTATAAATAAAGGTTAAAGTTTTTTTTTTTAAATATCTCCCCCCACCCCTCAACCCTAGGTGAGCACCACCACCATCACGGCTCTCAGGTCAGACTGGATGCCACGGTGATTCCCGGTCCGGGCTCTGAGGACCGGCCGTCCAGGCGACATCACCACGCGCGCAGCGGCAGCCGAGGCGGGGTGGGAGGAGGAGGAGGAGGAGGGGGCCAATCGGAACACAGGAAGCCCCGGTCGCATCGAAAGAGTGCAGAGGACCAGAGCCAAGAGGCTGGAGGGGGTGGGGGGGCCGGTAAGACAGGCAGACACCGGAACAGAGGAGTTGACGGAGGTGGAGAAGGAGGAGGAGGAGGAGAGCAGGAGGGCGCGGGAGACGGCAGCGAGAGGAGGCCGAGGAGAAGTCGTCATGGCAACCAAACGGACGGCGAGGGGAAGCGAATGTGCCAACACAGAAGGAAGTACGTCGCGTAGATATGATGCAAACATTTGACTTGTGGTTATTTTTACTCTATTTTTTTTTGATTTATGACTGTTTTTTAGACCTATTTTATTTCGGTTCTTTCTCGTGATATTATAATGTCTCTGCGCTTAGGTCTGTCTTGACACCATGGTAGAGATGGTGGGCACTGGGCACCGTAATGTTTAATTTACCTCTTCTTCCTCTCCCTCTTTATCTATCTAGGGAGTGCAGTGTCCCTAACCTCTCGACCACCCGGCCCATACAGAAGAGCCTCTCCAGACAGGACAGTCAGTACAGTGAGGACATGGACAACCTCATGAACACCAAGCTGGTCTCCGGCTCACCCGGAACAGAGGGGGGCCGCCCTATTCCAGCCGCCAACCACGCCATGGTGCCCGCCTTCGGATCCGCCCTCCATCTCGCCAACAGTGCCACTCACGGGAGCTTGGTGACGTTGGATAGCTACGGGAGCATCGCCCATCACCGTGCCAACAGCGTCGTCATGCTGCCCCACCCCGACTACACGGCCTTGGACATGCCTATTTTTCCATCCACCAATGCCATTCTTCAAGGTCAGTAGGAAATAATGAATGTGTGTTGTGTTTTTGTATTTTTTTTGAATAATCTTGTCTGGCTCCTGACCTGTTTTCAAACTTACCCATAATCCTCTTTGTTCCAGTCAACAAGAATGCCAACACGGAGCCTCTGCCAGCGAAAGAGGATAAGGATGATGATGATGATGAGAAGGGAGGTGATGAAGGAAAAAAACTCATGCCTCCCTACAGCTCTATGTTCATCCTGTCCACCACCAACCCGTGAGTGGGCATGGTTACACACACACACACACACACACACACACACACACACACACACACACACACACACATGCACACTACACAAATCCATGTATTGTATGTATAACACACGGTTTGGCATTCTTTAAGCATTCACCCAACGTTTGTTTTTCTGAAGACCGGATCAGAAACTGAATTTCGGATATAAAATAGAGTTACAATAAAAACACTTACATAAACATACAGCTTCTTTGTACACCAGTTTAAAAAGCAAATACATTGTATGTGCCAAGCAGATCTAATGGCATGCACTAATGCAAGAAGAAAAACAATGTCTTTGTGTGTTCCTAGGTTTCGGCGGGCATGTCACTTCGTTAGCACCTTCAGTTACTTTGAGATGACTATCCTGCTGGTCATTGCCATGAGCAGTATTGCACTGGCTGCTGAAGACCCTGTTTGGCCAGAATCCCCCCGAAACAATGTAAGAAAAGTCATCATACTTTCATATACCAGTGCTTTTGTTGCATGAAATATGATGCTATTAATATGTATTTAATATCCCTGGTTGATTTTTATGGTCTGCAGTATCACTCAAGTCCATAAATAAAATTGAAATGTAAACACTTAGCTATATATTTCATTACGGTATTTTGAGTGTTGGTAGAGGGGAGCATTTTAGTTATTTTTTATTGTAAATCAAACTGTAATGTGGATGGATGGATTCTACCATTTTTCAAACTTACCCAGTGAGAGACAAATTCACCAATTATTTTTGTACACTATGTGTCACATCTACTGAGAATGGCTTACGCGCGCTTATAGCCCCATGAATTGCGGCGAAAAAGCAAGATTTGCAGCGGTTTAACGGCCGCAAAAGCAGCGCAATCCTTTAGTCGATGCCGCACTATTTTTATGCAGGTACAATACACACAAGTTACAAAATAATTTAAGTTCTGCCTCTGTCTCAAAACACCAATTTAATAAAATGATACATAGAAATATATTTAATTATGAGTTCATATTTCTTTTAATACAAAAATAAGAAAAATGTACCCCAAAGTATAATGATTGGTCAACGTCTGAATTTCAAAATGACCATACCATACATATCTTCCCTGTCACTCTTTTCCATTGAAGGACACAGCAGCTTATCATTCCCTCTTTCTCTTTGTGCAGGTCCTGCGCTATTTTGACTATGTCTTCACAGGAGTGTTCACATTTGAGATGCTGATAAAGGTAGGGCAATGTCCGGAATCAACAACAATCAACAACTTCCTCCAGAAGTATTGACAACAGTCCGTGTACATTAAGATAGTTTGTTTTTTGAAAATAATCCGAAGAGACAGAAACGAGAACAACGTTTTCTTGCTGGAATACAGAAACGAAAGTATGAGCCAAATTTTCCTTTTCTTGTTTACCGGTACACAACCAAAATAACATATGACATAAACAAGAAAACGGGAGAGAGCAGTTTGATTTTGTCTAATTTCCCTTATCCCGTTTCTTACTGTAAAACAAATACATTAGCCTCATTGGCTATACCATCCGTGGGCAGGCTTTCTCCTGATTGGTTGCTGTGCTCTGTCAGCTCTTGGCTGAGCTGCGGAGAGCTCCCTACACACACTGTGCACGAAGTGCTTTGATCGTTTCTCTCACTCTGGATTCAATCAAAAAACAAACGTAAACATTCCGAGAACCCAGCACTGATGGTGGTTAGACCTGTTGTACACTGAAACCTCACAACATTGCACAGCCATTTCCCAAGGATGCACATTCCATAATATTGTCCTCTTTCGTCTCTTTCAGATGGTGTATATGGGGTTATTCTTGCACCAGGGCTCTTATTTCCGGGACTTGTGGAACATCCTTGACTTTATAGTGGTTAGTGGTGCTCTGGTGGCCTTCGCCTTCACGTAAGTCTCCCTCCTGCCTCACACTGTCCTCTCCTCTCTTCCCCTTATTTCTTCTCTCCAGCCTATCCCAAATGCCTAACTGGCACTTTGGAGTACAGCATACCCCTTGCTCTTCTTTATTCACCCATGGCTCATTTTCTGCCTCTCCTTCCTCTTTCTCTATATTTCTGTTCTTTCGTACTCTCTCTCTCTCTCTCTCTCTCTCTCTCTCTCTCTCTCTCTCTCTCTCTCTCTCTCTCTCTCTCACACACACATATTCTCACAGTTTTTTTCCCATTCTCTTGTTTTCGGTCTTCTCTTCCATTAAACTTGATCTTACCTGTGCTTACAAAATGGTGTAACCCTCTGCAGTTGGCCATTTGTCCTTTGCCTATTCTCTTTCTCATTCAACTTGGCATCCATAGTCCTGCCATTTTCTAAGCCCCTCCTACCAACCCCCTTTGCCCCCAACATGTTAAAAAAAGTAGTATCCCAGCATCCCCCCTTTCCTCCCCATTTCCTCTCCCCCCTTGTGAGAGGTGAGGACCACCCTTTGCACCTGTAACCCTTTAGTGCCTAAGGCGTTCTAGACTTAACGGCCCAGGCCAGGTCCTGCTGAGCTGGCTCCCAAACAAAATCTCCACACCCCTTCTCCACGGCAAAGCAGGTACTCTAAAGCCTACTCTGCATGACTGCTGCAAGGATAGAATATGGTTACTGGTTTAACTGGGTTAAAGGTGCAGTGTGTAGAATTGTTGGGCATTCTTCAGAACAGACTTTGTATATAATTTACACACATATGTTTTAATTAGTGTATATTTGCTTGAAAATAAAAGCATTTTTTTTTATTTCTTTAGAATATTCCTTTTATATCTACATGGGGCGGGTCACCCTACACAGAGGCTGTAATATTGCCCCACCATGTTTCTACAGTAGCACAGAAAGGACAAACTTAATAGCCTTAGGCATTTGTATAGTGGGTGTCCTGGGGAAATGCACTTTCAATGAAGACAAAGAATAAGTAAATAAATAAATGCATCTTCAAACCATCTCTTGATATTGTGGAAAGACTTGAGGCAGTGGTGGATGATGCCATCTATAGTAACTTGCTTCTTGTTCTTCAAGGCCACTGTAGCTACTGTTATTATTGCCATATATAGAACTTTCACCACTAGTTGCCACTAACTATTCTGATATTACACACTGCACCTTTAAGTTAGGGTTTAGTTTATTAGCACTATGCAAAAAGCATGAATTGTGAGTTTGGGGATTTGCTGTCATGCTTTTGCATGGGGAGTAGACATAGAGAAGCAGATCTTCAGGACTGCATTCGACGTTAAATGTAATGTGATATTGCTATATTTTCAAAACGTAAAGTACAATATAAGTTAATAATGGTACAACTGTGTCTTCCCACACAGGTCATCTTCAGATTTAGAAGGTTGTGCTTGATTTTACAATTTTACTTTCAGAGAGCAACTCTGTCTTGACGTATGTGCCCCACAAATGTCTAATTTGTGTGGTCTTGCGTGTTGGTTAGATCTGCCTGAGGGAAGGTGGGGGTTAAGATAGGAGAGCAGGCAGACACCGAGGAATAATCCAGTGATGATCAATGACATCTCTTCCTTTGAGGGACCTGTTTGAGAAAATGGAAATTTTAACACGTACTACTAAATTGCACAGTAGTAAAATGTAATTGATTGCAGCCCAGCATGAAGAAGAGAAATGTATCAGCCTGTTAAGGAAATATATAAACTATTCAGGTGCTCCAGGGTTTTGGTGGTAGTGCCCCATATATTAGACTGGCCTTGGCTCCAGGTTTTCTTTCCAACTCATTTGTATTTGTGTGTTTTTCCACTAACACGCTTTCCCTTTATTTCTAGTTGTGTAACACATAAACTTGTCTTTTGTTTCTGTATATTGTCTGCTTCTGTCTTTAAGTCTGTGTCTTCTCACTTCTCTGTATCTCCTCTCTCACTGACTAAGTGTTTGTGTACCAGGGAATTTAACATAGGAATAATAAATAGACGTATGCAGACGACACAATGTTAATAGTATGTAGAAATCCTGGAAGCTCAGGTAACCACATCCACATTCCATATAATCAAAGAGCACACACAAGGGCAGAGCAGCTAGACATCTTATTTGTTCATGAATTTTGAATAACAAAAGTCAACATGTGTAAAAAATGAGCACCAGAGAGAGAGAACGCCTTAATTACACCGTTAACATGAAGACACACAGAACAATCAATTAAGCCAGTTGAACCAATAAGGTCTGATTGAACTACAATAGGGGTTAACGACACTAATGGCTGAAGGGGAGATTCAAACCAGTCAGAACAGAATCACACACACACACACACACACACCCATATAGCGCCTTAATTCAATTGGTGTGAATCAAACAGCACTCCAGAAAGGCTCAGCAGTCTCATTGGAGATGTTTATCACTCCTTTAATCCAATTAGTCTGGTCTGAGGTCTGCTGGTGTCTTGGGCCGTTTGTGCACATTTCTGCAGCCAGACTGAGATTTATGTCCATACAGGCCACCGACGCATTGGCATGATAACTGGCCTAGTTTGGTATAGCTTAAAGTGATTCCATGACAGTTTGGGATTTATTTATTCGTATTGTATTTCTTTTGACAAGGAAGTGCTTGTTCATTTAGACATTATGTAACAAAAAAAAAATTCTCGCAAGTTTACCCCTAGTCACACTTACTAAGCGAAAGTTACGCATTGACGTATACAGTACAACTCAGCTCAATATTCATCTATTGCTATGAACTAATTAAACAATATTATTAGATCATAAAGGAATACTTCACCCATACAAAACCAGCGTTCTATCATTATAAAATCACTATTATGATATAATGAATGAGGTTTTTCTTCCCTCAGTCTTCCCTCAGTCTTCCCTTGGCCAAGCTGTCATGTTAATCCTAACCCTACATTAGACAGTGAGACCATAAAACACTCTTTATGGCTTTACTCAGACTAGGATGAAACAATTTTTTTTTTTTGCACATTACATAGGATCTCAGAGTTCAATACACCTTCATATTTCCACCGGTGAAGTAGGTCTTTAATGCAATTCAGCTATTCATAATAATGTATTCATTAATATTTTCCAGCTAAAAGTAATAGCAATATTAAAGAATTATAGCAGTGTTGTCATTACCAGAAGCAACAGTAGACCCACTAATTGAAGGCAGCTAGATGCAGTCATTTGGTGCTGTCCTATAAAGCTTGTAATGTAAAAGTAGTGTATTGGTGGGAGGGTTGATCTAATGAAAAACAGGCTCCTCTCTCTCTCTCTCTCTCTCTCTCTCTCTCTCTCTCTCTCTCTCTCTCTCTCTCTCTCTCTCTCTCTCTCTCTCTCTCTCTCTCTGTTTCTCTGTCTCTCATATGGATGTTTTTCCTTGGAAATCCCCATCTTTCTCTGTCCCCCATTCTGTTCCTTTCTCCCACCCTTTGTACTTTTTGTCTCTCACCCCTCTCTCATATCTCCGTTTGGACCACCAGAAGCGGTAGCGGGTAAAGTTCTCTTCTTTTTTTTCCTCCTCCTTTTTCTACTTCTGCACTCTCAGCGCCCGCTCTTCTGATCACACACTTGTTTCCTCTCCATTCATCTCTCAGCACAGTTGACTGTGTCTGGACTTGGTCTGTTCTTCCCCCTTTTATCCATTGTTCACCATGGAACAGCTCTGACTTAAAAACAACTAAACAGTACAATACAAGTGATCACAACCTAATACAAATTAAAATAAAGTTGTTTTTTCTGTGACAGGAGTGACAGGAGGAGATTATCTCACACACACACACACACACACACACACACACACACACACACACACACACACACACACACACACACACACATTTGAACGCTTGTACAAACAAAGTCTAATTGCATACAAACAGCAGCAGTACCATCTGGTTTAACAGCTGTAAGACTTCACCCCTAAGGGCCATTGTCATTGACCTAAGATCTTAATATATTCACATTGGTCTTCATACCAAATATGTAAGAAAATAAGAAAAAAAAATCAGGACAGGGAGTTAAAACTACCATGAAGTGTTCAATGCTGCTGAGAAAATAGGCAAGTCATTCAAGAAAACAAATTATCTTTCTTATTACAGAATGTGCCTGTATAGCTATAGTTAACAAATTTTCTTTTAGAATCTCATAGTTACTTTAATTTTGTACTATAGTGCATTGTCAGGTTGTCGACTGACTGCCTCGTCTTGTACAATGTAGGGTTAAAGGTTTTTCCTTTATACTTGCACATTTACGTAGAAAAAAACAAAGTGCTAGCAAGAAATGGGTCTGGCTCCGCATTTCTGGCTAAAATATATTTTGGTTTGCCACTGGCCTCCAAGACAAGATTCCATGCTGTCTGAACAATGCTGTGTAACTTACTTATGCCAGTTGTAATAAAGGGTTTTATACAACTTCACTGGTTGAGTCATCCAAAGAGAGAGTTTGGCTGTTAATTTAAGTGTTTACCATTTTGTACACAATATGATAAAAACTAATTATGACTTATTTTTGGAATTTCATAGTTATCTTTATCTTTTTTAACCATACAGCATTTCTAAACCGACAATTTGTTAACAGAAGGACATTTAACTATGAGTTACCCCTAGTAGCAAGGCATCTTTTAGTTAGCTTTTTTAGCAGAATATGAAATGTATGTCTGAGACCATGACTAAACTCTCTCTGCAAATGTCTCTGTGTAGAATACACTTCTCCATCATTCAAACTGCTGCTTATATTGCAGCATGGAAGGCAAGGTTTCAATGCAGCATGTGTTATATTCCACTATAAGCTGGGCATGCGCAAGCCGGGGCTTTAGCCGTCTTACAAAGCATTGAAATACATTGCAAAGTATCAAACAAGTGATACAAGTACTCAACAATGCTAGATATTATTCAGACAGGAGTGATATCAGTTGTTCCTATAGCATGTATTGTAGTTGTAAAGTAACACCTAACTCTAGCATGTAGCTACAATGCTAACCTTACACTTTAAGAAACAAGGCTAAAGCGTACTATGGTAGCAATGCTGCATGTGTTGCTATGAATTGAACCCAGACGCAGTTACTCATTTTGAGTTAACTCGGACAAAAACATCATCAAGGAATGGCTGCCCACTGCAATTTTGGAACCGAGAGGACTAAGCCTGTCCCATATACCTGAATCTGCTGACTCTATTTATTTGTTTGTGTGTGTGGATGTGTGTGCGTGTGTGTGTGGATGTGTGCGTGCGTGTGCGCATATAGGGGGAGCAGTAAGGGAAAGGACATCAGCACTATCAAGTCTCTGAGAGTATTGAGAGTGTTACGACCTCTGAAGACTATCAAACGTCTTCCCAAACTCAAGGTATGTTTACATAGAACATGTTTCTGCCTCAAATTGGATTTGACTGCATTTTTTGGAAGAATTGGGTTCATATAATTATCAATAGAAGTATTAAGCATAAAATGTCAATCATTGCTGTTCATTTTATATCTGCCTGAGATACAATATCTATGAAATTGAAATACAAGTACATACTGTATTTCGTTAATTTTTTCAAGCTGGGCTATCTGCTAGAAGACAGCAAAACATTTGATTTGAACAATTTGATGCCACAATTCGAGATCAAATTACTGCACTCAAATCCTTTTAACCCAGTGTATTTCTTTCACACAATAACAAACACATTGTCCCTGTTGTTCTCTGTATCCATCCTCAGGCCGTGTTCGACTGTGTAGTGAATTCTCTGAAGAATGTGCTCAACATCCTGATCGTCTACTTACTCTTCATGTTCATCTTTGCTGTGGTGGCTGTGCAGCTGTTCAAGGGACGCTTCTTTTACTGCACTGATGAATCCAAAGAGTTAGAGCGCGATTGCAGGTCAGGACAAAACCTAACTAGATTTAGCCTTAGGTGCGATACATGTTTTAGTCACCTTCTGAATATTTAGCGTCTTCTTGCATGACGCTTGCTTTCTTATGGTTTATAAACACTTCAAAGTGTCTCTTTCCCTTGATTCCCATTGTCTGTATAGACTCATGAAACATATCTGTGTATTTCAGGGGCGAGTACCTTGTGTACGTAGGTGAAAACGAAGTGAAGGCGCAGAAGCGGGAGTGGAAGAAGTACGATTTCCACTACGACAACGTGGCTTGGGCCCTACTCACCCTCTTCACCGTGTCTACCGGAGAGGGGTGGCCGCAGTAAGTATACTTGGACATGCAGAGCACACACTTCCACTGGTACAGGCATGGGACGATAGAAGTAACTCACGATACGATACTGTGACGATATTTGGCCCTCGATAACGATAATACACGATATTTGCAAAATTTCGCGATACATCACGATACCTGTGTAACTAAGAAAAAGTACCCATAAAAAGACAAAAGGCAGGAATGATGTAGTTATTCACAGAACTGTCATGAAAAGCTTATCAGATGTGTTAGAGTGCAATCTGTGCATCACAAACTGGCCAATCAAAGATAAAACAATATACAACAAATTGCATTGCGCACCTTTAAATAGTGACTTTCAAAATAAAATATCGGTATTAAAAATATAATAAACATCGATATTTGGCCCTAGCGTACCGATAACGTGCGGCAAGAGAAATTCCGACGATATGTCTGAATAACAATGTTTTGTCCCACCCCTATCACAGGGCAGCCTATAACCTCTCCATCCTTTCCTTTCTTTTTTTCCCCTGCAGGGTGCTGAAGCATTCAGTGGATGCGACTTATGAGAACCAGGGCCCGAGTCCGGGGTACCGGATGGAAATGTCCATCTTTTACGTGGTGTACTTCGTGGTCTTCCCCTTCTTCTTCGTCAACATCTTCGTGGCTCTCATCATCATCACCTTCCAGGAGCAGGGGGACAAGATGATGGAGGACTACAGTTTAGAAAAGAACGAGGTAAGGGAGGAAAGGGGAAATGAAGGGAGGATAGAGGTTAACAGTACTAGGAGGGTGAGCGAAAGGACGGTAGAGGGAAGATTGTAATTACTAGGTAGAGAAGAAGTGATTAGGGGTGACCACAAATAGTCAACTATTCAACGATTCAGGGAAGGAGCTTGATTCCACTGACAATCTCACAGTCAAATAGTCGCAAAAATTGGTTATAAAACAAGGATTATTCCCTCCTGGCAATATTAGGGGTGCTTCATCTCTGATTTAACATTGAATTGCTTGGTTTCTCCCAATAAAGCATGATACAGTGCGTATTGTGGTGTAAATATCAACCTATTACACTGTTAATCATTCTCCTTAGTGTGTGTGAAATGTAAACCAGGTCGCAAAAAAATAAATACATTTGCCAAGTTAAGAAGACAAACTATAATTGGGTGTTTTTGTCTAGTGTGGAAAAAATGGGAGACAAAGTTGGGAATGAGAATATGGATCAATGAGCAGATATAAAAACATGATTTGATGATAAGTTGATTCCAACAATCACATTCAACTAAAGTACGTAAATTATTTGTCTGGGACACCCTCTAGAAGTGATGGATAGAGGACAATAGGATCACAGCAGGATGAAATTACTTGTATTTGTTTTTGTCTTTTTCAGAGAGCCTGTATAGACTTTGCCATAAACGCACGGCCTCTGACTCGCCACATGCCCAAGAACAAGCTATGCTTTCAATACCGAATGTGGGAGTTTGTGGTGTCGCCGCCATTTGAGTATACAATCATGGCAATGATCGCGCTCAACACGGTTGTGCTGATGATGAAGGTAAAAGTCCACATGCTTATGAACATACTATCAGCAATGCACACACTTCAACTAAACAACATATTGTGTTGCTGTACCTTTACCTTTATGTGCACCTTTAATGTGTTGCTCCCCCCCCCCAAAAAAAAATACATAAACACTAGGAATAACTGACTGATAAATACATTTGAAGAATCTCCATCAGTTGAATTGTGTTTGTGTGTGCTTTTCCGTGTATTTGTACTTCCCGTCTTCCTTTCTATTCCTGGTGTGCGTGTGTGTGTGTGTGCGTGTGTGTGTGTGTGTGTCTGTGTGTGTGTGTGTGTCTCTGTGTGTGTTTGGCGGTGTTTGTGTCTGTGTTATGGACAAGCACACACGTGTGTATGGCGATCAATTATTCTGTATTCATACATTTGTTTTGTTAAAATTAACTTGTGTTGCCTGTGTGTGTGTTTGTTTACAGTATGACGGCGCTTCTGAAACCTATGAAGCAGTGTTAGCCAACCTAAACATAGTGTTTACCTCCCTCTTCTCCATGGAATGTGTACTCAAGATCATCGCCTTTGGAGTACTGGTGAGTGTGTGTGTGGTTCTGTGTTTATGCTGACGATGTACTGCTTCTATATGTATAGTAAGTGCTGCCAATCCCTTATTAATATTATTGTTAACACACTATATCCCTGTATTTACATAGATTGTTAATGATTGCCAATGTGCAGGGAGAAAAAATTAGATTTAGATCAATGGATAATTTGAGGAAAAAAAGGATTAAGAGATAATTTGGGGATAAATATTGGGAGGAGATATAGGGTGTTGAGGTGTTAATACAGTATTTAGAAGAACAACAGTTAATGACAGGCAGGCGATAAAAAGAGAAGCAAATAGGGCTACGATTAAGCAGGATGGGATTTGAACCTGGGAGAGTGCACTCACTGAACATGCACAATAATACACACATAACACCTGGCCTCAGAGACATCTGTGTGTGTGTGTGTGTTTGTGAGTGTGCACGCGCATGCCTACATTTGTCAAGGTGGTTTATTTTAATAGCCTCTCCCTTTCTCTCCACTTATCCAATGCCCAGTTTGGCTGCAAGCAATACGTGGGAGAGCAATAGAAGCAGACCTTCCCTATCAGTTTTACAATCCCTCTTTCTCTTTGAGTCACTCTACTTTAAAAGCAAACGTTTTTAAAAATCTATAAATGTATATATACAGTATGTTTATGAATGTGCATAGATGAAGGTAATTAATAAGATATGGCTGGGGAGGATGGTGATACCCTTTTTTTATGTAATATTTTTGAAGGAATTTAATATGGCTATTGTTGGATTTTGATATACAGTGATATGCAGTAAGTGATTTTTTGTTGGCTGGTGTAATGTTCTGATGCAGTACAACTTGTCCCCGGCTTGTCTGCTGGCATCCGTTCAACATGACGCCACCGGTGGTCCATTTGTCTTATCTCATTTATTTCGCTTTCCTGTCGGACACTAACTTGTCTTTTTTTCTTACTTTCTTGTTCTCTCTCTCTCTCTGTTCTGTCTTTATTCACTCTCTGCCTCACCCTTTAACTATCTGGCCGTCTCTGCATTGTACACTTTCATTTTAAAAACCACTTTAATCCTGCCATTCCCATTCCTTTGTTCTTTCAACGTGGTTTGTTTATGCTCCTCCATCTCTGTGCGCTGTTCATCTATCTATTCTTTCCATCTCCATGTTCCTCTACATTTTGATGTATCACTCTTCACCTCATCATTGTCTCCCTTCTTTCTCTTCTTTCTGTATCTATTTTGTCCTGTTTCGCAGAATTACTTCAAAGATGCCTGGAACATATTTGACTGTGTGACAGTTCTGGGCAGCGTTACTGACATCCTGGTCACTGAGCTCGGGGTAAGTACCGTAGTCAAAAAACCCTTAACCCGATGGATATGTTATACTGCATATAGCAATGTTTGTTGAGTGTGGTTTGTTGGTGCAAGTGCTGTATATGACTATGTGTTAGGGGGAGCTTTGGCATGTGTCCATATGGTGGCTTGCACATGCCACATTGTCCACACAACATAGCAGCAGGCAAGACAAGGAAGGAGTTAGTGGAGAGCTTGATGTTAGAGGCCACTCTGGAGTCCCGCATTGCTCAGTCATGCGTGAAGATCTCTTGAAAGTCTTATATAATCGTCCCAGTTGGTTGGACGAAAGAGAGAGAGAGAGCAGACTCTAAGCAAGCAGTGTGAGCCACCGGCAGCAAGGCAGGAGGCATGCTGACGCTCTGTATGTAGTGAGCAAGCCAGCGCACAGCTTCTGCAAGCAACCTCATTGCCAATCAAATGATCAGGTTGTATCTCAGGTGCACCAATAGAGGCTTAGCAGTTGCTTCAAGTCTTCTGTTAATGACCAGCTGAAGTCTTGAGAGTCCATTGGACATCTTGAATGTGCAAAGACAAGGAAAACAACCACATTTAAAAGATAAATATTAGAAAGTAAGTAAGTGGTCTGATTGACTAGAGTATGTGTTTACAGTTACATTTTTACCACACACTGCACTAAATTGCTTTGAGCCAGTGTTGGTAAAATGGCCAGGTCACGATATGTAGACATAATCTGACCACATTTTCTTGCTTTTTTAAGATATATTGTTGCTTAATGTTGTGACACCCATCATCCCTTAATGGCTTAAAAACAACCCTAATTTAAAGTTGTTCTTAAAGTTTCAGTCAATGATTTGACTGGTATAACCTTATATAAATTATGTTCAATATGGCTGCCTTAGGATGCTTTAATTGTTATCGCCTGAAATGCCTACAGTTTATAGGGTGAATTGAAGAAAAAAACTGAACCATTAAAAAAAAGGTTCTTGTAATACCAGAATGAGTTGGCATATGAATGTGAAACTGTTGATGTGTGCCTGTACATGTCTGTATGTGTAAATGCATACATTTGTTGCGAAATAAATGTTTTTCTTTTATATTGAAATCATTGTAAAGGTGTGTTCAGACAGAACTTAAGGGAATTTATGGACGTCAATGAGAGGATGCCAGTGGTCAACATTATACTTCCATTTCCCATTCACTTCTATTGAAGCCCATTTACAGACTAATTCAAGCATCCGCGTCCTGTTTCGCCAAGATCCAAGCCAGCTTTGGTGGACTGGTGCGACGGAAATCGCTTCAGGTTCTGTCTGAATACATGAACACAAGAGTTGCCATAAAGGCTTGAACTCATGCAGAATTACAGGTAGAACTGGTGGGAATGCAATACATTAACTGTATGTAAGAGCTGAATCTTAAAGAATTGGTTATAGCTTTGATCCAAAGCTGATAAAAAAAAGGTATACCAAAAAATTTGTCAAATTTGTATAGTATTTGCACAACAACATCAACACAGTTTACCTACCAGTTCTGTCGGAGGAAACAAGGGATACCAATGAGGCAAGCCCTTTACAGGCTGAAATTGACAGATTATTCTATATACTTCACTGACTGGTTGATGTTCATATTGGGTATCAGTCATGCTTATTTATTTAGAATAGTTTTTTTCCACCTTGATCCTTGGTATTCCTACTATACAGATGTACTAAGTGTGAAGACAGAAACCTGCTGCTGTGCTATAACTTGTCTCTGTAATGACTGTTGATTTCTTTCTTGTTTTTATCTTTTTTTACATGCTTTCTTAAAATCGTCCACAAACTTATCGATGATCTACTCTAATCCACTTCGCCCCGCCCCCCTTCTCTCCCCCCTCCCCCCCAACACCTACTACTTCCTGCGATTCCGCCCAATCAAAATGCACTATGAATCCTCTGTGTCCACCCATGACAACCGGCTCGGTCAATCTCTCTCTGGTTGTTCTCCGAAACCAACCAAAAATCCAAAAATTTGCCGCTATAAACCATATGTCTGCAACATCCACCATGTAGATGGTTTGTAATTTTTTGGAGATCTTATTTTACTGCATCTCTTTTTTACTGCATCCCAGCCACTGTTTAAAATGTCAAATGTTGCGCATGTTTTGCCTGAGCCCAACCACCCACAAACCTCAACTTTGAGTGAGCTCTAAATTTGTAAAATTTAGCCAAGTTTACTGACCTCTCTACCAGTCACTGTACCGATTGATATATTTTATTCATCCATAATGCACATCCTTTACTCAATTTAATTGTAAACCTCAAATTATTTGCTACATCTCTCTCTTGAGATTAGCAATTCATTGTATGCCCGTACATAGATACATACAAACAGAAACAGACACACACACACACACACACACACACACACACACACACACACACACACACACACACACACACACACACACACACACACACACACACACACACACACACCAACACATATGACATTGACAGGGAGAGTGTTTCCAGTAACAGCGGAGTAAATCCAAGGCTTTGCCCCTAGCAGACAGAACAAGTGATGCATGCTGCCCCTTGCATGTCTTTGGCAGGAGACCTTTATTTTCACAACACACACACACACACACACACACACACACACATTCGTCAATGTAATACATTCTGCATTGTAGATTGAACCTGCATGTGCCTGCTGCCAGTCTCTTTTGAGCACCTCAAGTGTCACTTCAACCCGCGTCAAAAACACTTCAACTGCATCCTTTTGTTCTTTGCTGTGGTACATGGTTGAAGAGCTCTATTCTACCAATTGCAGATACATACATAAGAATTTGTAAATAATTAAACATAAACATTTTTAATCCTTCCTGAATCAATTTTTAGAAAATTTTTGAAAAATGTCTCAGCTCAATTCTAAAACACAGTTTGCAGGCTCATAACAGCACTGCTGGGGCAGAAAATGAATTAAGTTAAATACAGTCACTACACATTCAATGACCTTAGTTGGTCCTTCAGCCACCCTCTGTGACATCACTACAGAAGATCACATGACTTTGGCAGCTTATCTTATTGGATTTTGCATCAGCTGCCATTAGATGTACTGGTTTTGCCTTGAGTTATTGCACATCTGCATGCTGTGGGCTTGATTTTCTGTTAAAATATAGCATATTTTTGCCTTGAGAGAATTAGTGCATTTGGTTGTCTTTCCAAGGAAACGTCCTGAAATCCCTGCACTTTTAACTACTCACCATTCCTACCTCAATTAGTCCTACTACTACGTAACCCAATTGGATGAAACTAGTTAGATTTGGATGATTTCCTTTCCCCCTGTGTTGTTTGGTTTGGTTATGTCTAACTCAATGGATATGAAAAGCTTGTCGGAGCCTTGCTGATTTGCGTTTGCTTTGACTTGTTTGGCTCCTGATTCTTTTGTTTTTTTGAGTTTGAATCTCCCTCAGTTTGAGTTTGACTCTCATTTCCTATGTTTTGGCTGTCTAAGGAAAGTGGTTTGCACACATTGCACCACAACTAACTCTGCTCTTTCCCTTTATTCCAACCCCAAATCCTTCTACCCTTCCCTTCTCTCCCCCCCACCCCCCGCCCCCATCATCCACACACACACACACACACTCTGCGGTTATGTCGGGGCCATACTGTAGAATAATTTCATCAACCTAAGTTTCCTGAGGCTGTTCAGGGCGGCTCGTCTCATCAAGCTACTGAGGCAGGGAGAAACCATCCGCATTTTACTCTGGACCTTCGTGCAGTCTTTCAAGGTTTACACCCAAAAATCATATGCATTTCACATTGGTGAATTTTACACAGAATACACACCTATCCATTGTATGATTAAGGGTAGGAAATTAGCGGGGGTTCAAAAATGCCTGAAATTGCCCTTGAAATTGAATTTGACTGGGGCTTTTAGTCCCCCCAATAGAAAATACTTTTTTGGGGGATGTTAATTGGGTATTGATATGCCAAAATGGACAGCTAAGCAACTCTTTCAGTGCGGTTGGCGTTCCATTTCATTCTTAGTGGTCTTAAATGTATCTTAGAGAACCCTGGCGTTAGGTTAAACTTGTAGAGGAAACATGGTATTTCTCAACATTTGATAAAATTCCCCTGGAAATTCTCCAAAATGCCCCTGAAATATATTTAATAGGGCCAACAACAAAATAAAAAAGTTAATTTCCTACCCTGATGTGTATGTAGATAAGTGATGACCGGGTTGCATTGTCATACAGCACAGTGCACTCAAATGAATGTGTCTCTCCTCAGGCGCTGCCTTATGTCTGCCTCCTCATTGCCATGCTGTTCTTCATCTATGCCATCATTGGGATGCAGGTGGGTGAGGGTTTCAGCCTAAGAATGTCTCTATAGTGCTTTTGGAATACAGTAACTATATTAGATAGGATCGTTACGAGGAAGAAGAGGAGGAGGAGGAGGAGGTGGATAAACCGAATGAGGGATGACGATAACGGTCTTAAGGGTTTGGTGCATAATGGGAGGAGGAGAGTCATTTTGGAAGTGGTGGCTATGGGGCTGTGTTCAGTGAAGGTTTGAGAGTGTTGTCTTAAAGGTGGAGTCAGAGATTCTGGAGATTGCTTGTTGTCAAAATCAGTGAATATATCCTCACGATCTGATACCTGTCCATCATGTGCGCTGTTAATACACAGCCTAGACTCTGCAAACGGGTATGTAAACAACGGCTATGTAAAAAAATGGGGCCCATTGAGCTAGTAGCATGCCCGTTTATATAGCCTAGGCTGTGTATTAACTGGGTATTTTTTTTTCAGCGCACCAAAAGCTTTCTCCAGAATATCTGACTCCACCTTTAAAGCCCTGCTTTGGTGACAGAGAAGGCGAGAAAGGCAATTAATGAACAACCTCTGTCTGTTTATTTTAACACTATTTTTGTATTCAACAGCTGTTTGGGAATATTGCAATAGAAGAGGGAGGGGATAGTGCCATCAACGAGCACAACAACTTCAGGACTTTCGTTATGGCTCTCATGCTTCTCTTCAGGTGTGTGTGTGTGTGTGTGTGTGTGTGTGTGTGTGTGTGTGTGTGTGTGTGTGTGTGTGTGTGTGTGTGTGTGTGTGAACCTGTTTGTCTGCTTGAATCAGTAAACACACAATGTTTGTTTGCTTAATTTGCTAAAAGATATAGTTTTCTAAAAACCAAATGATTCTTTTTTAAATCCGAAACCTACTGTTTTGACCGACTTTACAATCCAAATTCTCCATAAACTTTAGAAGTGCAACTGGAGAGGCGTGGCATGAGATCATGCTGGCGTGTCTGGGGGGTAAGGAATGTGACATACTCGCAGGGAATCCAGAGCCGGAGTGTGGCAGCCAGGTGGCCTACCTCTACTTTGTCTCCTTCATCTTCTTCTGTTCATTCTTGGTAAGTTTGTAATTCATAATACCACATAATCCAACACCCTGAGCACCATTGCCCCCATTTAATGATGAAGAGCCATTCAGAAAGCATGAATCTATCAGTTCTCGATTAAATTTTGCATACAAGGAAACACGCTGCAGCCATTAGATTTGATTGAAACTTACGTATATGTATATAGCAAAATGCTGCCTAGAAATATTGCCTTTTCATGAGAAAGTCCTGCATCCAGATGGGAAAGTCTCACTCTTATTTTGTCTTTAATCTGAACAAAGACAAAGAAATGACCAGATATGCCCTTCCCTAAAGTTCTTAGTTGCAGTTTGAAGAGTTAATTAGTCATAGGCAACATATTTCTGGTGCTGTTCGGATGAGTGGCTCTATCCGTCAGAACAGATGTTTAACTTTTCTACTTGTTTGTTTGTGTGTGTGTTGTGTGTGTGTGTGTGTGTGTGTGAGTGCGTGCGTGTGTGTGTGTGTGTGTGTGTTTGCGTGTGTTTATGTGTGCACATTTTAGATGCTGAATCTGTTTGTTGCCGTCATCATGGACAACTTTGAGTACCTGACTAGAGATTCGTCCATATTGGGACCTCACCACTTGGATGAGTATGTCAGGATATGGGCCGAGTATGATCCTGCTGCCTGGTGAGTGGTGATGTGCATGCACTCAGGTGCACGTGCACATGCGCACAAACACATACACACACACACACCCACACACACACATGAATTGATGAAATGACTGAATTAAGGAAGAGTTTATTTTTGTGTCATGACACAAGTGGCGATACACGGGACTTCAAGACACTGATATAATACAACACAAAAAAGTGTAGTGCATACACATTCCCAACAATACACTATTTGTAATATTATACATACGTCAATGGATAGACAAACTAAATATATAGTGACACCTTTCTCTTAGCCCACACCTTTTCAATATAGTCAGCAATTGAATGTGTTCTATTTTCAAATAGCCAAGCTAACGTATCTGTGTCCCCATTATAATTGAACATTTTAACATCGACTTGCTTGATTTTCATTTCAATTGCCAGGCCTTGCAACTGATATGGTGCACCTTTTATGATAAGCTAATTACTGAGTAAAAACAAAAGTTATATCCATAAATGTTGCACATTCCTGGTTGTGTATGGATCAGTCATCCACATAGAACTACAGAGATATTAATTAAGTGTTGTTTTGATATGCATGTTCATACAAAGCAAGGCCCAAGCAATGAAATCAGTTACTTCTCAACAACGTTTTTTTTAATGAGCAAAACATCCTTCAAAGCGTTCTATATGGTACAAATTGAGTGACAAGTTTCAACTGGTTAATAGAGCATAGACTTGTATTGAAAGAGCTGCAAGGGGGGCTGTAAGGGATTGGAGTATAACCACCTCAGGCATCTGGTTATCTCTCATGCCGTACAACCCCTCCTCCCCTCTCCTCTTTTCCTCTTTTCAAACTGTCCCGAAATATCTCCCAACCTTTCCTAAACGTTTTCCCTCTTCTGGAATCTGCATACTGCTATAAAAAAAACTGTTCGATGTGGCAACGTCTACAATCCAACTAAAGCTCCCCTGTTCAACTCTGTAGTCTAAATGTCTAACTGTAGACATGCTACGTTTCCATGGTTTCTGTATTCCAGTGCCTGTGTGTTGACCCCATTGCTGTCCTGTTGACTGCGCATATACAGAGCCCGAAACAGACAAGTGCTAAAGAAATGGAAAGAAAGAAAAAAATAAGACAATGGAAGGCATGATAAAAAAAAATAGATTAAAGATGGAATTTAGGAAGAAAATGGCAATTGGGAAAAATCAAAGAGATATTTAAATTGTTGATTGCAGGATAAACTCAACCATACGGTTGAATACCTTTTTTAGAAATCCAAAAATCATTTTTTTTTAATTAAAACGTACAGTAAATAATGTTATCTGTGTTTCCCTAAGCTAAGCTAATATGTTATTTTTAAGCCCTATATCACATGGACAGAAACAATGGACAGCCAACAAATAAACATGCCTGACATGAACACATATTTAAAAGGGAGGGGATCCGCACAGCACACACACGGCTATTAAACATTCAGCTGTTTACCAAGCACAGGCTGTTTGCAATTCCTTAATTACACACATGCAGTGAGGGGTTGGACTGGAGAATGTAAGGAAAGGGCTGAGTAACTGAGGGGCACAGATTAAGCTAGAGGAAAAACCATCTGAATCAAAAGAGGACGATTTAATGTTAAACATGGTCCTCATGCCATTACAGTTTAACAGTGAGTGGCATGCAGTGAAGTGCGTAGAAAGTATGTTCAGTTTGTATAGGTGCATTTAAGTGTAGATGTGTCTACAGAGTCTGTTACAGTAGCCATATTGTAAAGTCATTTCAGATACTGTGTACTTGTCAATCTTTTGCTCTTCCTCCCAATGTTCTCTCTTCTTCCTGGAGGTGTGTGACTGTGTGTGTTTTTTTCCTGTGTGTACTCGTGTGTTTCTTAACCCCCCTGTATTCTTCTTGCAGCGGGCGCATTCATTATAAGGACATGTACAGTTTATTACGAGTAATCGACCCGCCTCTCGGCTTAGGCAAGAAATGCCCCCATAGGGTGGCCTGCAAGGTTTGACTTCCATTCAAACAAAATATCTCAATCACACTTGCTAGCCACAGCATCCAGGAATGGATTGAATGCCGCTTTTGTTTTTTGTTTTTTAATTTTCCTTTTTTCCCTTTTCCACCATTATGGTCTTGCATTCTGAATTGCTGAGAGAATGTGCGGGACAATGCAGACACCCAGAGACGCATGTGTAATGCACTTATTGACATGGGGAAAAAAATCCACATTAAATCCTACAACATTGTTGAAATAATTTTTGTTATTGTTTTTTTTTGTTTTTTTTAATACTCTTACTTTTGCCTGCTGTGGAGCCATGGCTAGAATGTAGCAAGCTACGGTTGTTCACTGTAGTGTTGCATTGTTCTTGGTATTTTTGGGGGTTGGGAGAAAGACAGAAACTGCATTGACACCCCTTCATCTTCCTCCCCATCTCTCCTCGTCAGAGCAGGAGCGGCTTGGCGCCTGCTGTCAAGCTCTGCCCTGCTCTGCTGTGCAAACACACACACGGACACACACACACACACACATACACACACACACACACCTATGTCCTCGCACAGAATTGTCTCCTGATACTACAAGAGAACATTTACAGCACTTCTCAAATTCCAATCCCAACCGTCCACCTGTTGTCTGCCTTCCCTTGTCTGACATTTACTTTTTTGGACCAGACAAACTCTAAGAGAGCACAAGCAGCCTATAGAAAAGCCACAGGCCACAGAATCTTGCTATCAGCCCAATAACCTTGTCTCTCTGTTGTTTTGTTCTTTTACTTTGTTTTGTTCTCTCTCTCTCTCTCTCCCCCCTTTCTCTCTCAATCTCTGTGACACGGCGATCCGCTTCTCTCTCTTTTGAACTCTATCCTCTAATCAATCATTCCTCTCAATCTCTCTATTATTTCCACTTTTCTCTCTCTTCCTCTCTCTCTCTCTCTCTCTCCCTGTTTTTGTGCTCTTCTTTTTTTATCGCGGGGTGGTGTGGCACTGGCCCCATGTTGCAGTGGCAGGATCAGTTGCAGGGAAATGTATGACATGCTGAGGCACATGAGTCCTCCGCTAGGCCTGGGGAAGAGGTGTCCAGCACGGGTGGCCTACAAGGTCAGAAAGGAACTCCCATCTTCACCCAAGTCTCCTATGGGGGTCGGGGTCGGGGTCGGGGGGTCCAGGAGGGAGGGGCCACGGTTTTTAGCGCTCAACGTGGTGTAAAACTTTAGTGTCGTCGCTGTTTCTTTGGTTGTGTTTATCATTATTTTTATTTTTTTCGGGTGGACCGGTCGGTGTTGTGGCGTTGTGTGGTGGTGTGAGATTTTTTTTGCGGGTGGAGGTAGCACTAGCAAGACAAAGGAGGGTGAAAGGTTAGGCAGGGTGGGGGGGGGGGGAGGGTGTATCCACAGGAGGGGACGAAAAGAGGGACCTTCTCAGCTCGTTTGCGCCGCGTACGACCGAAACACAAGCTATAGCTTCCGCAACCATGCAAAACACATGCACATTACGATCAGTAATGTCATACTATTCTTCAAGTACAGTGACAGTAGTAAGGGTATTTATGAATGCAATTATCTAAAGTGGTTACAAGGAACTTTCAGTTTGTGTTAATCCTAGCGGCCCCTTTGGACAAAATTGGTAGTGTTTTTACGATGCCAGCTGTTGTTTCTGGGTGAGCGTACCCAGACAAAGGCATTAATACACTGCACTGGTGGTCTCGTTTGCTGTTCCATGAGATGTGACATGTGATTTATGATCATCAGAGGAGAAATTAGACTGTTTCAGAAATATTTAAAAGTTCCTCGTAGCTACTTTAAACGTCTAAGCATGACAACCTAAGATATAGATTAATTAGCTTTCAAAACATGTGGACATTGACACACACACACACACACACCGTTTCACAGAATAGCATTGCGTGTGCAGCAGGGCTTGGAAGGTCCGCTAGACTTGATGTCCTCCGACTCGCTCCGTTCTGTGGATGGGGCAGACACGCACACAAACACACACACACGGGATGGAGAATGTTAACCTACACATAGAAATTATCTGTTTATTTCTAATGGTAGAGAGAGCAGAAGGGCTTGTTTCAGTGATGTGTGTTTCTCCGAGAGCCTCAGGTCGCCATACGGAAGCAGTTATTTTTTGCTTTTCCCCTTCATGTAGCAGCTCCAAGCTCCCCCCCACACACACACACAAGCAGCCTTTTTCTATCTGCGAGTTCAATCTGCTCCTTGTCCTTTGGTTCTTCTGTCGTCAATGCAGTTCTATTCTGTTTCCAGCCCCCCCTCATCTCTGCATATTGCCCCCCTACCCTCCCCTCCCCTCCCCCACACATATACACCCCCCCCCCCCCCCTCACCTGCCTTCTGCATGGCCGAATATCACCACCATCACCCACCCCGGCGCGCAGACTAAACTAATCCAACCCCTTGTAAATAGAAAAATTCTCAATGATCAAAACAAATGTGCCTGTACCTTTAAAAATGTGATAGTCTCACAAAACATCATTGGCAGATCACTGTGAGCCTCAGGGGGCAGCCGGCCCAGCAGCCTGTAGGCACAGGAGATCGCTCCATTGCTAACCACCATCGCTTTACCCAACTCTCCCTCCTCCCTCTTCTCCAGCAGACCTGTGGCAAATTATACTGACATTTGATAGTATGTAGGATTCCATATAGATGGAGGCTTTAATATGACTGCATGTATTAAGGAGAATGCCATCTAAGGAAGGTATACCAAACCTTAATTTTCATAGGAATTTACAATCTATGGTTGTTGTCCTATAAAAAAATCTCCATCTATGGTCTCCCCTTTATTACACTAATGAGAAGAAGAAAAAATAAATCGACCTATGTGTATGTATTATTTGACCCAGGTTTTTAAGCCTCTATCTCTGTCTCTTCAATCATGTTTTTATTTTGGCCTCCAACCTAACATTAGATACTCTCTTTCTCTCTCTCTTTTTTATCCTCAAACATTTCCCCCTAAGACTCAATCCCCTCCTCAACAACCTAACATGCATCACATGCATGGTTTCGGCAATACTTCTCTGACATTATTCAAGGTGCTGTGTGTAGAATTTTTGGGCATTTGTCAGAACAGACTTGGTATAAATGGAATATAATATGTATGAGTATATTTTCATTAGTGTATACTTGTCTAAAAATAAAAGTAGTCTTTTCTATTATTTCCCTAGAATGAGCCTTTTATATCTACAGTACATACAAGCTTTTGCAGTGCCATGTTTCTACAGTAAAGTAGGACAGAATGGACAAACTTATGGCCTTACGCGTTTTTATATATATCAGGTGTCCTGGGAAATGCACCTGTTTGAAGAAGAGGAAGAAGAAGAAGAAGTACTATAGATTAAATAACTCGATACATCTTTACTTCAACACTTGATATTGTGGACTGGTGGATGATGCCATCTTTAGTGACTGGCTTATTCTCCTTGTAGGCCACCGTAGATTCTCTTATTATTGGTAAGGGAAGGGTTACCACTTGATACCACTAAATATGCCAATATTACACACTGCACCTTTAATCTGCTCCTTGATAGTCGTTACTGTAAAAGAGGGTCGCCGTATCTGCCTTACCCTCCCGTACCACTTTCTCAAAGCTCTATCTATGCCAATGAGAAAAAAAAATCCAAACTTCCCTTTTGACCATCCACAGAACAATGACCCCCTCTAGCTGCACCGTTAATAACCTATGATCTTCTCTGTCCCAAAGAGAGACAGTAGAGCCCTCAGGCAGGACCGCTTTCTTACTGACACAGCAAACTATGTCTGGTGATCTTTGCCTCATTTTGTCTATTTTTGGTCACTTTTCTCTGACCATGCTCCAGCTCATAACCTATTAACCTGTTGGTTTTTATTTCTCTATCTTATCTGTCCCTTAAGCTTACATCCTTCTGTCATAATACTACATATACCTTATGTTCACCCGAACAATCATTTTGCATCCAGGCACCAAACCAACACTTAAATAGCGGCCATTTTGTTTTTGTTTCCTTCTTCTTTCTTTTTCCACAGAATGCTGCTCTCTCTCTCTCTCTCACCTATTTGCCATCTAATTATGTGCCCATTTTTCAAGCATTAGACATCAGATGACTAGCACTAGAGCTCGTTGTTATATATCATTTCAGCCTAGCCCCATTCTCTACAAATTGCCTTATCCCGTCCAATAACAGCCACGTTAAGACAACTCACAAACTCATTTTAATGCCGCCAACAGAGGATGCTTTCTGTGTACGGCTGCGCAGCTGCTTGTCCTGTGAGGCATATTGCGTGTGCATCGCATGGTTGCATGCGGGTGGGATGTGCAAGAATGCCTTGGGGAAATAGAGTTTTAGTTGGATGTGTTTAATCGGGATGTTGAGGGAGGCATGATATGCTGCATGTCTGGGTTGTCGCCGTCTTCTGCCACCAAACGCATACAAACGTCACTCTGTCACATGTGACTTTGTGTGTGTGTGTCTTTGTATTGTCTGTTTCAATTATAAACCAACAAGGCCTATAACGGATGAAACCAATAAACAAACACCAAAGTGTCTCCCCTTCCTTATACTGGTTCCTTGGTTGTTTATTGGCTTATCATCCGGGCTCTGTTGGTGTCACTGTGAACCTCCAAACCCCTAGGGGGAGCTCTTGGTAATAGTAGCTGCTACTCAGGCTGTACTCCTGTTTCTTTATTTAGTGCAGCAAATTCCCAGTTGGACCAACCTGTGAGGTCTTTTGAATGTCAAGAAAACATACGTAGATAATGTTACGGTTAAGAGATACATGAATATAAGTCGAGGGACAAGATCTGTCAAAATTGTGTTCATTGAATACTTATATGCACTCACAGGTTCTTTCATATCACAACATTCTTAAAAAAGTCTCCGAATCCCTATAAAAAAGAACAAGTTATCACAGCAACACTAAAAATCCTAATTTGACCAAGAGACGGAGCCTGCTATGCACATCTCCTAGGAATAACCCTCCTTACCCAAACTGCTCCCTTCTCCCCCCTCCCCTCTTCCTGCCACTGACTCCCCCTTGTCACCTGGAGGTTCCACACATGTCAACCCCGCTTACTTCACCATTTCTTACTCCTCAACCCGGTTTGGCTCTCCCACAGAGACTGCTGCGTATGGATCTGCCCGTTGCAGACGACAACTCGGTCCACTTCAACTCCACCCTCATGGCCTTGATCCGCACAGCACTGGACATCAAGATCGCCAAGGGCGCGGAAGGTTCGGAATCCTTCTTGCCTCCTTTCGATATCGATTTTTCACTTGCTTCCTTTCTCCTCTTTCTCTTATTGCAGTGGTGTCCGCTATTTATGTGCTGAATTCACCCAGAAAACCTTCAGCTCTTCCTGATGCTTCTCCCATTGTAGCTCAAGTACAATGATTTCCTGTGTGTATTATACCATGTTGCTATAGGCTGAGGTTGTGAGGTTGAGATCCTGTGGAATCGAGGTTCTGTCACTTAAAGGTGCAGTGTTTGGAATTGATTTGCCTTTTTCAGGACCGACTCGGTAGAAATGGAATGAAATATTTATGTATGTTTTCATTATTAGTGTGTACTTGCTTGAAAGTAAAAGTTGTTTTTTTCTTTTTTATCCTTAGAAGGAGCCTTTTATATCTAGTAACTAACTTATTTTAAGTAACTTAAGGCCACTGTAGCTTCTGTAAATATTCCAAAGAGAGGGGTCACCAAGGGAGCGTTGCAATCTAGAACTTTCACCACTAGATGCCACTAAATATGCCAACAATAGACAATGCACCTTTAAAAACTAAATTGCCTGGTCACAGTTGTCAGAGCAGTTCTGATGTGATCACATATATTACTATGATCTTAATAACATTGAATTTCTTCCGTTTGTCTCTTTTTTTGTCTGTCCTCTATCCTCTACCTTTTTCTTATCAATCTGAATGGGTGCATACGTTTTTTGTGTGTACATTTCCGTGTCCGCACGTGTATGTGTCTGAATGGATGTGTATCTACATTATCTATATTATCCTATATTATGTGTGTGCATATCTGTACACGTGTGGCATGCGCATGTTTGTCGAATCTGCCTAATAGGTGGTGTTGACAAGCACCAGATGGACGCGGAGCTGAGGAAGGAGATGATGGCAATCTGGCCCAATCTCTCCCAGAAGACTCTGGATTTGCTGGTTACGCCGCACAAGTGTAAGTTGCAGAGTGTGGGTGCGGGCGCAGTCAATGTGGCTTTGGATCGGCGCCACCCTGTGCCACCCAGTGCTCCAACCTTTATGTTATTCTCTTCACACCACCTTGAAGGACCGCTTCTCTCAGCCAGTCTCTCTCGCTGCTGCACCCTCTGATACGGCTGGCACATCACTCCACACACACACACACACACATCCACAGTCAGCCACCATACCTGAACTCTACAAAGACATCAATATGAGAACAGGTAGACAATCCAACAGAGGTACTGACGAATCACACCCTGGACGTTTGACTAGTCGTCTTCAACAGGGGGGACTGCAACCCCTAGGACGTCAATGGAGATACTGTAAGGGGTAATAGGCAATAATAAGCTACTTTTTGCAAAAACTAGACCAACATGATGTGTCTAACGTTAGCCGAAGACCCCTGCATAAGATGCAAAACTGCTACACACATACACACATAAAACTGCTGTCTAGTGACCACATTCACCAGAATAGTCACACACACAAAACCCCAACTCACTTCACCTCACTGTGCCTGAGATCAGAGGGTGCCTTACTATAGATCAACTCTCTATAGACGTCTTTTCACTTCAGGGGCAGTCAGCTGTGCACACTAAATGACTTGCGGTGCTTGATAGAAAATACTGTACATTTGGGTTTTTACACTGAGAACAAATGCACGGGTGCCATCGCACTAGTTGCATACGGCAGTAAATGTTTCAGTTTGTGAAAATGCATGATATTTGCTATCAAATAGCTTGGAGCTATACGGAATGTATTATGTATTCAGCATTGCATTTGCAACCAAGTCCAAATAAGTCTTTTAACAGTCTCAATCAAATCGTGTATTTTGTTTTATTTCTGGCAATCACATGATTGCAGATTCCTGGTGTGACTGCATTTTGTTTGGACTATATCACAATGAGAGGCTTTTTATAAACTAGATTTTACCTTTGACATATAAATATGCTATATAGAGTTAAACTAAAGTAAAAAATTAAAAAGGAAAGTAAAAAAATAAAATAATAATAATCTGTCTGTGAAAAGACTATGTGCTCAATGTTCATGTGTGTGTGTTTGTGTGTGTTTGTGTGTGTATGTGTGTGTATATGTGTGTGTCTGTGAGAGAATGCAAGTGTGTTTCTCTGTTTGTGTGCATGCCTCACCCCTTTCTCCCATTCCTTGCGATCAGGGTCCATACCAAAAGGGTCTAATCTTGCAGGGTAACTTGTCATTCTTTCAGCAGCGACAGACCTGACGGTTGGGAAAATTTACGCTGCCATGATGATCATGGAGTACTACCGGCAGAGCAAGATCAAGCGCTCACAGGCTCTACGCGATGAGCAGGTACTTCTATCTCAAGGAGAATAACACTCAGTCTGCATCCGACCCTTTAAAGTCAAAGGCAGACTGACTCACCGAAATCAAGGCTGCTGGGCTGAAGTCACATTCATATAAGCCTGGGCTGTGGCAACATACTGTATGTCAAGATCCAGGGAAGAGTCCTCATTCACTCACCTTAAAGGGACAGTCCACTATTTTCCAAAGTGTGGTTGTACAAGGTACATATGCATAGTTAGTTACCTTATGGAGATGATGATCAGTGCAGTCATTTTAAGGAGTTTGGGAGAGCCGACTCAGTAGCAGAATTTAGCATTGTACTGTTGCAGAGGGGATCACTAGAAAAAAAATGTTCTCCATATTAATGCTTAAAAAAACTTTAAAAATAAATATCCGTTCAATTGTTCATTAAGTGTTGGATTTTTTCTATTGCTGATTTGCAGACTGATACGCTTCACTGCACTGGCGCAAGTTGGCGTAGTAATACACGGCCGCACTACGTAAAAAGTAGTACAAAGAATTGCACTTTAAATATTATTTAATAATTATTTTTAGTTAAGCATTTATATACGTGGCGAAAAAGCATTCTTAGGCTGGCCCCATCTGCAACTGTTCAATGCTGACGTCTTCTCCCCCAAACCCCTTACCAATGACTAAAAGTACCTCATACCCCACTTAAAAAAATACTGAACTATCCCTTTAAATGGGCTTGCAGGGTAGGAGCATAATAACATAATGGTCCAATGCTACTGCCTATCTCCTACACGCAATGCCTCTAACTGCATAAACATTGCTGCCACCTGCTGGGGACAATTTGTAATTTATTGCTTTTGCAGAAATTGTAGCATTGGCATCATGCAGGAATAAAACAAACAAATTGATTCATGAGTAGAAATACCCTTCTCACAAAATTTTAAATGCTAATTTATTGGATGACTTAAACCGTTGTGTTGCATCATTTGGCCGATTCTATGCCATGTGACTGTTTGAGACACACATGATGGATTGGTGTAAAGCAGGTGTTGTCACAGCCCCTAAGGTGCCCACGCCTCAACAGCATGGGAACATTCAAAATGGCCCCTCTTGCTGAGCTCGATTCTTTCCTGTGTCGATTGCTTGTAAAGATACCTCCTTACTCTCCATCACCCATGCTTGTTGATCCCTTAGACGGTTAGATTTGCATTGTGTTATTGATGCGGCAGACTCTACTGTTCAGGATATCCCTTGTCAGAGGAGGGGACTCTTTCAAGAGTTGACCACCGTCCAAATAAATTTTAGTGTATTTACTTAGATGATATCCTATCAGAGCTGAATTGCAATGATCCTTAACAAACTTTTGGAGAACTGCATGCTTCTTAAGACCCTCATCAATCAAGGTGTTTAATTGCACATGTTACGGCCCCTAATATTCTGCTCCCCTCTCTCATCAATTCCAGTTCCACTGCTGTAGAAAACATGTTACGTTTATTTGAGTGCAAATGTTTTTTTAAGGTTTTTTTAATCAACACATGTAGTATACAGTATTGCCGTCATCAGATGAACCCCAGAATGTTACTGATCATTCGCTTTGATCTCATATTGCACTTCCTTACTGGATCTTAACATGCACTGTAATTGGTTTGATTTTCTGGACCTGAATGCCACACAAGGTTGCCAGATCCCAGAGTCCACCCATCTCTCTCTCCTTCTAGCTGTTTGGCATCAGTTTCTCAAGACTCCAGTTCCCCCCACCCCCTTCCCCTTCAACTATACCTTTTGCCTTGCCTCGCTTCAGCCGAACAGCCCCCCCCCCCCCTCTCCCTCTCTCGACAACATCCCCTCTGTTCCTGCTCTGCCCGTTTTCCTTCCATTTCCCTGTCAGTCTGCCTGATAGCTGGCGACGGCCATGTTGTATATCTCACACAGAATCGAACGCCATTACTGTTTCAGCGCGTGGAGCCACCTACCCCTACCCAGGACGGGGGTCCGGGACTTAATAACGCCCTCCCTCCGCCCGAGACAACAGAGACCGTCAACAGCCTGTGAGTTGGATGTCGTCGTTGGCATGTTTTTTGCTTTACAGAGAGGTGGTTGGTTCAGGGTCAGTTCCCATGGTCATAAAATTCCTGGAAAAGTTATGAAATAAAAAAAATAAAACAATGTTTTCCAGGCCTGGAAATGGTTTGGAATTAACTGATTTCTGGGGATTTTTTTTTTTTTTTTACAGCAATTTGTTAGTGTTTAAAATATGTTCATGTACAAACTCTTAAACATGTCTCACGTTATTCAAAACAATTCCTTGAATTTCTATTATGTAAGATCTAATGCTGTGCAGCCTGCAAGTGAGTACATTTACCAAACTAACACTTAGATGTTTGCTTAAAGGTGCTCCGAGGAACTTTCAGTCTGTGTTATTTTTGCACCCCCTTTGGACAAAAGTGGTAGTGTTTTTACTACGCCATGCAGTAGTTCCTGGGTGAGCGTAACCATGACAAAGGCATTAAGAAAAACTATATAAAAATAGCATTCTTTGCACTGATGGTCTCATTTGCTGTTAAATATAATTTATGTTGATCATAGGAACAATTTGACTGTTTCAGGGTCACTTAAAAGTTCCTCGTAGCACTTTTAACTGATAAGATGCCTGTAAAGTTTGTGAGTCTCAATATTGAGCCATATTGCTAAAGAGGCCAACCTACTTTAAGCTACTTTAAATAAGGTTATGGAAATTGGGTAAAATGTCATGGGAAAGTTTGGAAAAGTCATTGGTAAAGATGTGTGGAAACCCCGTTGTTTCAAAGCAGAGCCGGTAAGGAAGATTTGTGTCTGTAACGTGTGTGTGGTGTGTCCTAGGCCGGTGGAAGGGGGGATCCCGCAGAGCCATTCGTGGGTGACACCTCGTGCTCAGGAGATGAGCCAGAAGGCCGGCAGCTGGAGTCCTGAGGGACAACTGGAGGGTAGCCTGGGAAGCATGTCCAACTCTCAGGTAGAAAGCTCAGAAATACACACATACACACACTGAGTTTGTGTGAGCAAGTATTCAAAAAAACTCCAACCATTCAGCATTTGTTTTTACTCTCATGTCATCCCTGCCAAACAAACTACCAAAGAAGCACTGAGGACACTAAAATGTCTAAATAATTTCCATGCAGTTACAGCTTGCAAATCAATATCCGTTGAATGCAGTGCCCCCCTTTCCCATACTAACCCCTCAAGGCATAAGGATGTAGTAAAGTAAAACACATACAGCAAACTATTGTTGGCAAGGGCATTACCTGACGATACAAGATATTGGGTTCACGATAACGATATTCTACACAGATATTTAGAAAACTTCAATGAGGAAATATATGACTAGAACAATATCCGTTTATTTTGAAAGTCAGTCACAAAATGTAAAACAATGGAGGTCTATTTAGTAATGTGATTCTAACTCTTATTTGAAGCTGTCTGTGACCTAACTGAACTCCTCAAGTGAAAATCTCAATTAAATTAAAAACAGTATAAATAACAATAACAAAATAAAGCATTTAGATTTTCATTTTTGCAGTGCAAACAAACTATAATCAGAGAAGTATACAACTCAAAGTGCAAACAGAGACTGAGTGTTGTTTGGCCTTAAAGTGTTTTTTTCTTCACAGACGCGGTTGATTTGAGTAGAGTTGTGGTGGCTTTGTAGGGGACTTTGCATATAGCCTGTGCCTCGTTGCCTTTATTAATTCAATTGTGTAGGTCATTTTCATTTCCTGCAATCTCTCTTACCTCAATTCTTCAGTTAGCATGGACTTATACCATACCTGATCTTGCCTCTGTCATCATGCTGTTACAGTTAACATCTCTCCTTGAGGGCCCTGACGGCTCTCTGCATCAATGGGCCATGTAACTATGTAGCCTCTTCTCCATATCAATCCAATTTGAATGATAAGTCACAGTTAGGTAGATACATCGCAAATCAAATCATAAAACACAAACAATAAAAGGTTATTCTCTTCTTTTTTTCTTCTTTTACACTTACGGTACTTGATGAAATATCCGGCAATCCATCTCAGATACTGATTGAAATTCAAAGAAACCTAAACGGAGGTGTTGCTAAAAAAGATAAGGCCAAACCAGCCATCAGACTTAACTCCACTTCCCATGGTACACTTCAAACTAAAGGCAATTTGGCATATTTGTGTGAGAAATATTGCATGGTTGAATTTGATTTGTTACCTGCAGTGTCTGATAAATAGCCCTAACAAAGTTATTGCAGTTTTTACTCAACCTCATTTACTAGCTCAAATGTATTGCCTTCTGCAGCCGGCCAACACATGACCTTTGGACAGTAAATGGGATCCCCTCCGATCCATTCCTGCCGTGACTCACTAGCTCCACCATCTGGCCTATAGATGACATTAAAATATGAATCTTTGCATTTGCTTAAAGCATTTGCTTGTTTTTGACAGCACACTTTGCAAACACAAAATTGGATTTCATGTGGAGTATACAGTACTCCTTATTGTATTGAGGTAAGACCCAAACAACAAATTCCTTTTTGTTTTTTAATTTATTTTACAATTAAAAAACTAAAACAACGAACAAAGAAAAAAAAGTCCCTCTTCGCACACACACATTCACCAAATTCTCCATATGACTACTCTTACCTTTTTCCGAGACCCTCAGTTCTGTGCTTTCCTTGGATACCAAACGTTCCTACATACCCCCCCTACTCCCTGTCAGCTTTCATGGCATCCATCTCCTGCTCTCCTGCTCTGTTTGCAGACGGTAGAGATGAGAGAGCTGGGGCAGGATGGTTACTCGGATACTGAGCACTTTCCACCAATGGAAGGCCATGGCAGGGCCGCTTCCATGCCCCGCCTCCCAGGCGACAACCAAGTGAGCAGCATTCTCACCTTTCCACTCTCTTTCCATTTCCCCCCATTGTCTGTGTTCCATCATCTCCTTTTGTTTCAAAGGATTACACTCGCAAAGGTCTGACATGCTGCTGCCTAAAAGATTTAGCGCCTTGGTTACTTGAATCCATGTTGGAGGATGTTTATTAACCCTCATCCTACCAAGTGGGGTCATTTTTAGACCCCAGATGAAAACATCTTTTCATATCTCGAGGTAATATCATTCCAACTTTCATGACTTAATCAATCAATTCCTTCTTCATGACCAAATATATTTTTTTATTATTAATTTCTGCTTTTTAAAAATACAAATATATTGGGGTCAGTTTGACCCCAGACAAAAACATCCAATTCCATATATGCAGTTTTAACAAATAGAATTATTTATTGAGTTAATTTTTGCCTTAGTTTTGAATTTAAAGTCACACACACACACACACACACACACACACACACCAACAGGGGGAGTATGGGAGCTCTCTGTCATTTTTAAGTTTACATACAGCAAAGTAACTCTAAGACACAGATATTTCCATATTTTTTTTCACATTGAGCAAATCAAATGTAACTCTCCTAAAATGATAAAAATCTGTTGTTTTGTCAATAGTCCATGCATGTAAAATAGGTCAGTAGGATGAGGGTTAAGTCCATGTTGACACATGCATACTGCCCCTGGTGGGGTTCTGGGCAAAGGTCACATTTTTGAAAACATCTCTTTATGTCCTGCCAAAGAACAACCAAAAATGTGATTTCCATTTAAGAGGATATGCAATCATGACAATATTTCTTGCTAAAACATAGAAAATGTTTTGCTGAAATGTTGACCTCCAAACTTGAATTCAAACAGGCTATAGCGAGGCAAAGTCAGACCTTCTGCTCCTTTTCTCTTCTTCTCCTTTTGTCCTCTTCCCTTCATCTCATCCTGCACCTGCATGGACGTTGTTAACTGTGGTTGTCCCATTCCCATCGAACACACACATCCATTGTTTGTATATTCTTTCATATCCCGGTGAGTGCTCTGGTTGTCATATTCACAACATATTCATAAATACAAATGTACACACACACACACATACACACACACACACACACACACACACAGTTTACACCCACCCCATTATTTTTTCTTCTTTCAAGACCCTGATTTATTTGAGTTTTATTTTTGTGATTGGACTAAACTGTCTCTTCCTTTCTATCAAAGGTGTGAACTGTTTTTGAATATTGGGGGCACATTTTTTCTACGAGGACGACTGGAAAAAGCATGAAAGTGTGTGCTTGCGTGCGTGCGTGCGTGTTTGTGTGTGTGTGTGTGTGTGTGTGTGTGTGTGTGTGTGTGTGTGTGTGCGCGTGCGTGCATGTGTGTGCGTGTGCGTTGTGCATATATGTTAGCTCTGCAGTTCTTACGTGTTCTGTTCTCACACTGTTCTCTGTTCCCTGAAGCTCACACTGTCACTCTGTTGTCTGCCATAAGAGATGTACATTTTGATTGTGTGCGTGCGTGTGACAGTCCCGCACATCCATTTGTATGTGTATTTTGCTGATTGGTGTCATTGTTGCTGTGGTGACCGTGCTGTCGTTGATTGAGCATTATCATAGTGACCTTGTCTATAAAACCTTGTTTGGGCACCAGCCACCCCCAAGTGTCTGTGGTAAGTGTTCCTCTTCCATGCTCACTGCTGCTTCGGTGTCTGATCAGACTCTCCCTTCCCTCTTTCTGTCTATCTTTTTTCCTCTCCTCACTGTGCCCCTCCCCCCATATCTGTTTGGGTTAAATCTCCACCTAACACTCTTTACATGTACTCCTCTCTCCCCTTTTCTCTTTAATTGTGTATCCATCCATCCATCCCTCACTTCCTTCTCTCCCTCTTCCTCCCCTCCTGGTTCTTGTGTGTATGCTCCATGTCTGACTACACTTTTTGGTGTATGTGTGGCTCTGTGTGTGTGCGTCTTCTCTGTGATCATATTAGCAGCGGAGGAAAGGGAAACAACGTGGCAGTAACCTCAGTGTATGTACCCTGTCTACCCTGTCTTGTCTATCTTTCTCTTTCTCTTTTTATATTTCTATCGCTCTCTCTGATTTTTTACCTCCCTTTCACTCTCACACAGAAACGTTTTTTTTTCTCCCTCATCGGTTATGTCTCCATGTGGTGCCGTAATCATGGCAGGGGTTTCTTTAAAATATTTTAGAATAACCTTTTTCGGCATGACCTAATCGGATGCCAGCCCAGATTCCAAACATATCCCGGCATCCTTAGCTACTACCTCTCATGCACCTAACACAGCGGGTTTGGAATTAGGCTCAACTCTGCACGTCCCCTGTCATCTTCAACTGTCATGCCACACTGTCTTGTGGCCTTTGAGTCTCTCTCTGTCCCTCTGTCTCTCTCTCTCTCTCTCTCTCTCTTTCTCTCTCTCTCTCTCTGCTACTGCTGCTAGTGCTTTGTTGCTTGATGTCCTCATGCCTGTGTGCTCCTCCATAACGATGTTGTCTTGTGTTTCCCCGGGTCGCCATTATCACCTGCCCACCTGCATGCAATAAATGTGTTGAAATGCTTTTAAATGTGTCAGTGCCTGTGCCTGTGCGTGTGTGTGTGTGTGTGTGTGTGTGTGTGTGTGTGTGTGTGTGTGTGTGTGTGTGTGTGTGTGTGTGTGTGTGTGTGTGTGTGTGTGTGTGTGTGTGTGTGTGTGTGTGTGTGTGTGTGTGTGTGTGTGTGTGTGTGTGTGTGTGTGTGTGTGTGTGTGTGTGTGTGTGTGTGTGTGTGTGGGTAATGATCGGGGGTATACGTGTGTTTGAACAGATATGTTGTTGGGATTCTCAGTGCTACTCCTATGAGGCCAGATGTGGCCTGGTGTTTTATAGACACCTGCCAAACTGTCATCTGTTGATTTTTTTCTAATACCCAAAAACTGGTACACTGGCCAGCAAAAGGACGTAGCACTGAAGTAGCCTGATGTGTGGTGGTGTATATGTACAGGTCAGCAACTTGTGGCAACATAGGCTCTGTCCTGCTGTCCCACCTTAAAGCAGGTAGAGGACTCAGGACAACCCCTATGCGCCTGCATGGCTGGAGGAAAGCACGCTGAAACAGAGCAGAAATAGAGGGGTTTTGTGCAGCCAGGAATGTGCCATGGTCAGGGGATTAAAGGAATAGTTCAGTATATTTGAAATGGGGTTGTATGGGGTCAGTATGCAGAGTCAGTCTGTTTCTTTATGGAGTTGGTGGTCGGCATAATCATTTTAAGGAGTTTGGGAGAGGCGTCGCTGTAGCAGAGGTCAGCATTGAACCTTTACAGAGTGGGACAGCAAGAAAAAAAATATCTCCTGTATATGAATGCTTACCTAAAAAATAAATATAATAAAACATCTTAAATTTAGTAGGCAATTGAACGGATATTTATTTTGTAGGTAGGCATTCATATGTGGGAAAGACTCGTTTTTTGGCTGGCCCCCTCTGACATAGTAAAATGATGACTTCCTCTAAAGCCATGTATAGCCAAAATAAAATGACTTTACTGACCACCATCTCCATAATTTAACAGACTAACTATGCATAAGTACCTCATACAACGTCACTTCAATAACACTGAACAATCCCTTTTTAAGGGTTGTGAGGATGGGAGGACTGTTGCAATTCATACTGACCCTTATATCCCCTTTTTTTCTTTGACAAAGCAAGTATCAGAAGCATGGAAGGCATGGCCATTTGCCATCATCTTTTTTATATATTTTTTTGTGTGTTCCTTTTTGTTCTTATACCTTTTTATTCCTCTCTATAAGGGGTCGTCAGTTGCAGTAGTTTCAGCTCTTATCAGTGGTGACACACACCTATGTGGTGAATTCTTAAAAAATTATTCTCATTCACCTGGTCAACAGGAGAGTCCTAACACAGTTGGGTCATTTCTTAAATTCAACTCCCCGCTGGCAGTAGCTGAGCTAAGACAGAAAATCAAATGTGGAAAATGAAAACAGGACTTTTAAAATAAGCTAAAAGAGAATAAGATGATTTGGATATTAGATGATTAATTACGATCATTGTAAGCTATGTGTATTCATACAGTAGTTAAAATAGTATATTTTTATTTGGATTGATATAATACATCAATTCTGACTCTGAATTTGTAGGGCCAAATAATTGTGATGGAGGGCCAAACTTGTCCCACGGGCTGCTTTTTTGCCGACCCCTATAAACTGTATACAGTTTTTCTATATTTTGAAGTAGCATGATCAGGAGGTTATTACTGATGTGGAAGTGTCTGATATGAGATGGGATGTGGGAGGAAGCAGTACGCTTTCATAGAGATCCAAGAAGCCCCCCACTCATTTACACTCATGCATAACCCCTATAACTCACAGGAAATGCTATGCCTCATCAGAGACTTTGCTTGCGCTACACATAGTAGAGTCTCAGAACTAAACGTCCGGAAATATGCTACACTTCTACTCTTCCCTACAATACAGACTATATAAAATATAGAAAAACTGTACTTGCCGGGTTTTTTATTTATTTTAAAGGAGAAGTAGGTGATATTATTTGTTAATATATGTGTTAAATCTTTCTATATTCATACAGGAATCACTTAAACAGTACAGTATATGTGCAGTTTATAACACAGGTCTCCCAATCATTCAGCTTTGCTGTAGTTGCCAGATAAAATTTCTGAGTATCCCACTAGTTTTTATCCAATCAGGAGACAGAGTGCAAAAGAGAGGCGGGTCTCTGTAGCCATGAACGATGACTCGCTGCTCTCCATCGAGGCACTATTTGACGAAGATGGCTGCGTGTTCATGTGGTTACGCAGGGACGAGGGAGGGGACTGCTAACAGCAGTCACTGACTGTTAGCTCAAAGGACCAGTTCAGGGTCAAACTGTCTGCTTTTGCTCTCCTTTTTTTTGTTGTTGCAAGAGCAGGAGTAAAAGTCCACAACAGATTTTTGCACGTACAGTATATTGCTCTGAAACTTTACTAAATGTAACACAAGCAGAGTCTCTGAAAAGGCTGAAGGGAACGCCAACTTGACAATCAAATAAAAAAACACCTGTCCTTGCGTCTCTTTCCCTCATTAGACTATCAATGACAGCAGTCCCATGAAGCGCTCTGCCTCGTCACTGGGCCACAGCAGGTCTGGGCGTGGCCATAGGGACAAAGGAGGGCCGGAGGACTACACCATGGAGCGCGTGCCCGAGGAGGGCAGGACGTCCAGACACGGACACCGCAGAAAAGACAGGAGTCACCGGGCATCGGAGCGCTCCCTCTGTCGCTACACAGAGGCTGACACGGGTAGGGGAAAGAGATCGCAATACACGCACACACACACACACACACACTCACACAACCGAACCAAGCAATAACATGATGGTTAATGGACAGATGTTGTGTTATTACAGTTGCACAGTGTATAAAGTAAAATTATAACAAAGCAGGAAAAAAAAAATGTATTCAAATTTATTAAACACCCTGCGATAAATGAAAGGTGGAGTCAGAGATTCTGGAGAAAGCTTGTTGTCAAAATCATTTTGTTTAAGATCAGTGAATAGCTCCTCACGAACAGCTATACTTGGTCCCTGTACTGTGTGCGCTTAAATAAATAAAGTGTAAATACACAGCCTAGGCTCTGTAAACGGGTATGTTTAACACAGGGTATGTAAATAAAGAGCCCCACCGTATCTAGCAACATGCCTGTTTACAGAGCCTAGGCTGTGTATTAACACCTGATTTTCTTTCAGCACACACGCACACAATATGTTCAGGTTGTGGATCGTGAGGAAATATTCACTGATTTTAGCAAAAAGGGATTTTGACAACAAGCATTCTCCAGAATTGCTGACTATCACCTTTAGGCACCGTTAAAGTGTGATATCATATTGTTATTTATTTGTCACAGAAATCTTTCATGTTTTTTTTTTCACCACACTTTAAACCCCTAATATAATATAATAACCCTTGTAAACCATCAAGGCCTGGGCACAGACCTGAGCACAACCACCCAGTCGGGTGACCTCACGTCCAAAGACAAGGATCGTGACAGAGACCGCGGCCGCTCCAAAGACCGCAAGCACCACCACCACCATCACCACCACCACCAGGGCTCTGTGGACAAGGAGCGCTACGTGGCCGAGCAGCGCGGGGGCGGCGAGTACGCACACAGGCACTCCCGAGAGAGAGAGCTGGACCAAGACAGAGAGAGAGAGGGGGACCGGCGCTGGTCACGATCGCCCAGCGAGGGTCGCGAGTGCCTGACACACAGACAGGTGGGGCTTCTAGGAACGTGTTGGTGTGCATGTGGTTTGGTCTAGTTTGGAGCAACTCAACCCTGTGTTGTACAAAATGCAGTATAGTGAGAACAATTTTTTAGTGTCATGCTGAACATGTTTTTTAAAAAAGAGCCTTTAGTTTGATGGTGGTTAACCAGTGCCATCACCCAAAGAAAGGCCTTTTTCTGGTGATAAAGAATCACTTTAAAAATAGAAATACTTTGAAATGTCGAAGACAGTATGGACCTTTTAAATGCCAACATATCTACATCTATGTTTGACTACATGCCCACAAATAATCATAACATTATCTCATGTTGTTTTATTAATGTAAATAAATGTAAATATCTGTTCAATTAAGTCACTTTTCCTACAACCTAACAAATATGCATAACATGTATATTTGACTTCTGTCGCCATCTTCCCTGCCTAAATGTTTTAAACTGGCAATGCTCTTTCACATTCCTCTCACTATGTTTCCTTTAATGGCATCCTTTTTAAACACATAACCTACAGCGTTGAAGAATGCCCATTAAAATTGGAAACAAAGGTGTCTGTCTGCCTTTGCAGAAGAACTTATGTGATGCACACAATGTTATGCTACATCTTGAAAGTTCATGCACAACCTGCCCTTTTCAATACTCAACATGTTGCATAAATATAACAGCTCACTCACAGTAAATTAAGACTAAAAACATTTTGTATGTTTAGTCAACCATATTTACCCTGTACCATTTCTTGCTCAGGAAATCAACCCTTTACCCTTTTTTTCTCCTGTTGTTTTTTTCTCCTCTGCGTGACATGTTGCTTCTCTATGTATGGCGCTGTTTGGAATCCCATCTTTTGTATCCACATCCTCCGCTCTGTTACTTTTTGATGCCTTTCATTTCTGCCTTTCTCTCTCCTCCACTCCACTTACATTACGACTGGTGCTTTTATAATTATCGTTGTCGCTGTGATTCTTGTTCTTATCTTTTCTGGACTCTTGCCTTTTTTTATTTTTCTCTGTCTTTTCTCTATTGTTGTTTTACACTCTATCTTTCCCATCATCCTCTACTTTATTCTATGTGTTCTTGTCGTTGAATCTGTGGTTCGTCCTTTTTTATTTGCTTTATTTCACTTTTCGTGTAGGGCAGTAGTTCGGTAAGCGGAAGTCCCGTCCCATCCACGTCGGGGACCAGCACGCCGCGTCGAGGCCGTCGGCAGCTGCCTCAGACCCCGGCCACACCGCGGCCTCATGTCACCTACTCCCCCGTGGTCCGTAAGGCCATGCCCATGCCGGCTGGGGCGCCACAGGGCCGAGGACCCCCTGCCGCAGCCCCAGCCCCCGGCCCCCGACGCTTCTCTCCCGAGCCTGCCCAAGGCCAGGGCCCTCCCCGCCAAGCTCACCACCCCCCACCTCGCTGGGGAGACTCCGGCGGAGTGGGGGGCCCCGTGGAAGGGGATGGCTGCTTTTACAACCAGGACTACCAGGACTATGAGCCCCACCACGAACCGCCTGCCTACGAGCAGAGCGCCATGCAGGGCGGCAACCCCCACCCTAACCCCCATCCCCATCCCCATCCCCATCCCCATCCCCACCCTAACCCTAACCCCCATCCTCATCCCCATCCCCACCCTAACCCCCATCCCCATGCCCATGCCCAGGCCCAGGCCCAGGTCCAGGCCAACCACCCACTGCAGCCGCCTCAGCAGCAGCAGCAGCAGCAGCAGCAGCAGCAGCAACAGCAGCAGCAGCCGCATAATCCCCATCCCCACCCTCTCCCGCCCCCCCAGCCACACCCTGTCAATAACCCCCATCCTCACCCTCATCCACAGCCCGCTCGCACCTCACCCAGGACTGCCCGCCACGCGCCCCCTCCCACAACCGCCCTGACGGGGCCGGTGCAGGGCCAGCTGCAGGGCCCCGCCGCCCAGCGTCGCCTGCCCAACGGCTACCGCTCCTCCTCACCTTCCACACATGCCCACGGACCACCACACACCGGCCCTCACAAGGTCCCCCCTCCTCCAGCCGGGCACCCGAGGGGTCCCCGCAAGGGCCTGCATGAACCCTACAGCGAGACGGAGGACGACGACTGGTGCTAGCCTCTGGGGAAAAAAAGGGGGAGGGGGGAGGAGGGGACATACGGAGGAAAAATAATTGATAAGATGGACCGAAAGATGAAGATTAAAGAAGCTCTGAGCCAGAGCACTGACTGCCAAGAAAAAGAAAACAAAACACGATTCTTTCTTTCTTGTCTGTTCAATTTTTTTCCTCGTCTCCTCCACTGCTTGGCATGTCCCAGGGGACTCTGGGCTGCTTAATGGGGCCAGGTATCAGGATGAAGGGATGGAACAAAAATGCAGAAAAGTCAGGATATCTAGAGAAACAATATGATGTAAGAGGAGGTAACGAACCACCTCCATGTTCTGCTTGCATTGTTGTTGCATTCAGCCCTTGATGCCAAATAAGACCGACCTCGAGCTGCAGTTTGTAAGGATGCGAGCAGGAAGGGGTGATGGACACTAGTTTCTGTGTGTCTTAAATTATGCCTCTGGCACTGAGCTACAGCCACTTACAAGATGTCAAGAGTTGCGACTCGACAAAAGAACGACCACTTTCTTTTTCTTTTTTTTTGGGTTGCTTCTCAAAGCTAACTTCAGTTAAATTAGCTGCAAAAAGAATCAAATCCAACCCTCCCAGCCACCAGTTGAGTATTGATGAGTTTTATCATCTGTGTTTTTAAATAAGAACAAAACTGACAATGAGCCCTCCACCTGTATGAGGTGAGATGGCAAAGGGGGGTGGGGAAGTTGTGGGGGTTGTTGCAGGGGGTTGTCGAGTCCCTCAGTCGATGTCTGGAGGACAGAAGGGTGTGACAGGGATGTTTACCCCTGTCTCTGGAGCACACCCTCCTCCCAGGAACAAACAATGTTACTAACCTCGACCTACGACCGATGAGAGAAGACAAAGTAAAAAAAAAGTGGAGATGGGTGTCAGAAACAAAAAAAACAAAACCAATAACTGTTTTCTGCAGTATTTCTTCTTCTATTCCTGCTTCTTCTTCCTCCTCCTTCTCTTCTACTTCTTCAAAACATTGAAGCTTGAATCTTCTGTTGCACCCCCACATGGCTTCGTTTTTAGACTTGCGGAGTTGTACACCCTATGAAATCCTGCATGAATGATACAAAAAAATAATAATAATAGCAACAATGAGAATCTACTGTATGCGGGGGGGAAACCTTTTATGGTCATTTTTGTTGTGGTCCGTAGGGTTTCTCTCTTTTTGGATGAAATGCCTTTCTGTTTTTTCTCTTTCTCTCTCACGCTCCTCTGTGTGACATTCCTCTGTCTATTCCTAAATGTACTCTCAAATCAAGTGACGGAAGGCTACAGGGAGATTGGATAGATCTATCTAGAAGGCACAAAACTATTACTTTTTGCTTGCTTGTCTGTATGTCCTGTGCCAGATGCCTGCCACTGACACAGGTGGAATTGCACCTTTCTTTTGTGTAAGTAACTTTTTGTAACTACGATGATAAACCTAAAAAAAATATATACTGGGAAGCAGGGTAAAGTGGGAGAAAGGGCGTGGTGACTGTCCATATTGGTGATTAAGTCCGACAAATCAGTTCCATCTCAAAGTCTTCCAGGGTTTGGGGTTAAAACAGAGAGACATCAGATTGAAAGAGAGCAATAGAAAGGCGGTGGAAGGAGAGAAACTCTTCATCTATGTTTTGTTTTTCTCGGTGTGACATAGAAAATGGATTGACGGATAATATTATGACTTTCAGTGATCATTCATGATGATATTTCTAATGAGACGGATTCTCCATATTTTGTATTGTGTTCTGTTCTGTGTGTTGGTTTCATTTTGAGCTATGAGCTATTATCATTTTTCCAACCCTAGAGGTGAAGCTTTCACCCATCGTTGCATTGTCGGAGAATGAGTCTGCAGCACGGGGAGCATGAGTCAGAGATATCCACAAAGCAGTCAATAGGTCTGTGTTTCTTGTCACTCACTGTCAATGTTAAGGATTATATAGAATTTAAACGGTAAGGATGGCCTTGATTGAGAGCCCTTTTTAAAAAATCACAAAAATAAACACTGCAGGTCCATACCGGTTTCTGTATTTGAATGGGTGAGTTTCACCACCACTTGTGACCTTCCAGTGGTGCCGCTTGACAAACAGCGTCCCTCTAGTTTTGGTACACCTCTCCCTTTACTTCACTTCTGATTTTAGAATTGTTATAAAGTATCAGTGCACCAGAAGTACAGCTTAACTCATTCTCTCCCCTGTGGACCACCTCGTCTGTGTTCACCATGTGTAAACACAGGCTACTGAAATGCACAGTGCCACAGTTCAGAAGGGTTGGAGAAAAGATGTCTCGGCCATTTCTTTCTGTGTCTTTCTCTGTGTGCCTCAAACTAACACTTGTCACTAACGCACACCACTGTCAGCCCCAAAATAATTCTGATTACTTTGACTTATGTGTTTATTTGACCTGCGTTTTACCTGGAGGCCTATCACATGTTGACCAGAGAATGCACCGAAAAAAGAAAAAAAAAAGAAAAAAAACTGCCTATTAGTGTCTTTCCAACCTCAGTGGAATGTCACGGACAAGAATTTTTTCACGTCACTACACTTAAAATCAGAAAGCACACTAGGTATGTAGCCCCTGTGTGTGGTGTGTGTGTGTAATTTGGTTTTATTGCATGTGTGTGTGTGTGTGTGTATGTACATGGGCGAGTGTGTATCTGATCAATTTTGGCATTTTGTTTTTGTGCTTGCTTTTCTTTCTATTATTTGTCTCCAGAAATCCTTTTGAAATTTCAAGATGTTTTGGTTAAATCACTGTTACAATCTTTGACTTTGTGTGAATGTGTGTGTGCGTGTGTGCGTGTGTGTGTGTGTGTGTGTGTGTGTGTGTGTGTGTGTATCTGTTGTCAGTAATTCCACTGAATGAAACATGCAAAGCCCCGAAACATTCACTGTCCATCTTTGTGTCTATGCTGCAGTGACATCCACTAACACGCTGATTAACCACACAAAGTCTTCAAAAGCAATGTAAAGCCGCTACTGAGAAAAAATATGTTTTTTTAAGTACAAAAGATTTTAAAAAAGGAAAAAATATCTAGTTCCAGAAATGCATGTGCTATGTGCATGCCACACCGTGGGTTAACAGTCATCTTCAGGACATAAAAGAAAAAGCAGATTAATGAATTCAGAGGAATAAAAAAAAAAGATATATAAATAGATAGATGTTTTTAAAAAGCAATGTTTCCTTTTTTTCCTTCTATTTTTGAGAACAAAAAAGGTTAAAAATGACAACAAAAAAAGTCTAAAGAATAAAAAAACACAAGAGAGACACTGGTGCGTCAGTCTTGTTTGTTTTCTTCTGTGACATGGGGTTGAGGCACAACACAGCCATGTTCAGGACACCACAAAAAAAGAACTGTTTTTAATGAAAAAATAAATATATCAACAAAGAAAAGAAAGTGCAGTTCGGAAGATGGTGTTTTCTCTTGTGGGGATCAGGGGGGAGCAGGAGCTAGCCAAATCAGATGATGTGCTCATTCAAACTGGCTGTGGAACCTTTGATCTCTCACTCACTCCCTCTTTTCTCTCTCTCTCTCTAACTCTGTCTCTATCACACTCTTATCTGTCACACTCTCAACCTGTCTCACCGCTATTTCTACCAGTGCATTTTGTAATTCCAAACAGAACTCTTCCTAAAGAATAAAATCCAGAGAGAATGCACACTGCTTTGCCTCATTTATTGTCCATATTATTGGTGTGTATGGCTCATATCGGGCCTTTAAGGTGCCCTGTGTTTTCTTGCATACAAACAATGGTTAATCAATAAGAACAGCGCCATCTAGGGTCACACATTCTGACAAGTCACAGCTTTTGGTGCAACACCGGCTTGCTTGCTGAAACGTAAATAACTGGTTCACGATTGGGCACCAGCTCCGATCCCGGCCCTTAAAGGGATAGTTCAGTATTTTTGAAGTGGGGTTGTATGGGGTACATATGCATAGTGAGTATTTTACCATATGGAAATGGCTGTCAACTCATTCATGAAAAATAGTTTGGGGAAGACGTGTCTGTAGCAGAAGTCAGCCTTGTATTGTTTCTGAGTGGACCAGCAGATTTTGCTAAAATGCCCACCTAAATACTGTATCCTTTAATTGTACACTCAATGTAGGATTTCTTCAATGCTGATTTGCAGACTGGTACGCTGCACTGCACTAACGCAAGCTGGCGTAGTAATATTTGGCCGAACACGCTTGTAAAAAGTTAAAAAATAAATGGCTGACTGCCAGCGCAGTGTATCAGCAGTGAAAAAATCCTAATTGTAACGTACAATTGAAAGGATGTTAAGTTTTTGGGTAAGCATTTGTACACGTGGAGTAAAAACGTTTTTCAGCTGGCCCCCTCTGCAACAATACAAGGCTGACTTCGAAGTAAGCATTTTACTATTGCAGAGAGGGCAAAAAACGAGTTTTCACCACATATATAAATGCCTACCTACAAAATAAATATCTGTTCAATTGCACAATAAATTTAGGATTTTTTATTATATTTATTTTTAGGTAAGCATTTATATACGGGAGGAAATTTTTTTTTCGGATGGCCCCATCTGACCCTGCTACTGCGACCTATCCCCAAACTCCTTACAATGACTGCACTGACTGTCATCTCCATAGGGTTATAGACTAACTATGCATAAGTAGCCTACCTTATACAACCCCACTTCACAAATCGATTGTAAGTATGAAAATGTTAATTGGTGCAGCTACTGTAACTGAACAAACCTAAAGGTCAGATAAGATAAGTTATCTGTATTATGCAAGTTGCTCTCTGTGACTTCTACTTTTGTGATGCTTGGATCAAGCAGGTTAGAAAAATGCCAAATATCTACTCCTGTATCACATGCTTGGCCATGCAGATTGCATGAATGTGCCAACATGGGGCTCCTGTATGGGAAAAGCAAGGGGGAGAGGAAAAAAAGTTTAAAAACATTGGAGTGAGATAGGCTATACAAGAGAAGGTGAATTTGTGTGTGTGTCTGTGTTTTTAAAACCCCTATGACATGTGTATTTTCGCATGTCCAGACACTCCGGCCCCTCCTCCCCAGCCCTGTGCACACAGACGTGGTGCTCTGGTTTCAGCCGGAAGAATAAGCGGCACAGCAGGGCCTCATGGGGGCTCACACAGCACAGGCACTTCCCCCAACATTCCTTCTTCTGTTGTTAACACCCTCCCCCCCACAACACTAGTGAATCCCTGTTCCACCCCCGCCACAGTCTGTAGAGGGGCTTTGCATTCCTAAACTTAAAGCCTTCTTCAAAACAAAAGTAAATAAAGGCTCAATTTTATATTAAGGTTAAGAACGTTAATGTGTTAAATTCTCCAATGTCTTACACTTAATTATAATTACTCGTCAATGATTTTGATTGACGGCATGAGTTCACTCAAAAATAAAAGTGATTAGTGGTGATTGAGTGCAGATTGGTTGTGACACGAACTGATAAGAGCTCTATAACTCAGATTAAAAACGTGCAGTTATATAGTCCTCTGTAAACGGTGCAATGCCCTAATCTTCCACTACTCAGTGTGTTGTTATTACTGTTTAGTCCCCATTAGTTGTCATTAATCAACACCACAAACAGTTTCAAAGTTTGACATGTGGTACCCTGATTGCGGGACCTGGACCAGTGACAATTGTCATTACAGCAGCCTACTTGGGCCACATTAAAACCCTTCTTGAAGAGCCCCTACTTTTCATTATTCAGTGTATGTATGGTCAGCAATGGTCAGACACAATGGCTCTACGGCTTCCCCCTCCCCTGTTTGAATGGTAATCTCCTGAATTGTCCCTGCTTTTTTTGTCCTGCAAATCACGGTGGGGGTGCGATTTAGTGGGGGAAGGAAGCAAACTTCTTTACAACCAAACCAGCTTCCTGTCACACTCGAACACACCACTTTCAGCATTTTTTTCTCATAGCATGACTGATATAGTACACACTTTGCCCCCTCACCCTGTGTCGATTTATCTTGCAAACATGGCATAGTAACCGTTATGAAGAAAAACACACCAGTCCTTAATATTTTGTACAAAAGATATTTAATAAATACTGAGGTAGTTGTGGTCATTGAATGTTTAACAAATGTCATGCCACATGTTCAGTCATCACCATGTGGACAAATAGTTGACACAATTGTTGTTACAGTTGCAGTTGAGTATAGCAAAAACTTGCTTATCAAACAGTATTGTGTTTATGTTCATAGAGGCAGCAGCTCAATCAAGGCCCCATCCATGTAAAGTCCTTTTACTTTCGCCTTTGGGCAGCTGAAGTCAGTCCCTATGATAGTGAGCTGTGGCCGTCATTACGCACCCAACTGGGCTGCTTTCGTGTCTCCTGGGACATGCCCCGGCTTGTTCACAGTCATGTGTTGGGACTTTTTTGAGTAGGCTATAGGCTTGGTCCACCGTCCCTCTCGTTCAGCCAAACCACTCTGGAGCAGTCCAACTGTGGCAGGCTTCGATGTCTGAAAGTTGATTGCCTTAAATCATTCGCAGGCAGTGTTTTCAAAGACAGTGCTTTCAACACGCTGCAATAGCTCTCTGTATTGGCATGGGGGTTGGAACGGACCGTGCTGCTCCCCCCATTTCACCGCCGCAGTTCACACGGTAGTCCATCAAAACGGTAACAATGAGCTGCTGCTGCTGTTGGTGGTTTTGCTCAAGTTTGGCTTTCTTGCAGGGCAGGAAGTCCGGCTCGACGGCCGCTTTGCCGCGTCTTTTCCTCGACTGTTGCGTGGGGCTTTTCGGGCACAAATTCTCCTTGTTTTCAGCGGCGGGGGCAACCACGACCTCTTCCCGGGGTAGAGGTTTGGGATCCTTGAGCTCCAAATGGGCGCCGGTGTTAACCTCTTCCTCCTCGGCGGGCTGTTGTTGTTGTTGACATGCCAATGAAGGGCCACTTTCTTCCACCGTCGCCTGGGCCGCATGGTACATGTCCCGGGCGGATTTCATCACCATAGTCAGCAGGAGGCTCCGGTGGAGACGCAGACCCCCTCGTTGAGTGCGCGAGCTGTACAGTTTCCCCAATGCCACGACCATGATCCTCTTGGCCTCGGCGCTGACCTCCATTTCAAAGCTTATGTTCAAGTCAACTAGGCCTATAGTCCAGGAGAAAAACAATCAGGGTTTTTTTTTTCTTTTCTCTCGGGTTCAGTCTTTCCCCCTTTGACTTTACGCGCAGAGTAGTAGACACAACACATATGCGGCTATTATCACCTCCTCGTTGACGTCACTCCCACAGCGTCATACGAAAAAGCCACGCCCCATCATCGATCGGCCTCACACAACTGTTTCAAAAATAGCCCTGCAACAACTGGTTAGACAAGGCAACTGTGGCTATTTTAAGCTCTCTAAATGGAATTTGATATGCTATGGAATTGTTCAAATATCTGTTCCGAGAAAACAGCACATCCAGAAACGACCCAAAGACATAGGCTATAGGCTATCTTCTGTTGTAATGATCTATAAACCACATGCTGGGAAACTAAATGTGTTGGGCATCAAACCCAGCAATAAATTATGTAAAAAGGAAAGGAATCACTGAAAAATTAACGCCACAACATCTCCTAAGGCGTTGTGTGTATTTTGCACATGGTCAAATCAAAATGGGGTGTGGTATTTCTTGATAGCAGCTGCTGCTGGGTTGCTGAACTACACTGTGGGATGGGATTGTATTCCATTCCAATCTCTGCCCTAGCCAATATTAGATTAGGTTTTATCAACATTTCTAAGAAGCATGCATTGTAGCAATTCATGGTTTATTACTTGCTATGTTTGATCAGCTAATTTCTCACAGAAAATAACTACAACTCTTGTAGGCATATGTAAAACTGAATATAGTTGTGTATTTTACTAGGCACGTTACATGAACAGGTTACGGCATGCAGACAACTTTGGACTTTGGACAAGCAGTTCCACTGCCTGACTAGTTTTCCAAAGCTGGGGCAAACATGCATCTGCGTAAGCATTTGCAAATACAGGCCACAAATCCAATTCATCCTAACTTATGCATTGCCATTTAGCTCTCAGAAATGTTTGCTTTAAGTGCCATATCTAAATGGTGCTTCCTCTCCAAAACAGTGAAACATATTTTGGCTTCATGCTGCTGTGTGCACTTTTTACATGCAAACCCTTGGTACAATCTTTAAAGCGGGATACTGAATAAGGCTTGTCACATGCAAGTTGTTTTCTTTGCATAGTGTACATATCATCATATAGTACATTGTACTTCATTTAAAGAGCATTGAACTATCTCTGCTCTGCAACTAATGAGGATCAGGCAAGCTAAGACCTGACTATCATCAATGAATCCAAAAAGTGAAAATGCACGTTACAATAAAACTTGACAAGATTGAAACTTTATCATGTACCATGATACGTTTGTTTGATAAGCAGGGCATGGTACGGGACAAGTCTAATCTGTGAAAGATATGTCTATCTATTGTTACTATTTCTCGCACCACGGATCAATACTCTGCCACATCTCTACCATTCAGCCAAGAAAGCCTGCATAAAAACCGGCCCTGAGCTGTCTTCTCTTCTCACCCATCCCCCAATGTGTTGCTTTCATTTGAAGGAAAAAGGAAAAGGAGGGGTTAACACAGTATGCCCATATTAGGCACATCCTGCTCCTCTGGCACATGCCGAGGAAAACCCATGACGTGGGTGGGAGCCCTTGCTTCCTGAAGCCATTTAAAGTAACAGCAGCGAGAATTGCATTAGGGCTTGCTACTTCCTGAAGCCCATATTTGGGCAATGGCATCCATTTCCCCAGGTTGTATCATGATCAGAAACTGATGGTATTTTTTTTTTACACTTTCCTTACGGCTTAGAACTGGATACTGATTGTCACATCAATAGGACAACTTGATAGTATAAACTGGACCTCAAGCATCAGTTAATAAGTGTGTAGTCCGAGTAGATTTGAATTTTTAGTGAGAAACGGAAGGAGAAAGGCATTTTTTCTGAACAGCCTAGTCTGGTTCTACCAGACCATCGTACTTAATTTCATTTGTTCAGAAGACTACTGAAGGGAAATTAAAATTGAGCGGAAGTAGTAGGCGGGCAGTGCCAGACTAGTATAGAGCTGTTAAGCGGAAGTCCCTTACTTCCGGGGCATGGGGCCTATCGGCTCGAAAAATTACAACGGTAGTCAATGGAAAGAAATGTATTATTTTCTGGTCCCAGTCATGAAATGCCTTCGATTGCACATATGTTTTGTATGGATTTAGATGGTATTTTTTCGTGCAAAGAATGGAACAATTTAGCGAGTAGAAGCTGGATACAGTCAGGTTTTGTGCAGAGCGCTTTTGTGGACTACAGCTCTTCGCTGCTCTTGCACTTATGATATACGTCACCACCACTCGCACCCGCTTAGCTCAGAAACATGGCTGTGTCTTTAATGCACTTTACCGCCTTCTTTCAATGACAAGACAAAAGTCTTCAGCGTGGCGAAAACCACTACACAAGTGGACATGTGGAGAGTTTCAATTTCTCGAGTGGGGAGATTGTTGGCGTTGTCCACGCCAGCCATTAGCATTAGCTTTAGCCCTGTCAGTCGAGAAGTGGAGGGAATGTGTTGAGGTGACGTCACAGAGGCGACAAGACTTGTAGTTGTTCTCGTAAAATGTTTTCAAAAGCCGACGAATAATCATACAACATACCGTCAAACTCTTCACATGAAAAATTATCATTTAGACCCATACAAAACATATATGTAATCCAGGGCATTTAATGACTGGGAACAGAAAATAGTAGATTACTTTCCATAGACTCCCATTCGTTTTTTTTCAGCCGAGAGGCCCCATGCCCCGTAATTCCGCCACTTCCGCTTAACAGCTCTATAGGCCTACTTCCAGTGGAATATGTGGAATGCAGGTGATTGTTCCTTGTATGGCTGCAGTTCAACAAAATAACAGTTTTAGAGGAAAACAGGCTGATATGTGCATTTTTTTGAAAATGTGCTCTTACTGTCAGACATTGTTTTGTTTGGTCTGGCTTTGCGAGACTAGAAAAACAAATGTTGTTTGTTTTTTACAGTGACCAATAGCATCCCAAAATGCCGAAAGGTTCCTCCTTGTCCCCTAATATGGATGATTTGAACTGCATCGCCTATTTCAAATCATATAGACTTTAAAGGTGGAGGGTAATGTGTTTTTGGGTAATTTTTTGTGGCACAGTGAAAACACTCCAACACAGATTGGAGAGTGCCCTCTGGTGGTCACATGATGTCATTTAAGCTAAATTGTGGAAACCGGTGAAGAACTATAAAATGTCACACACTTGCTTGTAGCCATGATCACACTCCGAGGCTGTGCGCTAATGCACATTCAAATGATTCATATTTATACAAACTTCCTGTCAGTGACTGAAGTTAGCAGTTCCCTCCCTCGCCACTACACGACAGATGACACATTCTGATTCTCTCATCTCCATTGCCTGCAAGCAATCAGCTTAACAGAGATATGACTGACATGACTTGAGGAAAGGCAGTCTCCCCTCAGCTATCATAGTACCTTGACATTATACTTACTTTACAGTACTCAACAGAAAGAAGACAATTTCATTCGTGATTTTTCCTCGACTTTCCAAATAATGTCAATGCACATGCATGTATTGGGTTTTAATTGTTTATCTCCTATTCTTAGTTTCAGCTAGTCAAACTCTTTTGAAGATACATTGTTAATTACACAGGTGCATCTTTCAGTGAGTTGTACTGTAGCTGTGTCTCTTCGGGTGGAGAAATTCCTAAATGTACTGCACTGCCTTAAGCACAATGGATAGGCTTGCTGTCTGGTTTTGGCCTTTCTCCATAAGTGTCTATTCAACTTCACCATAACAGTTTTAAGTTTGAAATGTTGGTAACACTTTACAATAAGGTAGGCAAAATTTTAGGTAGTTAGCCTACTGAGTGATGAATGAAAAATGAATGAGTAAATACTACATACTGTAGTTATTGAGTAACTACTATACCAATATACTGTATATGTTACTATATTGTTATTGAGTAGGCTACTCACTGAGTAACTATGTAGTAGTTACTATATTGGTTTAAAGTAACTGAATAACTAGTTACTCATTAATTTTAAATTCTTTACTCAGTAACTACCTACAACTTTGTGTACCTTATTGTAAAGTGTTACCGAAATGTCGAGCTTGAATATCTAAAGTTGTTGGGGCATTGTGATCCAGCTGATTAACTACAGTCAGCTGTATTGTCGGATTTTCAGCACTGGGTGGTGCACTTACAATGGAAATTAAAAAAGGATAACTACTGATTCTACTGTGGGGTTGTGCAAGGTTTGGAGTGTGCTTTTGAGATAAAGGGATAAAGGTTAAGGAGTTCATAAAAGAAAAAAGAAAAAGAAAAAATGGGATCCATTTTTAAAATATTTTATTATTGAATTAATTGATCTTGTTAGATTTAAATTAGCAATCATGTGGCCATTTGTAAGCTTACATAAACTGACATTTTAATTCTATTTTGCAGCTGATCAACCCAAAGTAAAATGGAAAAACCATGATTCATGAAACCATCATTCTTGATTCAAGTCAATATAATCACCTTAGGTTTCTTGGTGATGACGGTACTGTGACGAGATAAATGATTAATTACTTACTATACCGTATATACTTATTATTTCACAACAGGTCTTCAAGTTGAAGGAAGGTAAAATCAAAGTTCTAGATACATAAAATAAATGTGTTCTTTTGAGCCAGTATAAAGCCCTATTTTACAATCTTTATACAACGTTGATGTTTGTTGCATACATACATATACATTTTTGTATATAGGATATGAAACATCATGAGGCAGCTTTCATTCCAAGTATGTAAAGTAGTGTACAAAGTATGAAAGCAAAACCATAGCCAAATGAAGGAAGAAACAACTGTGTGGGATGATATGTTAGTAAAGCATGAACGAAAATTGGTCATACATGACAGCCTCTGCCAGGTGTGAGTACTGAGGTGTGCATGAAGGGGAGCATTCCAGGTCATAAGCATGCACTTTTTATCTGTATGTTTGTGAAACTTGCTTATTCACAGTACATTACATTAAACCTGTTTAAAGTGAAAAGCACTAATTGAAAACTGACCTCCAAATGTAGCCATTTATGTACATTCATTATGAGGATATAAATGAAAACAAATTCCACTGTTAAATGTAGTTGTTTTTTTAGCACGTTTTCTCTTACCCAATGGTACCTTTTTATATTTAACCAATCTGGTTTCAGTTGATCGATTAAAATAGCACTACAAATGAACTTCATGAAAAGTACCCCAATGACCATAAACCGTGAAAGTGAAGTTGTAGTTAATTGATAACAATGTCGTTATTATGGCAGTTCACATCTCATCAAAATGTGGGAGGTTTGTATTACAAAAAAATAACAATTAAAAATCAGTCGGAGATAAATTGTTACAAATCTTTTATTAAGATATTCATTATGTAATCCATGTTGACATTTTCTCTATGATTTGCATTTATTTATTTTACAGTTGTTAATGTGCAATTACCTTTTTTTATAATGTTGGGTCACAGTTACAGGGCTTTCACAAAGTTATTGGCACTTGGAACACAGAAAGAATAGGATGAGCAGTACAGGGTGTCCACTGGCACTACAGGGATACAGAGGGCAAGGAGCAGGGGCAAAGACATGGGTAGACCAATTACTGCACGGGTTGTGAAGAAGCGCTGTTTTCTGGGTAAATATATACCTCATGCTGCGAGTGCACAATAGTCAACCTGACCTCTATGTGTGCGTCTATATATAATATACAGTATTGATCTGTACATGTGTATAATCATATTTATATAAGTACTGTTTAGTGACAAAAGGTTCCCCATGCTGTGCCACACCTTCCCTCCATTCAAGTGTGTAGGTTGACATGTTTTTGTGAAGTGTAAACACGTATGTGGAAAGGTACAGACATTAGAATTTTGTTCAGAACATACGGGGGGAGGGTGGGGGGTCAAAAAGCGCGAGAATGCACTTGAGAATCGAGAGCTTTATTCTCAATAGCACACAAATACACAAACACAACCACCACACTCATGCGCCTACTGCAGATGAAGCAATGTGCAAGTAGGTTGTGAGTGAGGGACTTTTTGGACACCAGAGAGCTTAACATTTATGAGAGTTTGACCTGAAAGCTGATGGGTAAAACCCCCTTGCCACAGTTATTTTGACTTTACAAACCGCAAGATACACCCTGAACCAGGGTTGGTAAGCTATGCTCATTAGGACTGGGTCAATGTTGCATGTTGGACATTTCTGTATTTGGGACAAAAGGCAGCTGTTTTGTCAAAGCAGACCAATGATGCCTCCCATTTCAGCTCTGGTAAGTGTGACTCACAATGGAGTACAAACCATGCTGTAGGGTCACTGTGTAACATTGTTACAGTAGGACAACTAATTTAAGCCCTTACTGTTTCACTCCTCAGTTTCTTGAGGGTGTTTACAGTTTTTTTGGGGGGGGGGTTTCTTGGGGAAACTCATAGTTTTTTTCAACGGTAATTAGACCTATGTGAAGAACACAATCAATAACAGTCCTTCTACAACAATCCTAAATTCAGACATTTGAACAGTAATTTGGCTATATATTGTGCCTGGTTTTATTTATTTAGGTAGGCACATTGACAGGTGTCCTTGACATTATGCTAAATGACATATGATTCAATTTCATTGCTAGATTGAATGTCCCAAAAACTCCCTCCAAAAACCCAAAGATCGTGTTGAATGGACACCAATTGATCATGGTCATTAAACAGTGGAAAAATAATATTTACCTAAGAATTTGGTATTATGGTGAATTTTATTTTGAAAAACCTTTGAGGTTTTATGTGTAACATCATGTGATATCACAGCATGCCTTTCAAGAGATGCGGTTGAAAACACCTGGCAAAGTCTAACTTTTAATGACTGTCATAATTTGAAAATGTTGCGGCGAAAACAGGACATAGGCGTAATTTGAACTTTTGTGAACTTGGCTCAGTAAATAGTCACTAGGCAACTTGAACATGACATTCAATTTTTTATTCAGGTTTAACCACATAAAGCCACTGCTCTGTGTGTGTGTCTCTCTCTCTCTCTCTCTCTCTCTCTCTCTTCTGAAACACATGAATACACTTGTGGAGACTTGGGGAAACATGACACCAGCTGCGTGAGGCACAGGAAGCACAACAGTCTTCAAAAGATACTGGAGAGAGGTACTGTAAGTGTGGGTGGGGAGGGGGGTGGTGCTCATGTGGCATCTACAGACAAATGCAAAGCGTACTGAGGTTTTGTTGTTATTACCCTTAACGGAATACTTACAAGGTACTGCATTTATTGTTCTGTCCATATATCCCTCAGGCCAAACCATTTAAGTAAACTCATCCTTATACTGTAATCTTTAATCATGAAATCTATAATTAAAATAGGTTTAGCTGTAGCTATTGTGCCTCTAGCTATTTTCTTCTTCTTCTTCAATAAGATTGACTTAACTGTCATGAATAAGAATCATCCATTCCTTCCTGGTTGTTACACTGTACCTGTCTTCAGAAAAATAGAACTATTTTTTTTTTTTTTTAGAAATGGCAAAAAAGAAAAAAAAAACACAAAATCGCACCCAGACCACTTTCACTTATATCCACCTGCAACAGGGATATTGAATCCCTGGTACTGACCTGTGATCTACAGTATATATATGTATAGGTCAACATGCATTCAAAAAGCTTCTAGCAAACACAAACTTTCACATAAAAAAAAAAAAATATCAGTTGTCGACGTTTCAAAATCAGATGCATCCAGCAAAACGAAAGGAAGAACACTTGGGAGTCAACTCAACAGTCTTTTTGATTATTTACAGTCGGGGGGTTGTGCCAATTCTACACAACAAACAAAAGGCAGACATGGGGGGGGGTGGGCGGGGGTTCAGTTGCTACACAACATTTCTCAAAAAAGGTGCATGAACCACTGGTTCTTCTCATTAAGGTGCAGGAACCTCCACTCTACCTCTCATGGAAGGTGCAAAATTAAAGAGGTGGTGCATTAAGATACATGAATATACTACTTACCAACAGTCACAGCCACACAATAGAGACTCTCCTTCTTTACCCAGTAACTGTTTCACAAGCACACATACACACGGATAGTAGTACCATAACATCTTTTTGCTTCAAGCAATATAGTGCCTCCTCATGTCACCACTGTTTCTACTAGGCTTCTGCTCATTGATTTCAATTAAAAAAGGCATTTTTTCAACTTTCCATAATGATTTCTCTTTGACTTTTGCATTTGCACAAACATGTCTGGAGATTTTTTTTTCTTCCTTTCAATTATTTCAGTGCAAAGAATAAAAAGAATGAGTTGTCTAACCAATACAACCTGTATATTTCAACAAGTCATTTTCAAGAAATTGTGGGCCACTGCTGTATGGAAGGAGGCAGACGTTGCAAGTTCACAACCCAACCAGAAATGTTTATCATAGACAACAGTCAACCCAGCTGAATCAGTCTCATTATTCTTTTTAAGCTACTGAACGGAAGATGAAATGCTTCAAAATCTAGCAGTTCAACTGCTCATTCCATCTCTCTTCACTGTCAAATAATGATAAAAAATAAATGACTAAGGGTCCTATGATGAGACTACTTTATTTTAATCATTTTCTTTGCAAAAATAGCACTTTTCCTTATTTGACAAGACCTCTTTCAATAAAACATGAAGATCGAGATTCTAAAACAATCCCTTCACTCTCTTCGCTCACACCATTCAAGGCATGGGTACTTGTATAAATATAATTTGTCCTCTAAAAATATGACCATCTTTGACCTGTTACCCTTACATTTTCTTTTACAATCATATCAGTAAAAAGCTCTCTCCTTCTCTCTGGAACACTTTTCAGTTTGTAGACGGAGAAAAAATTTAGAAAACATAAGTATGATATAGTTCTATAAGACACTGCACAGTGAAACACTCGGGTGAGATTCTCTAGTCTCAAGAGGGGTGATGCGCGGTGTGGAAAGAAATACTTGCAGGGTGACGAGTGGCAGGTGCAAAGGGAGGGGAAAACAGGTAGTGTTAATTAATTTATATATCATAGGATCTATTTTCAAATTTAGTTAATTTTTTCTGAGGCTGGGACACAAGTCGTCTGGCTTGCATAGAGTGAAATGCCACCGACGCGTACTGTTACATTCATTCTACTCGCCACCTCTACTCCTAGCCTGTCCATCCATCCAGCCATTTTCTTTTCCCCTTTCAGCTCGCCACCACCACCACCTGCATTTCAGGGAATGTATTTATTATGCAACAGTGTATATGCGTGTACACACCTTAAAAAGACAAAAGGGAGAGGCAGAGGGGCAGTTAAGAGAAAACTTAAACTTAACTCTTACTCTCATGTCCCTTTCCTCCACCAACTCCATTGTTCAGTCAGTCATAAAGCAAAAAATAAAAAAAGTTTTCATGTCCTTGTTACATCAGGGTAACAACAACTGTTGTTGACCCCTTTTAGCAGTGTAATATAGACAGTCAGATGTGAGAGATCAGCGTGGGCCAAAGAGTGAGGAGGAGGCAAGCAGAACTTGGGGGAGTAGGAAAGGATACTGGTATGCGTGTCTCCAAATTTTTCAACCAGGGCACGATTGTTTTTGTTTTGTTTTCTTTTCTTTTCAAAATAACGGTCCTCCGTCCCCGCCCACACCCGGTAGTGATTCACCTGAGGAGCCGCCTGACTCCATGCCTGCGCCGCTGGCAGCCTCCAGGGAGGCGGGGTCAAAGGCCGGCTCCGCCCCCAGCCCCTCGTCCTCCATCTTGACGCCGTCGGGCAGGAAGGCGGTGTAGGCGTCGCTCTCGGCCATCAGCAGCTTCAGCTTGGGGATCCAGCTCTTGCGCACCACGCGGCGGGCGTTGGTGCACATGTCGGCGGCGATGGCATTCATCTCGCTCTCCTTGAAGCTGGTGGCAAAGTTCTGACAGTAAACTAGAAAAAAGAAAAAAAAAAGAAATTGCACCTTGTGCCGTGGACAATAAAGGCTCATTTATGCTCTACGTTAGATACGCATACGGATACGGACGGAGCCTTCTGTCCGTACTCTGCGTACATTTCGTCCGTATTTCTGCACGTATCCTGCAAGCTTGCGGATGCGTACCAAACGGACAGAACGGAGCAGTATCAATGAAAATCGTAGGGGGCGCATAGCCAACAGTTCACTTTCACTTTTAACCAGACTGTACATACGTTTAAAAACACAAACGAAACACAAATAATACTTTATAAAATGGCTTCGCTTTTGAGGTGAGGTTTGTGTGCATTGGTACGAGATTACATACACATCTATCTATGACGTTAAACGGCCGGGGCACAGGGACAGACAACTCAAACAGAGCAACATGAGCGGGGATCACACGGGGAAGGAATGTCAGCTAGACAGCAGGCTGACGGCAGCAAAAGAGATAATTCCATAGATAGTATATAAAACAGAGCCTAGGTTGTGTGTTAAAACCATTTGTTTTGTTTGATGCTAATTAATTAAGCACTTAATCCTAAAACTTCACTTCTTACAAAGTGCATGTATAATAATAATAACTTCACTGAGTTATACATGCTTTCTGTTTAAAGGCGCACTATGTAACTTTGGGTGTGTCTTAGGAGTGTACACTATGTAGGGTATATTCATGTTATTGAATAAACAAACTTTCTTCACAGGAAAATTGGATCCCTGGAACACGGTTTCGAGTTAGAAAGCTAGCTGAAAAGTTACTGTTTCACTGTCATTGTTTACAGGACCAGGGCCCACAGGTTTGTTTACAAACATATTCTAGTGTTACATTTGGTTCCGGGTTCCTCAATATCATTTTGTTTTGATCTATTATGATTATAATTATTTATAAAATTATAGTTATTCAATAATAAGAATTCCATAGAGAAAATGTGTTGTTTTAACTAACTGCAGGCTCTGTAAATGTAAACAAATCCCCCTCCCCTGAAACTGCAAAGTGTACCTTTAATGTTTTTCAAAAATGTATGGACACATGAGCACCAGGGTTTATACACACACTATAGTAATTTAGGGCTTGACATTCAGTTTGACAGTGTATGTTGCTATCTAGTGGTCACTGTTAGTCATTACCTTATGCTAACCATGAGTCGGTATGAGCAAATGATCTCCCATTGGCACTTTTGATCGAAAAGTAGCCTGACATGTTTCACCGTCAAATTAAGTGAGACATTTAACAGCCGGTCATTCAATACATTACAAACATACTATATAATGCAATCCCAATGCATTCCGCTCTATCTCTCTGCCCAAGTGCCTTGCATGTTTGTGGGCAAAATAACCACGGACAAAAATAAACACATTTGTGCTCACATTTGACCGCATGCAGAACTCTGTTGTCCAGGGGCTTGCGGCTCGGGTCGTTGGTGGACGAGCGGATGCCTGTCCCACAGCTGTTGGCCAAAGTATTCCTGATACAATGGAAAGAAGAAAATGAGATTCAAGAGGAGAACAAAAATAGTTTGTTTTTATCACTTTAATGCCGGCAGATGAAAAGAAAAAAAATACATTAATTTCTATATTAAAACTCAGCTTTCGCCAACTTAAACATGAAACACTTTCAGAAATAGACCCATACTTAGGCACACAGACAAAAAGGGACACACCTGTCAAAGAAGGCAGCCAGCAGCCTCCTCAGCAGCACCTTGTGTCTGGTCCCCGCGCTCACGTGACAGTTCATTAGCTGGGCTCGTGATATATACACAGAAGTACCTACAGGAGAACGCACACGCAAAAAGAACTTCAACAAACAATCGAACCACCAAACGTCTTCTTCAATCCCACTTATGACACATTTTTCTCCCTCACTTAATAACATGACTGACCTACTTACATTCAGATTCTGTGGTTCATATAGTCAGGATCTTAATCTTTGAATAACTGGAATATAGTTTTGTGTTTGTCTGGTGGCAACTCTGATTCATATCAAACGGTTCAGCTGTAGGTGGGGAGTGAGGACGCTCTGCTATTGTTATATGTCATAGTTTTGCTTTTGTTTTGTTTGCTTTTTTGAGTTTTTCATGCCTTTTATGATTGTATTGCTCCATGTAAAATCTGTGCCACAAGTTTCATAACGGTGTACAAGTGTATTCCTTTTCGTCTTTGTATGCTATGCACAATACAATACAATTCTTGTCTTGTTGGGTTTTTCCCCTTTACAATTTTTACATTAAATTACCCTACAATTCTAGCTGGGCGTATGATAACATCATTCCCTTTCTTTGCTATATTCACGTCTCTCTCAGTCACACTCATGAATTACATTGAAAGGTATGTAACCCGGCCAGTAATGTAACAGACATTGTCGCAGGATGTCCTTGACATAAACACAATGTGCACACTCTGAGTCAAGTGTGCAACACAGCCGCATGCTCCGCATACCAACGCTAAGCCGGGTGATTCGAGGACAGCTTTGTCTAAATATATGCATACAAACAGTATAATTTCCATTTGCCTTGTCCTGTATAGATCCCCTGAAACAGCTTACAATACATCTCTCTTTTCGATTATACTGTAATTATATATAAACTGTATCTTCTAAATGATTTAAAAGTTAGCAATTCTGGAGCAAGCTTGTTGTAAATTTTTATTTTGTCAAAATGAGTGAATTTCTCCTCACAACTTGCTACCTGTACTTACTGTGTGCGCGCTGAAAGAAAATCCAGTGTTAATAAACAGCCTATGCTCTGTAAACTGATATGTTGCTAGCTACGGTTGGCCCCCTTCTTTTTTTTTTTTACATTCCAGTTTAAAGATCCTAGGGCTGTGTATTAACACTGGGTTTTGTTCAGCACAAACACACAGTACCAACCAGGTAGCGGAACGTGAGGAGATATTTACTGAATTTGACAAAAAGTGATTTTGTCAACAAGCGTTCTCCAGAATCATTGGTCGCCACCTTTAACACTAGAACCGCCAGCATTCTATTTATACCTAGAACCGCCAGGCGGGTCAAATTGACCCGTGCATTTCTAGTGTGGTATAAAGTCATAAATTAGTTTGTTTAATAATCATCTGTGTTTTGGACCTCTTGTTTTATAATCTAAGTATCTTTAAGAACACTAATCACGTTTCGTGGCGACTCAGTAATGAAACTGAAAGTAGATATAATATCGCAAGTATAGTAGTGAAAACAGAAGGTCAAAACAGCGCCCAAATGAGCTAAAATCCTAAATACAATAAACAGTAACATGGCAAACTTATTTTTAGGTAAGCTCTAATTGATTATTCATTCATTTTTCCCCACGTTGACATGTTTTGAGGCGGAGGATCCCTCCGTCGCTCTCTGTCCGGCTCACAGACAGCACTCAGCTGTCTGTCAGTTGAGCTGCGAGCCGCGGTGTGTGGAAGACAGCGCTCAGTTCTGATCTCTCGCTATCAGACTGGCATCACTCATTTCACTTAGTAATTCTAATGTTGTTAGGTATGTATCTTCATCTCTAATTTATTGTAAGTGTCTATGAATGACTGCACGTACAGTTGTCAGATCGCGGACCCCAAACAATGCCGTTGCCTAGCAACCTGCTCGAAAATATTTCATTTTCCTGTGCGGGTCAAATTGACCCAGTGTGGCGGTTCTAGGTATAAATGCCTGTTTTTTTAATCCAGTTTAATTGTGACTTTATTTAACCATAGGGAGAGCATCACAACACAATTTTAGGAAAAGTCAAAGAGTTGGGGGCTTCAATATTTCGTAAAAGTATAGTTATGGGCAGTTGAAAAACCGCCACGGGTCAAATTGACCCCGTGGCGGTTCTAGTGTTAAGGCCTCGGGATACATACTGTAAAACTATTCATGTTATGTATTTATTGTATATCTTTTGTATTGCTTTTACTGTAACATCCACCTGCCTATGGACAACAGATGGAAATTAGCCCCTGGGCTACAATCTGGCACATTTACATGTTGGAATGACTATGTTTATCAATGTGCATTGTCCTGAAATAATTAAATAAAAATTAAAATAAAATAAAAAATTCTGTGCAGTTTACCAGTGCGTCACCAATTCAATTCTGTCTCTAGTAAAGTGTCCTTCTTCTCTCAACCCCCATACATACAAACATACCTGAGACTAACTCTAGTTTCTCAGCAGGGTCTCCTTCCTCGTACAGTTTGGGATGACAGCGGTTGCCTATCTGAGCAATGAGTTCTGCTGGGAGGCATGTGAGGTCTCTGCCTCGCATCCGACCCCGGGTCTCTGTGTGGTCTGGTAGAGCCTCCACACGCTCGCCAGTAGCTGGAGAAACACAAAGACGCAAGGTTAGAAATAAAACTGCATCTATTGTACGCAGAGGAAATAGAGTCTGCTAAACAAAACATATGTCAGATGACTATTCAATTATATAGCTGCACAATTAATCTAAAAAATATTAATATACCATCTTGATTCATACAATCTTATTACTAGTTAATGCTGATTCACTTGCACATATTGCCCTGCATGCTGACTTCTTTATTCGGGAACAATATATATAATACATAATGTAACTTGCTACTTGTAACTTGTCACTCGTTGAAGCCCCAAGATTTTGATCCTGTAGGTTTGTGTTCCTCACCAAAACCTTTGATTACTTTTACCGGTAAGTCCAGCACTTACCGTATTTTCCGCACTATAAGCCGCACTGGACTATAAGCCGCAGGTGTTATAATGTTTAATTACCATATGTAAGAGTTCGTGCACAGAGGGGATTGTCGGGAAAGAGATGGCTGCTTGAGGAAGCTCCCATTTATTAACATTTCAACAAACAAGTTGCATATTTGCATAACATACTTAAGTGTCATTTAGTGCAATAGTAGCTACTAGGGATGGACAAGAGTGTTTTCGCTACTCATGTGATCGCTTGCATTCCTCGAGGATCAATCGATTCCTCGTTAAACTTTTTTCTATTTTTAGAACGCAACGCATCTGTCTACAGAACAACGGTTGACCGCAATAAAGCGCTCAATGCTTATGTCAAACAGTCACAGTTGCCATATGATATTAAGGATTTTTTTCCACAAGTTTAAAACACATTTTCCTCACTGAAAGTAATTAAATAGACGGGCCACAATTTAAACCGATCGAGTAGGTCTGCGATGGGGAGAAAAAAAGCATGGGCTGTAGTTGTAACAAAAAAAATAGCATAAGTCACCATTTAAAATAAGAAGGGCAGCAGAAAATATAAAATGATTGGTGAGTTATTTATATGTATTTAAATTGTATGACAAAGCAGATAGTTGTAGGCCTATATCCAACCGCGTAATGCTCACTCGTGTCCGTGAATAATTACCGCGACTAATTCCTCATTAACGGATACACCCGTCGGTTTTTGAATCTTATCCCCATATTGAAGGCTTCTTAACTGTTGTTGGCTCGGAGCGAATGTGCCTGAAGTAAGCAAATCTTTGAACCGTGTCTAAAATAGTAAAAAATCAATATATGATATTAAATATCATAAGCTTTTAATAAGATTTTACAAAAATAACATATTATAAAACTTAGTTTACATTTTTTTTTACAGGACTGTGTGGGCATGGCCTAATCAACCGGTCTACTAGCCAGCAATTGTTTTTATAGAACGTTCGGCAGAGAACTGCCGTGATTGGTTCAAAATACTTATCGTGTAATAAGAACCAGATCACAGCCAGCCTCATCTTAACTGAATTTCTGCAAAGTTCATCAAATTCTAATATCAATATCTTTAATTCTGATTGATAAATATACACAACTCTTTTCAGATGCCTACTATCATGAAACTATCTCCCCAAATTACAAAGTTAGAAGGATTTTATGGATTTGTGTTAACAGGGGTTTTAAAAAATAAATAAAAAAATGTGATTCACATTTAACCAAGAATCGTGCAGCCCTAAAAATAAAAAACAAGCATATAATAGGAAATGATAGAAGGAAAAGGCAAAAGTGATATTTTGCCTAAAGCTATAAGCAGGTAAAAAACCCAAGCACGTACTTTTATGTCCATTACCTGCAGCTCCCATGTTGAGCATGCTGTACATGGTGTACATGTTGCAGATTTGCCTGTACTGCTCTTCGGCACATTCGTCCGCCCCCTCTTCTTCCTCTTCGTCGTCGTGGTAGCTGATGGGCGAGTCGCTGGTGTAGGTGCTCAGGGTGCCGGGGCTGGCTCCCTCCGACATGCCCAGACCTGCTGCTGCCGAGCTCCCGTTGGTGTTGCTGCCGCCGCCCGCCACCATGCCCGCCAGGCTGGTGGCGTTGGCGCCCATCCCCATGGCCAGGCCCAGGGCCGCGGGGCTCTGGATGGCACTGCCCCGCAATGCCTCCTGGGAATACCGCGCCGCTTTCCTGGCCCCGCCTCCTCCCCCTCCAGAGCCCCCTCCGTCTCGACTGCTGCCTCCCTCCCACAGGCGCTTGGCCACGGGGGTGCAGACCACCGAGTGAGGGGCGGCTGTGGCCTCAGGCTGCTGCTGCTGCTGCTCTGTCTTGACTCGCGATACCAGGGAGAGGGGTGTGACGCAGGAGGCGGGCCGGGCTGCAGTCTGTGTGACGGGGCTCTGGGGCTCAGAGGGAGGGGCCTCCTCAGCGTGGAGACCCTGGGAGTCACAGCTCGGGGAGGACACCTACAAGTAAATGTAAACGTCCACTTGGTGTCAGCAGACAAGGAGAAAAACTGATGTACGGAAAAAAAGTTTTTTGCTAGAATGGTTTCTAGGTGAGACGGAAGGAGGTCCGTCTCACCGTCCCAAACAGTCAAACATCTCAACAATCAGCAATGGCCAGATTCAATTCACATTTGGTATGAACAGTCATGGTTTTCAGTTACTGATACCAAATGATTCTGTGACCCCCCCCCCCCCCCTCGCTTTTATACAATAGGGCTGTGCGATATGACGCTAGATCTTCTGAACAAAAATAAGAAAAAGCATTTTGTTTAATTTTATGCAATATCGTTTATTTTTTAACTCCTTTTTGTCATTTGGTTGACGCTTTGCGTGTTAGGCCTATATTTATTTTATCTTCACATTATAGTAAATGTGAGTGTTGTATTGCTGCTCTAGTTGAAACTGGAAAATGTTTCATTTGGTTTCATATATACCAATTGTATATGTATTTATTTTGGTTTGCTTATACAGTTGAAAAGTGCTTTCTTTTAAACTTTTTTATATTAGTATTTTCTATTTTGTTACAAGATTGAAAATGTTCACAAATACTTTAAATAAAAGGACAAAATAATCATAAATCAGTAAGAACATTTAATATCACATATTTATTCATCTAACTTACAGAAAATATGCTATATGTATAATTATGAGGAAATGAAATGACCTTCTGTATATCGGGTTATGAGATTTTGGTCATATTGCGCAGCCCCAATCTATAACCATCATCACAAATATCATTTTACTTCCACAAACCCAGTTGAACCTTACCTTAAGGAAGAATTCTGTGCCTTTTTCCATGATCTGTTGGATCTGCAGGAAGCCAGCGGTGTACATGAGGAGAAACTGGTCGCCCACCGTCATGCTAAGGCGGCCTGTGTAGCAGAAAGCCAAAATCTGCTGGAAGCTCTGGGGCTGCACAGCTGACGGGAGCTCCACTACCGTTGGGCTCGTCTCATTGCCGCCGCCACCTCCACTATTGTTGCTGCTGAAAAGGTCCCGGAAATAAGAACTGCTGGCAGCCAGCACGGCTCGATGGGCCTAGGAAAGAAAAGCAGATAGGGAAAGTGTCAAACTAGAACTCTTTTAGTGGTAGTAGAGTAGGGTTGATCTGGTTGAAATGGAACATTTTAGTTTTAGGTATTTACGCTATAACTCTTGCTTAAAGTGGCAACAAGGAACTTTCAGTTTACGGTATTTCTAGCGGCTCCTTTGGACAAAAGCGGTAGTGTTTTTACAACTCCAGCTGGTGTTCCTGAGTGAGCATACCCATCACAAAGGCATTAAGGAAAAGCTGTATAAGTCAGCATTCTTTGCACTTATGGTCTTGTTTGCTGTTACATGTAATGCATGATCATAAGATACAAATGTTGACTTTTTCAGAAATATTTTGAAAAGTTCCTGGTAGCTACTTTAATGATTCAAAAGCAGAGGCAGAATTTCTGAATATAGTGTCTTGCTCTGGGTTTTGCTAATGACATCAAACCAAAGATGTTCAGGCGATGAGACAACTAAGGTCTGACCTTCAGACTAGTGGACTTGTGGTGAATGACCTCATGTGGACTTCCCTGACATTAAAACAGGGTCACAGGACATTCTCATAAACTATAGCCCCTTTTACACAGAGATTGCGGCATATTGACGGAACAACATCACTCCAATATGCCGTCCTTGCTTGCTTCTGTGTTATTTACACAGAACCAAGCAACGCCGGCCTGCTGGCGCATCAGTAGCCCCTTTTACACAGCGCTCCGGAATGAAAGAGGTGCTTGTAAACAGCGTCAGGTGTGACGTAAACATTAAAAAAAAAAAAACATGTATTACAACACCGCGCCGGTCAGCTGCTTTACAACAACAACACTGGCCGGTGAATTGAGAGCAGAAGTGCTGGATCTTGCAGTAAGAGGGCCGTATTTTACTGTCCCCGTGATGTGCCGGTTGATCTCGCTACGCCCTGAGTCCAACATCTCTGGGACTGTTAACCAAACTGACAAAAATCACTCCCCTGCTCACTGCTTCACCTCTGTGTCTGTGTCTGTGTGTCTGTGTGTGTGTGTGTGTGTGTGTGTGTGTGTGACAGGTTGGCTGTGAGCGAGTCTCTTTGTAAGGGCAGCAAACTGCCAATCAGACATCCACATACACATACACACAGTGTGTGAAGTCACATTACTGTAGACAGAAATAAAGTGTGGATATACGCTCAGACTTAGGATAATAATAGCGGCGGCGATCCGGTCGCAGCCTAGCTTAGCCTAGCCTAGCTTAGCCTAGCTTTCCCATTGTACAACTTCCCCTGGGCAGAAATAGACTCATACACTCTGCAAAATGAAGCGTGGGGGTTTGGATTGAGCAGCGGACCTTATGACCAGCTAGATTATACGCCGTTCCTTTTATTTGGTGATTTTTACGGGACATCAGGCCGCCGTGGTTAATGTTAAACACACGTCCTTCAACTGCTAACATGGTCGCATGTTTAGAACGTAGGCTATGGAACGTCAAACGCCCCCCTGTTCCGCAACAACAAGCTGGCCGCATTTATACAGAGAGGCGGAACTGATTGTGTCGGGAATCTTACTACCCCCCGAGGTAGTAAAATTCCCGGAACAATCTCTCGCACCTTTCTTCCCTCGTTCCGCAACGGTCGCATTTATACAGCAGGGCGGAGGGCCGAAATTTCGGCATATTCCCGGCTTTCACTGGCTGTGTAAAAGGGGCTTATTACAATGATTTATTTAAGGCAGGAACAAATCACATTTGCAAAACATACTGATTGAGTTTTGGTACCAAAACTAAAACTAAACCTTGTTTGATGCATCATTATCTTGCTTACTTCATAAAATATGTAATACATAATTTATTAACTAATTAAATAAGAATAAGATATTACACTTATAGACAGCATTGGTGATTTGAATCAGTATGGAATTACTGCACATCCATAATATTGACTAGGTCTTTAATGAGAATGAATTATATAAAAGAAATAATAAAATACTGTGTTGAATGTTCTTGGAGAGAAAGCCATTCTGTCGCATTGGCATCTCACTTATTACTGTGTGGTTCAAAAGATGTTACAGGACAAAACTATAAAAGGTGATAGAACCAAACCAATCCTTTAGCTAAAGAGGAAGAATTTAGCAAAATATTTTAGCCAACAGTGGAGAAAAAACTAAACTGTATGAAAGTGCACCATCCCAGCTTGCAGGACGCATTCAAGCAGCAACAAATGCATTTTTTGTAAAAAGAGTTACATCTGTCCACCTTTCAGTAAACAGCACTTCTTTTTAAGAATTGAAGCGTCAATCCTCCATGCGTCGTGGCTGCCACGGACGGAGCCACAGGACAAATTGCTTATAGCCAAGGCCTTACGTCTCTTATTATAGCATTGACTTTCAAATTAAGTGTTATCTTCACTACGAAAACAACACTGAGTTGCTTGCTCATCATCAGTACCTTGAAGGCATGGCCCTTGACCACCACGGAGACGTCGCAGTAGAGGCCCTGCAGCCGCTGCTCATTCAGACACTCTAAGACATTGTTGCCAAAGTTGGGGATCGCCATCTGGAGGGTCTGGGCCATGGTGCGCCTACGCACACCACCAAAGGGTTCTTGCTGGGAAAGAGTGAGAAAGAAAAGAAAGAAAGAATGAAACCAAAAGCATGAGAGACAAAGAGGAGAAGACATCATTATAATAGGTGACGAACGTTGTCCTCCATCCACCACCACGCACAAACTCTGTGTAACACGGATTATTCAGCTTAAGGTGCACTATGCATATTCAGAGGCGATTTGTTTACATTTGCAGAGCCTGCAGTAAATTCACAAAATATATTTACTCTACATGTAATTCTTAGGATTGAATAATTGTATCACCATAAATCTAAATATTTTGAGGCACCTGATCAAGAATAAAACTGTGGGCCTGGCTGCTCTAAACAACAACAGTGAAACAGTAACTTTTAAGGTTGCTTTCTAACTTCAAACAGTGTTACAGGGATCAAATTTTCCTGTGAGGACAGTTTGTTTATTCAGTTATGAAAATATAACTGAGAATATTTTCCCTTCTCTGACACACCCAAAGTTACATAGTGCACCTTTAACTTAAACTTCACTTGGAGCCATCAGGCCGTTTATGCCTTGGGTCAAAATGTGGTGTCGTACACATTACTCAACAACAGGGTTTGGATTGAAGTGTTGGTTTTACACAGTGTACTTGTTTTATTTGAGCAACCATATATAGTGTCATTTAACAGGGGCACATTCAAATCTCCATCCAAGAAAAAAGTTGGTAAAAAAAGCCAGGAAACTTTCAGTTAATACAGTAACATTGAGGGGAACCTTTTTTGTACCCCAACAAATGCAACAGCCAACAGCTGAACAGCTAGGTAAGGTCAACTCGCACTGGCTATGAGAGATTAATATATGTATATATATATAAGATGAACTCATATAGGGATTCATCTATTACCCTGTGTTTGCCATTTCATGCTTCATCCCCAGCCACATGGTTACTTTGGGCGGACCCATTTCACAACAATGACAAAAAACTTTTTCATCCTGTGCTGTTTCTTTGGTGTGAGGAGGATATCAGCAGGCAATGTGAAGAGGAGGAGGAGGAGGTGCAATATAACAAGGCTATGGCAAAAGACAGAGAAGACTCTGGGAGAGACAGACCTAAAACAAAACTGCTGAGGAATGTAAGACCTCTACATTAATGGACACAATTAAAATGGCTGACTTTCAATGTAATACCAATCATACATTAAACCTAACAAAAGTCGATTTTATTTTTTTATTACTACCGGGCCAGATTATTCACAGTGAAATGACTCTATTCCCCGAAAGAAAGTAGCCCTGAATAAGAATGATATCCCTTTGGCATATCCAACTGACACAGGCCACAAATATTTCTTCACACAGTCCCACTGAAGGCTTTTGGAAGGCTCACAGGAAGGTTGATATTTGAAACAAAGTTTTGGCTCCGTGGATAAAGCTACATTGCATTAATCTATACGTGGCTTAAGTCTTTCGCAGACGCTGTTACTGCCGCAGGAGCAGGCTCACTAGTAAAAAGCCTTTTTATTTTCCGTCTTCAATAAGCTATAAAATCCTGGTGGTGTCCTTAGATAACTGGGTCATGTGCTGTTATTCTATGTGCAAAAGTGTGTCTGTGTGTCCTAAACAAACACCACCTAGCATGTTTCCATTCACTTCTCTAAACATTCAAAAGGCAAACATACCCCCTTTGCCCTGCACCCGTCTTGAGGATGGCAGAAAATATTCGATTAAATAGGTGAGCCTATACTGAGAATATGAACTCATGTGTGTGCAGACTATGTTACTGCTTGATTCTCGAAAAATAGCTTTGTACTCTTCGACATGCTATCGGCAGACAGTGTCTTCATATCCCTCCATATCTTCTCTTATCTTTTAGAACTTGTAATTCGGTAGTGATCTACTTTGCATACCAGTCGTGACATCACATGTATTAGGCATTGATTGTTGTATGTCCTCTGCTCTGTCGCTACAACAACTCCCTATATAACCTCCAATGTAACTGCTAGCAATAAAACGGCTCCATTGATAAGCCCACGCAGCATTCCGTTGACCATAAAACCTTTACTTAGAGCAGAATACCAGTCATACGTGTATTTCACGTATGCACTCAGATGAGTACACAGGCCTGTAGAACACTTTAGTGTGCATGCATCATAACCAGGCTACAAAAAAGGCTTGACACGGATTCTTATACAACTTTAAAGTGCCGCATGAACACACATTTAGAGACATAGGCTACATAACACCGACAAATTTCTGATAAGAGTGAGAGCAAAGTGATTGAAGGCCACCCTGTGAGAGGCATACAACCAACTTTGAGTGATGAGGGCCAGAGTGAGCCGCCCCATCATATCCAAAGCCTTCCATTTGGGATCTAGCCAAGCTCCGGGGTAAAAGAGAAATGCTCTCTTTGTCTCGGTCTCACTCAGGCTCCCTCTCCCTCATACTAAAACACAGATGCGCGCACACACACACACAAACTCAAACAAACCCACAAAAGGCACACTGAGTCACACACAGACATTAGACAATACTGCTTGTTTACAGTTTGGCGAGCTGCAGTAAGCACACATGCGTGCACATGAAGACACACGCACTGGGGCTGAGAGCGGGGCGTGTTTGCACAGAGAGAGAGAATGTGACCTGTGTGTGTGTGTGTGTGTGTGTGTGTGTGTGTGTGTGTGTGTGTGTGTGTGTGTGTGTGTGTGTGTGTGTGTGTGTGTGTGTGTGTGTGTGTGTGCATTAGTGTGTGCATGTGTGTCTTTATGCACCAAGGAGGGGCACTGAGGCCTGCAGAGATGAGTGGGATCATCTCAGGTCCTTATTCCATTAGATATATAGAGCGCAGTGATGTGAACAAATTAATTTCACCCCAGCTCGTCCTGTGGCTTATCAGATCTCATAACAACCAGCCTGGTGAGGGAAAGTAGGTCAAACATACTACCAACATACTAAAGACCGTTAAGAAGGTTTCGCCTGCATTAAAAGGGCTAAATGTTATGATGATGAGACAGCTGTAAATATAGGCTCCAAATGCATCCGTCTACTTTACAGTTTATCTGATTGAAAGCAGCACGGGCTTTGGTGGCTTTTTTTTTTCACTGCTATGTGGGTGATTACTGTGGAGTCATTGGTGCAGCTGGCACACACAATGCATTCCCTCTATAGGCATTTCCTGGTTCTCATATGCCCATGTCTGCATGGCTGTGCTGCTACTCCTCCTATCAAGTCAAGACAAATACATAGGCCACACACAGACACAAACACACACACACATTGTGTGGTTCATCTTAAGGAGACGGTGAATAGCGAGTAACAACACACAGCCATCAAAAGCTTCTACACTTCGTAACTCTATATCACTTAAGGCAACGTGTTGTTTTCCCACTGTGCTTCAAAGGTAAACGATGCCGGGTAATGCCCGTAAAAGATAACGAGTTCTTGAACACCGCGCGTGTGCCAGTCTACCCACCGGGAATGCTCCACTGTCGGCTGGCACCGGAGCCGGTAGAGAGGCTGGGGGGGCGACACTAGGATGGCAGCAAGCCCCGGTGGTGCCCGGCTACAGGGCGACGATGTCTTGAACTGTTTACGCGCCGTCAAATGGCATTCAACTTTATTAATCCACACCATGATCATCAGCAAGAAAAAGCGGCCATATATTGTCACCCTTTCCCTTTCCCCTTGTGGCTGACTAGCGCTGAAATGTTTGATGCCCTCTCCCATCCGCAACGGGCCTTTAAAGAGGTGGCTAATGGCTAAGCTAACAGCACTGTTAATTATTTTGGGTTCGTCCGGGGCCCGCCGCACCATCCACCTCAATGCCAGCTCTGCACAGCCAGCCCCCAGCTGCACAATGTCAAGCATTTCCGCGATAGACAGTCCACGCTTTAGAAATACAAATGAACAATTACACTTACTGCCTGCGGCGGACGAGGTGTTTGTATACTGCGACGCCGGTTTTTTGTCAAGCCCCAAAATGTTACTTATTTAAATATTTCGGTGATGGGGGAAATCGCTCCCCCTGCCATTCTCCATTCTACCGACATCAACAGGTCATCCCAGGACACGCAGCAGCTGAGGGCGAGCCAGACGGAACCAGTGCGGCACGGAGCGGGGGGGGCGGAGGGGGGAGCACAACAAGGCACAATTCTTTACAGCTCGCAATCTGAGCTGCCGTGCTAAAAAAAAGAGATGGAAAAGAAAGACAAACTGACTGCCTTCGCATTAAAGGATAATTTAGCGAGGATCTACGTGATATTCACCATTTCACCACCATTGCACTCAACGCTGATGTTAGGGTAGGCCTATTCGGTTTTTCTAAAGGGCTGAATAAAGTTTTGGACTGTGCCAACCTGGCTGGCGCCACCCATCCCCTAAATCGCAGACGTATCCCAAAACTTTTAAGTGTCCCGTGTCTGCTCGGCCGTGGTAAGGACACCGGTGGCCCCAATCCGCTCCCTCCCTCCCTCTCTGCTAGTCGCCGGTGGATCCTCAGACGACCCCGGTCTGCCTCACACACACACGTAGAGTATAGGCTACATACAGCGGCCCCTGACGAGAAACTCACCCCTTCGCTCGGGAGAAGTATATCCGACGCAAAGCCAGCGTCTGTTCATAGGAGGAGACGCGCTCTTTCTCCCCGCTTTTCCTCGCTCCTCCGGGCAGCCATTCAGTCAGTGTGAGCGAGAGTCCGATAGCAGAGCCATCGAGGGCGGTACAGTATCCCAGGGGATGGCGGAGGAACACAGAGTCACTGATTGCACGGAGCAGGAGCAGGAGCAGGAGCGGAGGAAGACGAGCATGACGCGCTTCTTTTTTTTGGAAGGGATGGGGGGGGGGGGGGGGTAGCCTATCCAACGGCACATTCATCGTATCATGAACTCATATCAGATAGGCTACTAATCAATGTAATCATATTCATAATGATCCCGTGCCCATACCAATTATTCATCAAATGAAATGGGTAGGCCTGTAAATACATAATATTTGGGAGTAGCTGATACAGATTGAAGCAAGTGGCTATTAACAAAGCCCGGTGCACACATTAAGTTGGAATAGCCGCGCCCTTGTTGGCTGTAAACAAACTAAACCTTATTATGTGCAAGATACAGGGTGCATTGACAACTGTCATATCTACACACACCTGCATGCAAACTGATATTCACAAAGCATGTTATTAGGGGCAAACGATTGGCCTAGAACAGAGCCATACGTGTGCACCATATAGTGTGCACGCTGTATGGCTAGGCTTCACCTCTTCATTCATCATGTTGTCATCTATATTTTTACACTGTAGGCCTATGTCATATAAGAATCAAATACATATAGCCTACTTAAAGAAACCCAGGAAGTGCCTGTGCTGTGACGGTCACGTAGGTACAGATCCGGCCCAAGCCTTCATGGGGCCCTAAGCGGAATATGATTAGGGGGCCCCTCTCCAATCGTAGCACTGCCCAAATTATTGCCACTTGCTAAATGTTATCCACACACCCAGTGTTTTCCACTAGTGCCTCCAATGTCCAGCTGGATGAAAATACCGACAGCCGAGATCCCGACTCTCCTAGCGCAGTCCGGGGGTATGGCCCCCCGTGAGATTTTTTCTAAGTTTTTAAAGTGAAATACATGAATCTGGTAGCCTGGAAATCCAGACCCTGATATCTTGAACGATAGAGGGTCTGGCCACGATCAATAGTAATTTCCAACTCAAGGGGCGGCTCCTACTGGTGCATTTCAAATGCCACTGCACACAGTTGGATAGCACTAAAACCAATCAGAGCGATGCACAAGGTGACGTAAGCCCCTTTCGTTTAGCGAACAGCTGTTAAACTGTTAAATTAAACGTTTGCCATTGTCGGTCGGCAAAACAGAACATTCCACTTACTAGCTAATGAAAGATTTGAGTGCCGTCTTCCAAATCGTTAAGGGTCGAGGCCAAAGCAGTCTTAAACTCACACAACATATCCGCAGCCATCTTCGACGTTGCATGCACGTCACTGTCGTCATCCGGTTACGTCCTCCCCAGAGTACCATATAAAGGGCTCTGGCGCGCCCATATTAGATAGAACCAATTGAAACCATAGCCAGATTTCTGGTCTTCTTGATAAAGCTTCAACGGAGCGTGTCCAGACCAACAAGCGCAGCAAATTTAATTTGCCAGCGCCTAGTGGCAGGTCTGGGAATGCCAGGCTATGAATCTGGTGCACTTTGACGGAAAAAATAAGAAGCTAAATCTGAGAAATGTTGTGTGAACAAATAATGTGGAGACACTGTGTTGGATGAAATAGAAGCTATTGAAGAAAGGCACATGGATTTTCCATAAAAATATTAATTTAAAACAAAATATTATGGAGGGCTTGGAGCTCTTTATCTTTTACGGGACATATTTTTCTGTAATATAATGAATGCATTTAAACAAAGCAGAAGAACTACTGTATGTTGTCCAGCTATCTTTTCGCACAGACGAGGCTGAAATAGGCTATACACAGTGCATGGGCAACTGAGGGCAGCCTCATTTCCAAATGTTTTAAAATAAACTCAATACACAATGTGCATTGACGTGAACGTGACATGATCAGTTTATTTCGGACTACCTCCCAGATAAACTGATTCAATTATTAGGCTATTAATTATCTAGACCAAAACATTGCATTCCTTTTTTGTATGATGACTACATTAGCATAATATGATGTCAATATCAAACACACACAAAAAAAAGGTATGCATTGGGGCAGAGCCATTAAACCCTGACAATGTCCATGTGAGATAAACAGAAGTAGAACAAGAAATAGGCAGTCATTGTACCACCACCTTGAGGATAATAACAGGCAATTCAACAACACCTCTGCAGCACTATTTGAGAAGATAACAACTTTGTAAGCTTTACCAATGATTGCTTGGCAGTTTAACTGAGTAGTCTGAACCTGTACTGTGATCCGGGTTCAAATCATTGTGTAAATGGTTAAACAAATGCTAATAAAAAAAAACATTTCACTCCCATATCTGCATCATGTACTTGACACCTGAAAAAAGTACAATGGAAGAAAATAGCCTCCAAAAGCTCATCAATTTCCCAAAGTAGAGGAGACTGCTCTTATGTGTTCGTTGAGGAGTTGAGGTCTTTTGTCACCGTGTGCTAGTCACACTAAGGGGAAGTTGGCAGTCAGTTTTGATTTAACGCTGATGTTACTTTTCCTGATGGTTGATTTAGGGTGCCTTTTGTCAGTGGAGATGAATGGCGTCCCTGTGTTGGTGATGGTTGTCTTGCAGGCTTGTGCTAATAGCTACAACATTAGGCTGCCACCTGCTGGAAGTGTTTATGACTACAATGCTCATGTTGATTTATCATTTGAAATGTTTCTTTTGTTTTCAACATTGACTTTCCCCCTTACCTGAATGTTCAAATCCTGTAAATTGCCATGTGGACCAGCCTTCATGTGAACCAGTCCCTAGTAGGAAGACAACGAGTTATCAGACTGTCATGCAAAGATCTTCTTTGTTGTCCTTGACATCAGGTGCTAAGGATATGCCTGTGATTTGCAATAATGGTCTGTATTTGGATGGTTGCAGGACCTGTTGACCTGGGTTGGCATTCATTTGACGGCAGCTTATACAATATAAACAGACCCTTGCATAAGTTGCTAAACAGTTACATAATGTGGTTGGTATGGTTGGACTCTGGTCTCTTTCTGTTACAATCATAACAGAAAGAAAGTCAAAGAAAGTACTGAGATGATTTGGAAGAATATCCTCAGTCTGCTAAACGGTGCAAGCGATTCGCTTTAGACCATGTACAGTATGTAACAACAGGCAGAGTGTGTTTGGGCTTTGAAGATGGCATGCAGATTATGATTAACATGACAGCCATAACAGTGATGAATCTTTATTAATAATTGGAATGACGATATTCTACTTTATGATAAAAATGTTTTCTGTTCCTACCCACACTTTACTTTGTGTCCTTACTTATTTGGTCTATACAAGTCTAGGATATGTTACAGATATGACTGATTCCTCAACAGATTGCTCTCTGTATAACTCTAAGATACCATTAATATTTCTTAAATGTAAGATATAACTTTATGTCCCAGGTAAAGCTGACTGAGCTGACTGTATGATCTATTGAGCACCACCAACAACAGCCCTTTACTGTTGGCTACTGGGCAGCTTGAGTACCCTGCTCAGCCGTGCCTCAACAGAATGGATAGAATGTTCTCCTATATGTGTGAGGGTGTTTACTCGTCCCTGGATTATATTGACACACTAGAGGGGTCAAGCAAGGACTCGGAGGGATGGGGCTTGGCAAAAGAGAATGGGAGGGTATAGGGGTGTTAGACAGGGAGACACTCTCAGGCAGTCTACTGGGCATGGTGCCATGCTTCCCTGTTGCCGGTCCCTTGGTACTTAGGCTGGCAGCAGCATGCCTTGACTCCATCCCAGCAACAGCGTCACAGATTTGGGCCGGCTGCTACAGGGTCCCAAGCCAATCAGGGCACACACAGTGCCAGATCAGTCCAGAGGTAGCCAATGGCAAGCCTGGATGTGCCTGGAGTCAACCCTCCCAGATGTGAATTCCTTTAAACCCACAAGGTACACAAATGCAGACACAAGCATGCAGCTCTTACTCAAAGACAGAGTGTGCACACGTTAACCAGGACTTTGTGTGTGTATGTATGGAAAAGAGAAGATACAAAAACAGCATCTGTTTCTGTTTCCAAGTGAATGAACGTTTGTATCATACCGTTTACTCAGTCCAGTTCAGACCTGTCAGCATCTCGAATGACTACCAACTAGTTTTCACAAATATGCATGGGGCAAAGTAACACTGCAGCATTTAGAGCTTTGCCTCACTCCTGTGGACATTCTGAGTAGTACATGGGTATTGTGAGAGTGCACTGTAAACTAATCCCTGAAGAATAGCTATTGCTTCATATCAGAATTTGTATTCATTTGTTTTAATGTATGAATGTAAAATGAAAATTAAGACAAACATTGTTTCCCACATTTTAATTGAGTTTATTTTCAAGAATGAGTCCATTGATGGAGTGATGGAGCTTCATTTATTTTAATGATTTATAATGATCTATTTATTGCTGTTTTTTCTTTCACAGATGCATTACACACATGCAACAATATACAACTGAAACATCAAAAGAAATGAATTCATCATAAAACAATTCCACAACATAAAATAATAGAAATGTTAAAAAGGAAAGGAAATTAATTAATTACATCAAAAATTGTAAGGCCGTATGCAATCAAAATTCCATATAATGATCATGAAATGTGATCCGTCCTGTTATCGTCATCATTTAGTCTAATGGGAGAAAACATACAGGGAATATGTCAGCATCCAGTAACAGTTTCTTAAAACAAATATTTAAAAAGGTTTCATTCAAAAATGCCCAACAATATTAGTATTCTAGATGATATAAAACAAAGCAGTGATATTAAAACCATACAATCAATATGAAATAAACTTCTAGAAGAGCTCTATCTTACCTTAATCATGGTAGCTGTGACACCATAGATGGTGGAGAGGAGAAATAAAAGGAGGAAGGTGAAAGCCATATACCATATTTCCAGATTAATTTCTTGGTTAATATCAGCATGCATGATGTCATCAAGGAAATTGTAGTGCTCCAAGATGTCTGTGAAATAATTCAAATGAGATCTGTCAGTCAACTATCAAATTGACTTTGTCACAGTAGAAGAGGGACTGAAAAGAGATGTCAATACAACAATCCACGCAGTGACACAACTGACTTACAAATGTATGAAATTGTTGGTTAACCTAGTGTGTGCATTATTTAATGAGCAAGACAGATGTGGATTGATGGACGAACCAGCACCTGGTTTAGATACATTCAGGAATATGGTGGTGTCTGCATGTGTCACCCTGCAGGTTAGAACTGTCCCAGGCACCCAGCTGATTTTGGACAGACGAAGGTGGCTTTGGATGCTAAACTTTCCATTTGGGCCTCTGTGGGGTTCACTAGTGTTGTAGTCCAACAGCTCCACGGTGTCTTCAAGAAACCAAGTGATGTTAATGGCTGCAGGGCTGAAGCCAAAGACCAGGCACACAAGTTCACCGGAGCCCCGGAGCAAGGTGGCTGAAGGCTTGCTGTGGGTCACCGACACTGGAGGAAATAGTGATAGTTTTTATATTATTTTCAATGTATTTGTTTTGAGCAAGGTGACATTTACAGGTTATGTTTGTGAAGGTAATATAATTTAACTTTTTTTTAATCACTTTAATTAACAAGGCTGTCAAAAGGACACCAATGCTGCAATGTAGGCCTGACACAAAGCCGTCTTTATTTTAGCCAATACCAACCAATATACTGACATCTGTACTATTACTGAAAAAACACAGTAAAACCCTTTTTACTAGATGCAAAATCTCAGTTTACCAAATGCATTCTTTGTGGTGCTTTTTAAAGGTGTTTCAGATGACTCGTGTCTGACAACGCAGGAAAACATAGACTCCTCGTCCTCAGTTTTGGATGCATTTAGGCTGCTGCTCATTGAATAAGTCTGTCTCTCTGATTTCCACACTGGACTGTTGGTGTAGCGAGTAGAAGGAAGTCTCTGGCCATTCTCTTCCCAGTACAGTATGATGGTGGATGGAAGAAATCCAGTAACTAAGCAAGTGAGTGTGATGACATCTGAGGTAGACAGCTGAGAGGCACTTGGCTCTACTATCTCCACTGTTGGCTGATACAGGACTTGAGAAACACAAAAATAAGACAAAAGTAAACAGGAGATTTGTACTTTGGCTATTTCAATCTCATCATCTAGGCACAACCAGCACTTGCTTTGCAGTGAATATTATTTATTTCATTCCAAATTTCTGTAATCCTAAAGTATGCTGTGCTCTAGAAATTCCAGGAATAGCTATAAGCCATCAGGAAATAATCAAACCTAAGCTCTTTAGGAATAACACTACCTCTGCTTTTGCTTATATGGTCCTCATAGCCTTGGTTGGAACATAGGTGTTTTCCCTCACAAGACACTTGTTTAAATGCATGCCAATCCTCCGCTGACACATTGAAGAAGCTCCGCAAAGTCTCTGTCCCATTGCTGTGACTCACTGGTTGCTCCGTGTGGACATTGAGAGAATACTTTTTCCCACCCACTTTCCAGGTGATAGAGAAATGATTAAGAGGAAGGCCGACCATAAGACAGGTAACAGTCAGCGGTCCCTTGCTCTCCTGCTCTTGTAGTGGTGGTCCCTGAACATATACGCCAAGTGCCTGAGATGCTGCTGGAGTAACTGAAAAAAGTAAATAATAATATCGTAGAAAAAGAAAGATAAAAATAATGAACATAAATAATGCTTTACATGTTAAATGGATGATCCTGAACGGTGTGAATGTACAACTGTATTTATTGTACCGTTATGGCATTAATACGTTTTAAATTGTGGCTTATGGATTCATTTTACCTGAGCAGAAGCTGATGTCCTTACTGACATTTGTATTCAGAGTCCTGTCAGACACTTCACAAGTGAAGACCTTCCCTGTTTTCCACTCTGTTTGAGGGATATGAAGTTTACTGGTCACTGCCACACGTCCATCTGCACCCATGCTGACGTCATTTGTTGATGATGCAGATATTTCCTCAGACTCAGAAGACCATTGTATTTGAGGGTTGAAGCCCCATCCAGAGCACACAAGTTTCTGTGGTCCTGATTCTTCACTGGGGGCCAGAAGGAGTTGGACTGATGGGTCCACTAAATGAGAGAAGGATCAGGGATTCAAAGAGTCAGTCTATTACAGATCTGCAAACTGTGAAACATTCAGTCAACTATTATCAAGAGAAAGGAGTTATTCCTCTCACCAAAAATATTGCCAGTGGAGTTTGACATGAAGTTGCTAGAGAAGCCTTGAGTCACTTTACAGGTGAAACTTGTGTCTTTCTTCAAGTAATGAGGAAGGACAGAGAAGCGTCTACTGATGGAATGGGGGCCTGGGGTTTTTGGAAGATTGAAATACTCTCTTTCAGAGATGACATCGTTGCCCGCCTGAAATGTGATGTAGAGGTCACGTGAGGAGAGATGTGTGACGTCACACTCCAGCACAGCACTGTCCCCCTTCAGCAAATCTGGGAGAGATCTCCTGATCTCCACCATCGGAGGTGAAACTATAGGCCCTGGATGATAGAAGTAGAAAAGAAGCAAAACTATGTATGTCCAGCCTTTCACTTTTACAATTCAACTGCATTTTTTATTGTTATTAATTCTATATTTTGTTAGGTGTTCTTACCTGTGACATTCACAGCCATCTCAAGGGATGGGAAGCAGCGATGTTCAGCTTTACATTTTAGAAGCTTCAGTTGTTTCCACTGACTCAAAGAAACCGTCAGAGTGCTTATTAAATGGGTTGTGTTCTTGACCTGTTTCACTTGGTTACTGGAAGGTGGTCCTTCCATCAACCAGGTAATGTTGGCATCGAATATGGTGCCGACTGAACATGTTGCCATCACTTCTGACTTTGACATCATCACAGTCTTGAAACTGGGAATCTCCACATGAATGGATGGAGGGTTGCCTGAATAAACTGAAGTTGAAAATACAAGGAAAAAGAGCCATGAAGCAAAACTAAATCTCAAGGTAATTATATCATTATGTAATACCCTTTTTGTATATAAGGACAAGATCTAGTGTAATAAGTTAAAGTCAGTCAAAACAACTTTTTGGATGGTCACAGTGTTCTCATTAGATAGCTGAGGTTGTGATTATCAACTTAATTTTACCTGAGCAGAAGCTAATGCCCTTCCTGACATTTGTATTCAGAGTCCTGTCAGACACTTCACAAGTGAAGACCTTCCCTGTTTTCCACTCTGTTTGAGGGATATGAAGTTTACTGGTCACTGCCACACGTCCATCTGCACCCATGCTGACGTCATTTGTTAATGATGCAGATATTTCCTCAGACTCAGAAGACCATTGTATTTGAGGGTTGAAGCCCCATCCAGAACACACAAGTTTCTGTGGTCCTGATTCTTCACTAGGGGCCAGAAGGAGTTGGACTGATGGGTCCACTAAATGAGAGAAGGATCAAGGATTCAAAGAGTCAGTCTATTACAGATCTGCAAACTGTGAAACATTCAGTCAACTATTATCAAGAGAAAGGAGTTATTCCTCTCACCAAAAATATTGCCAGTGGAGTTTGACATGAAGTTGCTAGAGAAGCCTTGAGTCACTTTACAGGTGAAACTTGTGTCTTTCTTCAAGTAATGAGGAAGGACAGAGAAGCGTCTACTGATGGAATGGGGGCCTGGGGTTTTTGGAAGATTGAAATACTCTCTGTCAGAAATGACATCGTTGCCCGCCTGAAATGTGATGTAGAGGTCACGTGAGGAGAGATGTGTGACGTCACACTCCAGCACAGCACTGTCCCCCTTCAGCAAATCTGGGAGAGATCTCCTGATCTCCACCATCGGAGGTGAAACTATAGGCCCTGGATGATAGAAGTAGAAAAGAAGCAAAACTATGTATGTCCAGCCTTTCACTTTTACAATTCAACTGCATTTTTTATTGTTATTAATTCTATATTTTGTTAGGTGTTCTTACCTGTGACATTCACAGCCCTCTCAAGGGATGGGAAGCAGCGATGTTCAGCTTTACATTTTAGAAGCTTCAGTTGTTTCCACTGACTCAAAGAAACCGTCAGAGTGCTTATTAAATGGGTTGTGTTCTTGACCTGTTTCACTTGGTTACTGGAAGCTGGTCCTTCCATCAACCAGGTAACGTTGGCATCGAATATGGTGCAGACTGAACATGTTGCCATCACTTCTGACTTTGACATCATCACAGTCTTGAAACTGGGAATCTCCACATGAATGGATGGAGGGTTGCCTGAATAAACTGAAGTTGAAAATACAAGGAAAAAGAGCCATGAAGCAAAACTAAATCTCAAGGTAATTATATCATTATGTAATACCCTTTTTGTATATAAGGACAAGATCTAGTGTAATAAGTTAAAGTCAGTCAAAACAACTTTTTGGATGGTCACAGTGTTCTCATTAGATAGCTGAGGTTGTGATTATTAACTTAATTTTACCTGAGCAGAAGCTAATGCCCTTCCTGACATTTGTATTCAGAGTCCTGTCAGACACTTCACAAGTGAAGACCTTCCCTGTTTTCCACTCTGTTTGAGGGATATGAAGTTTACTGGTCACTGCCACACGTCCATCTGCACCCATGCTGACGTCATTTGTTAATGATGCAGATATTTCCTCAGACTCAGAAGACCATTGTATTTGAGGGTTGAAGCCCCATCCAGAACACACAAGTTTCTGTGGTCCTGATTCTTCACTGGGGACCAGAAGGAGTTGGACTGATGGGTCCACTAAATGAGAGAAGGATCAAGGATTCAAAGAGTCAGTCTATTACAGATCTGCAAACTGTGAAACATTCAGTCAACTATTATCAAGAGAAAGGAGTTATTCCTCTCACCAAAAATATTGCCAGTGGAGTTTGACATGAAGTTGCTAGAGAAGCCTTGAGTCACTTTACAGGTGAAACTTGTGTCTTTCTTCAAGTAATGAGGAAGGACAGAGAAGCGTCTACTGATGGAATGGGGGCCTGGGGTTTTTGGAAGATTGAAATACTCTCTGTCAGAGATGACATCGTTGCCCGCCTGAAATGTGATGTAGAGGTCACGTGAGGAGAGATGTGTGACGTCACACTCCAGCACAGCACTGTCCCCCTTCAGCAAATCTGGGAGAGATCTCCTGATCTCCACCATCGGAGGTGAAACTATAGGCCCTGGATGATAGAAGTAGAAAAGAAGCAAAACTATGTATGTCCAGCCTTTCACTTTTACAATTCAACTGCATTTTTTATTGTTATTAATTCTATATTTTGTTAGGTGTTCTTACCTGTGACATTCACAGCCATCTCAAGGGATGGGAAGCAGCGATGTTCAGCTTTACATTTTAGAAGCTTCAGTTGTTTCCACTGACTCAAAGAAACCGTCAGAGTGCTTATTAAATGGGTTGTGTTCTTGACCTGTTTCACTTGGTTACTGGAAGGTGGTCCTTCCATCAACCAGGTAATGTTGGCATCGAATATGGTGCAGACTGAACATGTTGCCATCACTTCTGACTTTGACATCATCACAGTCTTGAAACTGGGAATCTCCACATGAATGGATGGAGGGTTGCCTGAATAAACTGAAGTTGAAAATACAAGGAAAAAGAGCCATGAAGCAAAACTAAATCTCAAGGTAATTATATCATTATGTAATACCCTTTTTGTATATAAGGACAAGATCTAGTGTAATAAGTTAAAGTCAGTCAAAACAACTTTTTGGATGGTCACAGTGTTCTCATTAGATAGCTGAGGTTGTGATTATCAACTTAATTTTACCTGAGCAGAAGCTAATGCCCTTCCTGACATTTGTATTCAGAGTCCTGTCAGACACTTCACAAGTGAAGACCTTCCCTGTTTTCCACTCTGTTTGAGGGATATGAAGTTGACTGGTCACTGCCACACGTCCATCTGCACCCATGCTGACGTCATTTGTTGATGATGGAGATATTTCCTCAGACTCAGAAGACCATTTTATTTGAGGGTTGAAGCCCCATCCAGAACACACAAGTTTCTGTGGTCCTGATTCTTCACTGGGGGCCAGAAGGAGTTGGACTGATGGGTCCACTAAATGAGAGAAGGATCAGGGAATCAAAGAGTCAGTCTATTCCAGATTTGCAAACTGTGAAACACTCAATTGACTGTTATTAAGAGAAAAATGTGTTATTCCTCTCACCAAAAATATTGCCAGTGGAGTTTGACATGAAGTTGCTAGAGAAGCCTTGAGTCACTTTACAGGTGAAACTTGTGTTTTTCTTCCAGTAAAGAGGAAGGACAGAGAAGCGTCTACTGATGGAATGGGGGCCTGGGGTTTTTGGAAGATTGAAATACTCTCTGTCAGAGATGACATCGTTGCCTGCCTGAAATGTGATGAAGAGGTCACGTGAGGAGAGTTGTGTGACATCACACTCCAGCACAGCACTGTCCCCCTTCAGCAAATCTGGGAGAGATCTCCTGATCTCCACCATTGGAGGTGAAACCACTGGCCCTGGATGAAATAGAAAGTAAACAAAGCAGAATTATTCCTTTCAAGTGCTCCATTTTCATAACACACCTGCTTTGTTACTTTTTTGAGGTCCTCCTACCTGGGAAAAGCACAGTCTGCTCAGTGGCAGAGAAGCAGTTATGTTCAGCCTGACATTTTAGAAGCTTAAGTTGTTTCCATCGCATCGGAGACATTTTCAACGTGCTTATTAAATGGTTTGTGTTTTTGATCTGGTTCACTTGGTTACTGGAAGGGCTTCCATCCATCGACCAGGTAACATTAGCATTCAACCCAGTGTAGACTGAGCATGTTGCCATCACCTCAGACTTTGCCATCATTACTGTGTTGAAGCTGGGAATCTCAACATGAATGGATGGAGGGTTGCGTCCATGAACTGCAAGTAAAATGTTTTTGCCCATACATGTTAAATTAATTAAAAACAACCTGCATTTTCTTTTATCTTAAAACATTCATGTTTCATCAGAATTTGCTTTGGTTGTATGGTGAGACAGTAACCATATATAATTACCTTCACAAATATTTATTGTTTTTTTAAATACAACATCCTTGTGAATGGAGTTGCATGTGAAACTTGAACCCTCTGCCCACTCTTCCATATTTGGCTCAATCTCAGTGCTTAGAGTGAAGGTTTTCTCCTCTTTATCCATACTCTGAAGCATCCTAGGGATTTGCCTTGTGGTTAGACGTTGGTCGTCCTTTTGCCACGTCACGCTCAGTTTCTCTGGAAAGAAGCCACTTAGGGTGCAGATGAGTCTGAGTGGAGAGGCCCCTAATTCACCCTCCCAGACAGGGTATAATGTGATGTTTGGAGAGACAACACGCGGGCCTGAGATAGAGAAGAGGTTATTTTGTCATCCTTCAATTTAAACGATGGAGAACATTTTAAAAGTATGAGCAGATTTCATCCCTTCAGGTATACATACCTTCAGATTCTGTTCAAGTTACCAACTGTGTAATATCTTTGTATTTAGGCTAGATGGCAGAGTTGCACTTTTGCAGTGTGTGGTGCCTTAAAGTCAGGTGGAGACAGTGCTGGAAGTTTGTTGCACAGATGTTGCAGCGTGAAAGGGCAGAGTGATCATAGCTTGCAGCAAGCGGAAGCATTGAGTAACACCCAGGTCCCAAAAAAGTACCAAATTAGAGAAGTGAAACAATGCAAAGAGCAACGGTGCATTACGGACACCAGGTGTGAGGTGTGGTTATGCCGGTAAGAGAAACATAGTGCACATTTAAATATCTCATATCAGTTTACATGTTATGTTATCACATAGATTCACATTGATCAGATGGCGTTTTATGACTTTGCTAAAAGGTGATATTTCTCGATTCTGTTAATAATAGACTCCAGAATTAACCGACATTTACATAATGAGTTGAACATGGGCTGCTGATTCCAGCTGCTAGGGAGGTGATGAACAGAAGAAAACATAATGAATGATAAAATAAAATAAATGTAGTATATTAAATAGAAAAACTACTGTTATGCATATGATGTATTAAACTTTTATTGGTAAAACTACAGACAGTATACACAATTTACAAATACTAAGTTGGAGGAGCAACATCAATCGTTATTTTCATTTAAACATTTATTTTTCCAAACAGCCAAACTCTTGTAATCAAAATGTAAAAAGTACAATTGTGATTACTTACATGATGCTATGAGTTTATAAGAAAAAAAGCTGGAAAAAAATACTTTTTGTACAGAAATTTCACCTTGTTTCATTTAACCTGAAAAGACAGAAAGGAAAATTAAATAACAAGAATTAGTATATGAATCAAATTAGTATTATTAATTTTAGCTGTTTGTCATTGCTTACATTTGTGGTTATGTTGCATGTATTAAAGGGCCAATGTAAGCTCATTACAGTGACAACATTGCTGCATCAAAAAATATATAACGCGCAACTCAATCCTTACATGCTGGCCTGACCCTTTTTTTTTAAGATGTCCTACACAGTTTATGTGAAATATTTATTACTGAAACGGTGTGCTGAGATCTTTCAAAAGAGATCAATGACCTTATTGTCAAATGTGTACTATACACATATTTTCTGGATGAATTGTTCATAAAAGTATGAACAAATGTCCGAAACTAAATGTTACAACTGGCTCTTATAATTTGCTGTGCTTGGTTAATCATTTAATTTAGCTTAAGCGAAAAATATTTTGGGATATTATTGGTCATTAACAGCAACATCTACAAAATATAATATATTTGTATGTATCCATATATTTATTTATAGTCTAATTATTGGGCTAAACACATTACATTTTTGATAAAACATAACTCAGTATACCACAGGTTACCAAAAAGTCGATTAAACACCTTGTAGTACTGTTTGTAATGTTCATTATATTTTAAAAAGGTGATATTTTATTATAAGTTTCAAAGCATTTAATTATACACATGTTGCTGTTTTTGTGTTAGAAGAGACTTATAATAACAATATGTAGTCAAGTATGCCCAATGCATTATGACATATACTGAGGTAGTTATGATGGAATTTCATTAAGATGATTTTCATCATTTGATGCTGACATTTTTTCTATTGCAGCAATACCCCTGTTTGAACCTATGTAATTCCACTTCTGACACTATAGGATGAGTTTCCTGCCAACCCATCTGTGATTTTTGAATACTTAAAACTATTCATCAGTTGTCTGGTTAAGTCAAGTCAAATCTAAATCTGTGCTATAACTCTAAACACTGACAATTCAAACTCTGTATTACCTTGAAAGCAGTGGTTCCAATGGTGAACAGCAGAGTGATGAGGAAGAGAAGGATGAAGGTGAGGGCTGTGTTTCCCATGTTGTCTTCTTCTGCCTCCATGGCACCGTTCCATTGGTAGATGTCTGTATGTGTTGTACAGTAATTATTAAATTAATACTCGGTACTATCCACAACCAGCCCATTGTTCAAAACAACCGTGACCAAATTCTATTAAAAGACCTGATTTAATTACATTCTTATAATGGGGAGATGTGTTTTCTAACCGCACAGGTCAGAGTTCATCTGGTCAGAATATCAATCAGTCATCCAAAGCTATGAATGAGCAAGTCTTGTTACTTATTCCACTGTAATGAGTGTACCAGGCGCTGATAGTTTTGCATCTATCCTCCTTAAATTTTGATTGTGTTGATGGAGGCTGCCCTACAATGATCCCAAATTGCTTTTGAAAGACCCAGTTATTGATGGGGAATGCTTGTCTTGGCTTGTGAATCAGTAAATTAATTATTTGACCGAAGGACCACGGAGCTTGAGTTGGACCTAAAACAATTATCTTTGTTGGAGGTGCAAAGCCCAGTAGAGGAAACATACGCACACACAGACAAGTTGAACAAATAGTGTTAATGCACCACTTACAATAAAAAATAAAAACTATGAGCAAACATGTATTTAATTCAATTTTGATTAAAGTAAGTGGGGTTTTTATGGTGTTATTCTAGTGATGTTGGACGTTTGAAATGTTGTTATTGTCAATGGTCTAAAACTCAAACAAGCTGAAATCTACAAAAGATGTGTGCTGCATTCGGATAACACACTTATGATAAAAATGTAGCTCTAAATATTGGTTGAATAAAGACATGAACTGTATGCGACAAAGACCAACAGAGTTGCAAAGAGCTTCTTTTTTTATTTTGATTTTAAAACTGCGTTAAAAAGACAAACACAATGTCATATCAAAAGCAACACACATCAAACAACAAACAGCAGAAGACACAGAGACACAACATCACATCTACTGGGGCTTGCACACAGGTTCAGGCACGTTCATGTTGAGTATGACCATGTTGTTTTTTTCAACTGTATTGTTGCCAGTGGACCTGACGATAGCTCTAGTTGTGTTAGCCACAGACTCGTGGTAAACTACACAGCTATACACTACGTCTTCCCTTTTCCATTGCTCAAGGCTGAGCGATAACAGGCCATAGGCAGAATAGGAGCCATTGTTTTCTACAGAGTTTGTTGTGTGGAACTTGTATTGTGCGTCTGCTTCCTCATCATCGACAAGCCAAGACACATAAACCTCCTGAGGGGAGAAGTCTTTCACCAAGCAAGTGAGGGTCACTGATTTTTTTCTAGTGTTCTCTACTGGAGGCATCATGAACACTGACGGTTGCAGAGTCGGTTTTCCTGCAAGCATGACAGAACAATTAAGCCCCCTGCCACAAAAAACAAGTCTGTGTAGCACTGAAATGTTTTGCTACAAATAACACAATGTGTTTCTATGGCATGCCAAGAGTAATTTAAACACAGGGTTTTAGTGCACAAATACTTAATGGTTTTCTTACCAATTGGCCTTTGATAGGTTCTCTTCACGAGATCCAATAAGTCTTCATGTTCAACAATGCATTTGCGCACTTTCCCCTGGCTCCATTCATCATACGTGATTTCATGTGTAACGGTGAATGGGCCTGTCCTTCCTTTACCAGGCTCGATGAAGTCATTAGCCATATCATTTTCATACTCGTCCTCCCACTTTATCTTAACAACAGAAGCTCTGTTCACGTTGACTTGGCATTCTAGCTTACCTTTTTTATTTAAAAATATGTCCTTCATGTTGGGGCCAGTGATCTCAACATCCACTGCTGCAGTAGAACATTCTTCTTTAGCTGCGTGAGCAATTAATGAACAAATATGAACAGATAGTGCTGTAAAACCGTGACAATTGAAATTCAAATAAAGATATAATTTTTAAAGAAGAAAAAGTTTACTCACTATCTTCACGCTGTTTACGATATGGTACAGTTGAATTGGTGATTTTTGGACCGTTTTCACCTTTTCCTTTAAACACACACGTGACCTTATTGCCCTCATCCAACTCCTCGGACGGTACTGTGAGAAAACTTGCTGCACTGTATACAGTTCCATTCTGGTCCTGTTCTTCCTTAGAAGGAGTTTCCACTGCGTATTCTTGGGCGACTTCTTCTCCATTTTTCAGCCATTTGATCTCATACTTGTTTGGCGCAAAATGTTTGGCAAAGCAGGAGAAGGAACGCTCGGTTCCCTCGTCAGGGGAGGCAAACACTCTAACAGTTGGCAACTGATATCTCACCTCTGAAACACAAACATATACACAAATATATGTATGCGAAAGCAGGGAACAATATATATATATGCAGAAGCAGAGGTGGTCAATGTGCTAAAATGTTCATGTAATCCGGATTTATTTACGTTTTACAGTGTGACTGAGTTAATGTTTTTTCTGAATTAATTTACGTTATGCAACTTGCACACACATATGAACATTGCATTATTCTCTCTAAATTTACACTGTAGCTTGTTAATAGAGTGTGCAGAAAGGGTCACAAGGAAAATAAGATTGTCATTGTAAAATATTACATATTTGAACAGCCTTAATACTTGCTTCTGCATATACATTGACCGCTTGGGCAAGCAAACGCAGATTGGAATTATCAACATACAGTTTCCATCTATCTGCATAACTAGAATTATGGAGATAGATGGAAAAAAGCAGAACACATTGCAAAAATCGTTCTTAGACAGGTGCAGAAGACATACAGTAGATTAGTAACAAATAAAATAGACTGTGTCAGCAGCTGAATATACACAAGTAAGCTTCAGCCATTTAATACCACCACACATGCTTGGTTTGTCTAAGAATTGGTTTACTCGTCCTACAAATAATAAAATATAAATATTAAAGGATATTTCACTTTATTTTACTTGGTAACGGTCATTTTTTAGCATAATACTGCCTTCTATGTTTGTTCTATTTAAAATATAAGGTCGGAGTATATTGTAAAATAGATTAAATCAATTATTGCTCTCTTACGTTAGGTTTACAATATCAAGATCAGCAGATTGGGATACATTTGCGAGGACATGGTGAAGGCTGCCTCAACATTTTAAAGAAGAACACTTTGAGCTCAATTTATTGCTTGAATTTTGCTGTATAAATAGAGTTATTGCTAAAGTATTAGTGTAAAACAAAAGTTTTTTAACATGAATTACTTGCTTGACATAAAGTCACCAAATTAGAATTTGTGAATGTTGCAATCGAACGTTACATTATCATAATTATTATCCTTATCATACTGTAAGTAAGCTTACTACAAGTAGTAACACTTTCTTTGACTAAGGGTAAGTCAATGATGCATGACATTAATTATAAGTTATATTTACTGCTTTTACATTTTGTGTTGTTATAAATCAAATTCAAACGCTTCAAATTGTTAAACAATTGTATATCAGGTTGACATCTTCACTTTGTAAATCTGCTATAGTTAAAAATCAACTAATAAAAAAGGCATTTATATATCAGCATAAGTCTTACGTTTTGCAATGAATTCAGCCTGTGCAATTCCCGCAGCATGTGTCACGACACATCGGTAAGTCAGCCTTGCGTCCCAGTCCTGTCTGCTCACTCGGATTTGACTGATTCCTGTATAGACGTTGTTCTTCTGTACCGGAGAGTACTGAATGAAGTCTGTCAAGGCAGACCTATCTTTGGTCCATGTGTAGGTCAGTGAAGAGGGTGTGAAGCCAGTGGCAAGGCAGCCAAGAGTGACTGTGTCTCCAGAACCACATTGCACCAGAGGAAACACAGTTGGTCTAGTTGAGGCGGCTGGGAAAAGGAAAAACAACTGTCATTGTTAATGTTGTTTAAATTAGATAACATTTATTTCAACAAAAAAGACAATTTCCTCTAAGCATGAGTTAAAACAGAGAAGTCAGTTGAATCGATGAATATTGTGGCATGTAAACTTCAAGTGCCCACCATACACAACCTTTGTAACCCTTCTTAAGTTCCTTAATACTGTTAGTAGGAGTTATATATAAATTGATAAACAAGGCAAAACATTGACAATAATCTTGAGTATTTTTTAAAATTGAAGGCACAATGGTCTACATTCAATGTTCATTAATTAAGCTGACTGCAATTGTATTCTTACAAAAAGTACTTCTGATCAAATTCAGCAATTATGTATGTGGTTAAAAATAATTCTTACCTGATGAAACAGTTACTGTTGTGCCTTTTCCCCAATAGTCAAAAGCATCATAGTACACTGTGCCTAATCTACTCACCTGGTAGTATTAAAACGCTGCGTCTATTTATGGCGAGCACTAAATGTCTACTTTGACATTCATCTAATCCAACTATGTTTTACAATCCACTTAAATAAACTCAAATACACCAGCCATAAATAGCTACCAGTGTATAGTGATACAATTACTCTTTGACTATTTAGTGTACACAATGAAAACATTTACTTATGAAGTGACACATGATTTTTTCGGTTAAACGTAAAAAGGACATTTAACAGTGTCAAAGATACCCTTTTGTACATTTTAAATGTTTCAAATCTTACCCGATGACACTGTTACCATTGTGCCTTTTCCCCAGTAGTCGAAAGCCCAGTTGTCACAGTTACGAGAGTTAATTGACACTTCTTACAAAAACCCTTTACCGTAATATATATGCCATTACTTTTCAAAAAGTTTGGTTTTTCACAAGTGTTCAAATCAAAGTAAAAAGCATCCATGTTGCTAGACCTACTAAACTAAACAGCCAGGAGTTTTAAACATCAATTCACTATTTTAAGATACCATTATCTGTCTTATCACGAGCCAACAGTTGTGACTACATGGTATTTACAATTTACATTTTAGTTACGTGTTTAGGAATTTATTTTTCATATCAGAACTTTTTTTAATTACATACCTGATGTGACGGTAACCATAGTGCCTTTTCCCCAGTAGTCAAAAGCGTAGTCACAGTCACACAAATTATTAACCGCTTCATACAAAAACCTTTTCCCAGATTTCTACACTTTCCATTTTTGTTTTCCAGGTTTTTGTATGAACATCTATTTACATTTACTTTTGAAAATGAGCCAGACATGATTTTAGTTTAAATGATTGAAGTTTAAATGCAGTCTACTGAATCGAACACATTTTAACATACAGTATTACAGAAATGAATGAAATGCCGGTTTTAACATTTGGATTTCTTTCTTTCTTCTAAAACAGTTTTTAATCTAGATGTATATGTTAGAGAAAGTAAAATTAGATAGGCTTACCTGATGTTACTGTAACCATTGTGCCTTTCCCCCAGTAATCAAAAGCACCGTCACAGTATTACATCTCAACACATCCAGTATACAAAAACCATCACCTTAAATATTCTGTTGATGCCACTGTGGTCTATGTTATATTAAACAATGGAATCATCACATAATCAATATGAAGAAAGGAAGAGACTATTTTACCTGATGTGACCGTCACCATTGTTCCTTTTCCCCAGTAGTCAAAGTAGTCGTCACAGTGACAGGTTTCAATAGCACTACTGTGCAAAAATACTTTCCAGCTTGTAACAACTAATACAAATCAGTAATTAATTACCCTGTACTTTAGCTTTTGCTGCCTATTGCATAGTTTAACTGCATTATAAATCAACATGAACCTATTAATAAACATGCACAATATTTATTGCCTTTAGTCAGAATGTATTAGATTATTACTTACCAGAAGCTACTGTGACTTGTGTCCCTTTCCCCCAGTAGTCAAAGTAAACGTCACAGTGAAATAGTACAGTTGGCTTCTAATACAAATACTAAAAGTGTTGTTCAAAGCCAGAAAAGCAAACGAGTTTCATTGATCAAGCAATTCCCACTGTACTATTTATTAACCATGTCCCCTGAGATATTCATTTCCTGTGGTCTTCGTTATGTAATATTAAGTGTTTTTTTCCAACAGTTAGCGAACACTTCCTTTTTAATCAGACCCTCCTGTCAGCTCCAGTTCCTGCAGCTTGGAGTTCATACAACAGCATGCACTTGATTCAGCCTGATTTATGTTAACATAAGATGATGATGTATAGGGTTGTGTAACCAAATTCAATTAACCAGTAGTAAATGCTTATTAAGCATTGACTAACCATTAATTATATACCCTTATTGTTAAGTGTTACCGGTATGGGAAACAGACGTTTACACAATTGTGCACAACACATAATCATTGTTTGCTTTTGCTGTTAGAAATGTTTATTTAAATTGTGGTTTAAACTTATGCTGATACATAGACCTAGATCTAGACATTCTAGGCACGTGCCTAGGGCCCATTTGCCACTAGGGGGCCCAGCAAGAGAGACATTTTTTTTAAAATATATATTAAATATTAAATATTTATTTTAATCTATTCCTAATCTAACACTTCATCTAAACTTGTATTCACTTCTTTCTTTAAAAAAAAAAATAAATAAAATAAATTTAATCCCTGGGAAACCAGACTGTTACCCCAGCATTGGGGGAGACGTAGCCACGTGCATTCCGAACAAAACACTAGACGTTTGCTAACAAATGTTAGCAAACGTCTACCAAAATGTTATAAAGCTTCCTGCTTAATTTAACCTTGGCTTGATCGCAAGAAGAACACAATGCCTACACTACACCTGGGGTGAACTCTGTTTTATGGCTGTATTGGCGGTTCTGATGTAGGCCTAGGCTATGGTTAAGAGTCGCAAAGAGTTGCAAGCCAGCCTCGCACACTGTCGAGAGAGCCAAGATGCTTTCGCCCAACGGCATATGTAATTAATCTACTGCACCCAAAAAATCACCAATTTTAAACCAATAGCAGCGAAACTGTAAGGATCACATGGCACCAAGGTGCAGGTCTGTACAGAGGTTCATGATCCTCATGGGAGGAATCTGACTTTTGTGGTCCGCTTTGAATTCTGTCTTGCAACAATGAGGTTGATATTTTTGGTTTTTAGTTAAATGTGTCTACAACCATAGATGGCCACTAAATATGATGGAGGTATCTTTGGTGCCCACAGGATGAAATGACTATCCTGGCACCGCCGCCTACCTACTTCCGCTCAATTTTCATTTCCCTTCTGTAGTCAGTCTGGGTCCGCAGTATATTCGAGGGCTTTCTCAGGATAGATTTTTACCTGTCCAATCAGCGAACAAAGGGAGTGGCTGAGAACAATGACATTGAGGTTCTGGGCAGATCCAATAGTTTTAAACTTCAACAGACACCCGCCTTCAAGTGAGTTAACGTTTGTCAATTGAACGATTCCAGACCTTCTGTACAAAGGAAATGAAGTACAATGGTCTGGTAGGACCAGGCTATGAAATGACTATGATGACCCACTGAACTTTAATAAAGCCAAAATTCATACACACATTCATGTCCCCTTAGGTTGAAATGAAATTCCTTTGATACTACAATGACTTTGCCTCATATCCCATGTAAATATCTACTACTGTGTTTTATCACCAACACCCTGCAAAACTAATAGCATTCCAATGTTAGCATGCATGCTAATACACCAAACCATGAAGATGGACATTATAGATTCCCTGCTTAACATCAACATGACCAAACATTTAGTTAAAGCCAATTTTGCCTGAATACAGCCTCTAGTAGAGCCACTAGCTTGGCAGTACACTCTTTCTCGATGGTAGGCCTAATAGTCATGTTTGAATGTTGACATGGCCTTGACATTTTGCAAAACTTCAAAGATTGTTCTGCAATTATGCAGCATTAGTTGTTGTTCAGATAAACCTACTGTGTTGGGGTTTTGGGTCTAAAATGTGTGGCAGTGTATAGTCTCAGTCTACGAAGTCTGCGTTCATGGAATAATTTATGTATTTCAAGCTGATCAATTAGAGCTGATAATACCCTAAAAGAGATCCCAATGATTGTTTCTTCTGAACAGCCTGACACCTTTTCTTAGTATGTTATGAATACTTAAAATTCATAATTCTGTGCTCAGTAAAAGCACTATTTGCCATATGGCATCACACCTCACCTTAAATAATCAGTGGCTTTGCTTTCATCAGGGAACGTTTTTCAGATGTTTAAGAAATATAACAAGGCTTATTAAGCTGAGAGAAACAGTAGCATTACATCCACAGCAAAGGCCACATAATTAATGAGCGAATTAATTGTTTAAACCGTCAGCTGGTCAGAAAATTGATAACACAATGAAATACATTCATGATGCTGTAAATTAACCAGATCACGGACATGACAGGAAACACATTTTAAATTGGTGTTACTTATTTATACAGGTTTGGATTATGCTGTGTTATAGACAACTGGCATGTTCTAGAATTAAATTGTTCTTAATGAATAATGTTCATGTTGAAAAGAAACAAATGCATTTGTGTAATGCATTAGTGCTGTTTTCTGTGTCTTTGGCTTTCAGTGCAACATTTCGGTTTGTTCACTAGATGAGGAAGCACCTGTTGTGGTGAAGATTGTTTCCTGTTACATGAATATTAACCAGTGAGGATGTTGATAACCACAAGTCCAGAATGTACACACATTTCATGTCTCTTTTGATAGTATCTTAAATTCAAGGCTGACAGTATTTGAGTTTCACACTGTATGCACGTTAGTATAGAAGATTAAAGTATGTTTAAATGCATGGATATCAAATAATAGTTATTGTGACAAGTAAATACTCATCAAATCTTTCATCTTTGACCCTAAACTCGCATTAAAACCCACTTGTATTACTTTTATTTACATGTATAGGGATAATTAAAAGCATTGGGGACCTAGAACAGAACCCTATTGGACACCACATGACAAAGGTGCTATGTCCGACATGAACTGACCCACAGAGATAGAGAAACTTATCAGTGTCAGAGAAACTTATCTCACTTGTAAATGAGGTAGGATTAAAACACTTCAATGCAGTTAGAGAAATACAAACAAACTGGTTAAGCCTATTTAAAAGAATAGCATGATCAACAACGTCAAATGCTGAGCTGAGGTCCAGTGAAACCAATAATGCCGACCTCACACCACACGTCTTCTCATGCGATTTGACAGTTGCAGACAAATTTACAATGTCGGACTGAAATCACGAGAGTCTTGCTGGAGTTGTGGCGCGTGCCCGTAATCTCAGTCGTTTGGTGTGAGGTGGTCATATGACCCGATTTCAGTCAGTCTTCTTCCCGTCTTGACGTTCTGACAATATCAAACATGTTTGATATTATAGTGAATCTTTAGCGTTGGCTCATGCAAATACGGAAGTTAAATGACTTGAACACTGTCAACAACCAATGGGTGCGCTCTCTCCAGCACCAAACACACAACGCAGGAGGAGCAGCATTAGTCGCGACCTGTGTCCGTCTGTGAGGCACTTTTTCTGACACTTTTACCTGGCAGCCTCGGCTGAAGAACCAGGCTGACAACTGCGCGACCATAACACTTTACCGTCACATTTAGGGTTAGGAGTGAGAGTTTTGGGGGGACAAGATCAGCAAAAAAAACCCCGGCCAAATACTTACAGGAAGTCCCCCACTCGGAATATTGAATTAACTTTTTTTAATTGAATAATCACAATCGCGTTTGTAGTTTTTAATGTGATCAGGCATGACATTTAGCCTATGTGATAAGGGCATATAGTTGTTTGTATTTACTTAAGTAGTAGAGTCCACCCTGTCCATTTTACCTTCTAAAAAAATGTTTTATTCGACTGAAATCACTTTTTATCCCCGGTTGCAGGATTGGAAATAACATAAATCTCAAAAAGGAATCTAGTTGTAGTCTTGCAATATAAGACGCTCTGTCTTTGCAAAATCTAGTCTGTGACTGAACTCAGAGAACTAATGACTTATTGTCTTCAGGTGTGAGTCGATTGTCTTAAAGGCCAGGGGCCTCATTTATCAAACTTTGCGTAGGATTTGCGTTAGAAGGTTGCTTTCGTAGGATTTAGGGCAGTGCGTGCGAAAGATATTTTCCGATTTATGAAGCAGTGCGCACTCACGTCCTACGCCTATTTCCCTTTATAAATCACAATCAACTCTAAATGTGGCGCAGCCTTTGCGGGCTTCACGTACCGCCCATATTTACCCATACATAGTCATCGACACGCCCGAATGAATATCATTTACTGAGTGCATGAAGGCGGTAGTGGCAATCGCCGACTGAAAGGGAAATGGAAAAATAAACTCCACACGGTGTGGATCACTGCGGTCACCCCGAAGTAGCCGTTGGAGAAGTGGCGAACAGGGAAAATATAGTTTGGTGGCAGTGTGAGCGTAAAGGCGATAGAGTGCAGCCTGTGGCGATCTCTGTGAACGCTGTGGCCGAAATAAAAAGAAGTGATCCGACATAAAAGTGGACGCAAACAAGTGCATATCCTCACTCACACAACAGTGTTTGTGCCACGAGCGGGGGGCACTGAGACCCCCCATGAGATACAGATTCGGAGAATTCATCCAGGGGCAGTGACGGGCGGCGGAGGGTTAATAATAAACTTCACAGTCCCTTTCAAAACACAATTGCGACGTGCTTAAACACAAAGAAAAACACATAAATAAAACGGACTAAAAGCCGTGAAAAAAATCACAGTAGCCTATGTGATGTACAGTAGGCTTATCATTAGTGTATGAAAAGGTGCACTCCTGTCTGCCTGACTGAGGCATCGAGAACAGCGTCAGTGTAAAAGTAATAGGCTGTATTCCACCTCAATATTATCAGAATTAATTCCACAACATGCAGATAGGTTATTCTTTAATAACTGCAGAGTTTATTCGAACGTTGCTATTTTGTTTTTATTTGCACTCATATGTCTCCGTTTGTAGGCTATTTAAGATCCTAATTCGTTTTGTTTTTGTTGGTATCACTCCATGGAAAAATCGGTCGAGGCATATTAATTGTAAGAATGGCTTTATCCGTTTTGCAAAGGAACTCCCGATGTATGACATGCATGCATGGCTTAATACGATTAATTTTACACAGACACATTCGTTCTCGTACTTCATTCATCTGCCGACTGGAGTCGCCAGTTCTCCTTTCTCCACTTTTTGTCCGTACGCATGGGTTATATTGTGCGTGGAACACCGCACTTCTTCCCGTCAAGTATACTTTTGATAAATCGCAAATGTTGCTTAGTGAGCCACGTACGCACTCTATTGTGCGTACGCACCGTTGATAAATGAGGCCCCAGGACACACCGGCCCGATTATTGCCGTCGGAGAGTCTGGAAGGGGCGGGGACACAAATCTTGTTGGTGTGTGCCGTGAAGTCGGTCGTCGTAGATGTCGTCGGGCTTCTTTTGAGCCAAAAGTCTTTCAGTTGGAGCAATTTGATTGGTGGAGGGCTAGCGAATCAGTGAAGCCCGGAAGTGAGGCGGGTTGCACAAACAGCTAACAACAGCTAGCCATTATTTTAATGTGTTTGTTTGTTTCGTTCAGCGAGTACTCACATGCATCAACCATTGTTGACTGCTCGACACTCTCTGCTAAATATGGTGCTCTTTATGGTCCATAAATATAAATATACGTATTTCTATCTATGTTTATGATCTAGAGAGTTGTCCCATCATTTCCGGCCTCCGTATTTTTTTGGGCCACAATACAGATTAGCGCCGCCTGCTGTTATGGAGACATTACGTCCCGCGCAAGCGCAGAGCGTACGGAAAGTCAGTAATCGGCTCGGTGTGTTCTTGGCACTTTTTGGGCCATGACGGGCAGACTGGAGCTGCCTGAAACGGCAGACTCCATTTTCGGGTAGTCGGACCGGTGTGTCATGGCCTTTAGATGTGAGAGGGTGTCAGTCATCAGTCTTTTCAAAGTCTTTTAAAAGTCCTCCAGTGTGTGGTAGGCATAAGAAGCTATTTTAAACATCATCAGCCATCATGAAATCATTAGTGACCTTTAAAAGTGGGGTTTCAGTTGAGTGTCGTCTGTGAAATCCTGATTGAAAGGCATCATACATGCTATGTGTTTCTAAAATGTTATGCAACAACTTTCTCTAATAAATTGGATATCAGAGGTAGCTTGTATATAGACCTGTTATTAATTGGGGGGATCTAAATGTGTTTCTTTAAACAAAGGCTGAAATAAAGCATGCTTAAAATGGCTAGGGACAGAGCCAGTTAAAAGGGAAAGGTTCATTATGTCCAAGTTGGTAAATGTCCTAGCAAAACCCTTTGTCGAAGAACACATTTGTGCATCTTTAAACGTCTCTGCTTTCCCTAAACAGTTGTGTTGGACACTTACAGGGAGCAAAAAGCAGTTTCACCTACTAGGTCCAGAAGCGTCACATAATTTCCCTCTCAGGGGAAGGAGGTTTTTGTCATAGGATGTATCACTGTGGCCCCCGCTATATACTGCACTGTGATATAACGCCATACAAAAACTCTACCCTGCATGTAGGCTTCATACAAACTACACACAGATGCTGTCACTATATTATTTAGTGTAATTTTGGTCCATGTGAATATTTACATGATCTATTTAAAACCTTGCTATACCAATAAGGCTGTACTTACTTATTTACTTACAGGCAGCAAAAAACAATTATACTTAGATACTTCAAAATCAGCACCATACACCTTCTAAGTGGAAGGTGGTTTTTGTCATAGGATGTATCACTGTGGCCGTTATACTGCACTGTGACATATCCCCATACAAAAACTCCACCCTGCGCACTTGTTATCGCCAAATGCTGTCACTTTAAATATTCAGTTCCATATTCAGTTTAACCAGTGATAGTTAGATCAAATTATGTGCAAAACTTCCCTGATGTTTTTTTTTTATTTCATTCAATTTTGGACGCTCCTGAAAAATACTTTACAATTATTATGCTCTATTATTATGAGCAGTTATAACATCTAAAGGTTGGCTGAAAGTCTTGTCAGCTTTAGTTCAACAATACATGTTGTATTAGAAGTAATATACACATATATTGGTAGCAAGCAATAGTAATGTTTTTCATGATTTAATGCTTATTTGATTCTTAATCTATGTCAATTCATTTACATGTAAAACCCACTTTAAATAACTTGACATCAATTAAATTGTAGTCACAGAAGTCAAACTGTGGTCTTTTTCTGTCTGTTTTTCAGTTATCCAATATATTATTTTTGGTAAAGCAGGTTTTTGGTGTTATGGTTTCCTGTATTTCAGGGTTTTTTTAAAAAGGGGGAAAAAAAATCTACATTTATCATTTACCCATACACTATTCTATTGAATATCACATTCCATATGATTCAAATTATTTAGGGGAATACTGTAATTCATGAATCATAGTGATCTGTGCTTCAGTTCAGGGCAGGTTTTTGTATTACAACATATCACAGTGGCTGCCCCCATACACAGTGTCACACACTAATACAAAAACCTTTTCCTGATATGCAGCTGCATTGTTGGTATTTTCTTAATGAATGTTCTCAGCAGGGGAAATTATGAAAAAGCACCCTACCTCTTTTTTATGTTTCACCCCTTGAACCATGCTTATTCTGTGCTTTTGAAAATCCTGTTTTTCATACTTTGGTGATTTTTAGTCATGCTCTATGTTTGGCACTGGGTTTACTGTCGGCCGTTTAATCCACCACTTTGAAAAACGTCAGAAATTTCTCAACAACTATTTAATGGATGAGGATGATATTTTGTACAATGATGGCTTTAGGATGATGAATCCTAACGACTTTGTAGATCTGCCACCAGCAGAGGTAAAAATGTTTGGCTTTTAGAGACAAAAACATTAAAAGGATTTAAGTAAAATTTGGTACACATAAAAGCTTTTTCTATATGTATTAAATGGTTCAACTATTCCAAGTTTAGTTAATTAGCTAATGCTAAAATAAGATGATGAACAATGTAAAGAAGAATTATGCTTATTAGCATTCTCATTGTGAGTATGAGTCGTTGGTATTAATAAAACCATGCGTTCCTAATACAGCCACACACAGAGCTTTTGGCTAGACATTCAGTCTGGTTACCTTGAAAACATTTAAATGATGGTGTGTTTAGGAAGCGGTATCACTTTTAAACTTGTGGATTCCAGACAACCCTTTGTGTGAACACACTTGATGTAAACCTTAACTCATCTCTGTTTTTGATAAGAAAGTTTTGTTGGAAATATATACTACTTTTTTTCCGAATCAGCAGCACATTTCCTTCTGAGTGGTTTTTGTCTTAGAATGTATCACTGTGGTTGCTGTATTGCACAGTGCTATATGCCCGTACACAAACTCCACCCTGCACACTGGCTATCACGACACACAAAAACGTTGACCTACTCAAGAGTTTTTCATTTTAGTTTTGTGATGCGAAGACCAAATCATGTAAAATAAATCGGCAGTAAAAATGTAATTGATTTATTTAAATTTATCTATTTAGGAGAAGTAATTCTAAAAAAAATAAAAAAGGCTTTATTATTACAAGAAAAAAAATGCATATGTATACAGTTTTTTTTATACATTGTGAAGGAAAACATTAAAAACCAAACAAAATAAATAATGGAATGGAAAAACACCTATGTTAACAACGAAACTAAGCTACAAGTGATATATAAACACAACCCATTAAACCATTTATCCTTGAGTTACTTCATATTAAGAATTAATGTAGTTGGGCTGACTGTATATAGGTGTATACACAACTTCTTAAGGTTTTATTGAGTGATTACGTACATCTTCACAGTATTAAGAACTTTGCCTGTCTCGAGTGGTTTTTGTAACCGTGTGAATCACTGTGGCCCCCAGTCCCCCAGTACACAGTGAAACACCACAATACAAAAACCTGAACCACAGTATAGCTATCCTTATGCAATACAACAGATGTTCGTCATTTATTTTTAATGTAATTCATTTTTTTTTTAATCTTTGTGGGATTGTGATCACCATTGTCAGTACTTGTTTTCTGTTTAAGAATGCGGTAACACTTTACTATAAGGGTACATTAATTAACTACTACTTTATGCTTAGTTCAGCATCAACTTATCAGTAACTAACCATCAATAACTGCTTAGTTAATGTTTAATATAAATATAATATAATTTAATATAAAAGTCGTTTTAATATTTTAGTGAATATATATGTATTTTTGATGGTCTGTTACATGCTAAATAATTCTATTTCTATACTGTATTATTTTGCAGGCATCTTTTTTCTCTTTTTTTACTGTATTTTAACAACATTATCTATTCTTCTATGGACAACACAAACTAAAAATGACAGATTAAATATTAAATTGTCATTGATTTTAGAAAATCATAGATGAAGTGTTTCATACTTAAAATATAGTAGTTTTAAAACGTTTTACTTCCAGACTGGGAACATAATGACTTTAAGGCATTCACATTAAACTACTGCAACTTAATCAAATCAAAACCCATACATACATGCAAGGTTAGATGAGTCGCAGCCATAATCAATGTTTTGAAATGTATTAGTGTGTTTGTATTTCAGCTACAGAATCATTTAGATTCTTCACCTGAGCCTTGGGATTTCAGACAAATCCTACCACTGACATTAAGCTTTTTTGATCGACTTCACTTTTAATCTTACATGGAAGAAATGCATGGTTACAATGACCTCTATAGGCTGAAAAGTTAAATTATTTTTCACTTGCCACCACATAGCTGTAGATGGCAGCAAAGCAGTATTTTCAAACCGTGCAGTTAATCTTTAAACTCACAGAATGCACCTATAGAAGGTGGTTTCACTGGATGTTTAAATTGCAAAAAAAAACACTAACCTCAGCTTGGTTTTAATATACAATATATATGACAACTGCTCACAATTGTTAGTAATACTCAAACCAAGAAAATATTGTATAGTTAAAGGTTTTTCTGTCAGAGGAAAAAAAATCAAATACATTGACAATTATCCGTGTCACCCCTCAGCAACAGGTGTTTTTTTTCTGTTGGTGCTCACAAATCTCCAAACTGATGCAGTCAGATAAGAGCTCACATATGTCTTTAAAGTGTAAAAAGTGACTGTGATAGTTAAGAGTTCTTTATGTACATTCTATGACCGACTTATTAGAATAGTTTTTAGTCGAATGACCATGACTGAAATTACATGGATGAAGAAAATGTATGAATGACTGAGCAAGCAGGTTATTATTTTTTGAAGTTCAGGGAGAACAGGTCCTTTTTCAATTTGACTTTGTTGGGATTTACTAGCAAGTGCCACAAACCTGTAAGACATACTAATAATAAAACAATAGCTAATAAAACAATATGAGGTTTGTTGTGTTCCCAATTACATTTCCTTTCCAATTTCTGCAGCAAGATCAAGAAAAAAATGAATTCCTCTTCACAAAGCCTTGGCCTCTAGATGGTAGTCTTCACCTGGACCAGCACACCAACCAGCTGACATTTTATCTGGCAGTGCGATATTATTCCCAAGAAAGAAATAGTTATTGTAGTAAGCATACATTAACTAAAAAGGTTTAATTATTGAATTAATAAATTGCAGTGCCAGATGATTAAGTTCAAAAGAAGTAGGTCATGTATTTGCCCTTAGTAGCTAATTTCAAATGAACATTAAAATATTGGTATGGTATGTATACAATTATACCCATGTGGAAAAGTTTATCAAATATAATACGGCATTTTCAAAATGTTTATGGTGGAACTGGTCATTTTTGAGCAGGGACAAAGGGTGAAATACATAGTAATGGAATTGATAAATTACATGTTCTTAATAAATTGCATTTTTTTTTTTTAGATATTTTTTTGGCATTTTTATGCTTTATTGATAGTGTAGAGACAGAGTTGAAATGGGGCAGAGAGGGGAGCGACATGCAGAGAACGACCACGGGCTGGAAACGAACTGGAGCGAACCGGGTCCGCTGCTGGCCGAGGCCCATGGGGGGGACGCCCTACCAACTGAGCTAAGGGCGCCCCCGCATTTTTTAAACATATTGTTCCTCTATATGTTGACCGTACAGCAAAACAGCATGACTCACAAATATACCTGTACTGTATATCTTTGAGTTGTCTTTTTTTAGTCTATACTCTGCTTACGATGACACTTTTCTGACGATTTTTCATGTTGAATTGTTGTCTGTGATGATAGTGTGTCTGCATTGAAAGTCTGCTGCTCTGAGGAAGTTTATTCGTAGCTGTGGCAGTTTCTACAAAGTTTCACTGACACAGGTGTGGTCCCAGAGGTGCAGAGAGAGGGGGAAGTAACTCTAGAAACATTATATGTTTAGCAACACCAGGAAACAGCGAAAAACCCTCAGAGCTTAACTGATAACAGACGTTTGCAAAGTGTTGACTTGATGTGCTGTTATTAGAGATATTCCTAGAACCGTGTGTTCCGACTCAAACGACAATAAAATCCTCAATGACAAGTGCACTATCACACACACACACACACACACACACACACACACACACACACACACACACACACACACACACACACACACACACACACACACACACAGTCTCCCATTCATTTGTATGAGATTGCCCTAATCATATCTATTGGACCAGTTGTCATATCTATGGAACTAAGGGTGAATCAAATGTGATCTACAAAATGTTCAATCATGAAAATCAAAGATTTAACATCAAACTACCAAATGCAACGCCCCACATAAATTATATCTACTGCAGTGTATTTTATTAATACAACATGTCACTTACATATTTAAATGAGACTTAAAGTGTTCATGAAAAGCAATCAATAATATAATAATTATAATCTGTAACAGTAGAACAACACCACCAAATGCAGGAGAATGCATTCATATACATTGTTAAGGATTGCAGGTTAAATAGGAATCTATTTTTAACTACGTATATGTCACATCCATTTCATTTAGCAGATAAACAGTGATTTTGTTTATAATGTATTTGTTTTTAAAACTATACACGTATAAAAGTATTAAAAAACATGACCTGTAGTCGTCTATGATGTGCATCCCTCTCATCCTTTATTGTCTCTTCATCTAAAAAAAACAAACAAAAAAACAATTCAAAAAAATACATTATATTCACATTTTCTGTCACTCTCCCACTGCTAAATCAGTCGCACATGTGCCTCTAGGAAGTTCCAGTAAACTCTGCTCAGAACCCAGCTAGTGAAGTGAAAGTGTTGCATTAAAGACCACTTTACTTCTGATCTGATTTTACTTTGACGTGAGGTTCATTGATTTGGTGCCAATTTACTTCCCAGGTATTCCTCATGGATTACATGTTTGATTTTCTTTTATATGTTATCTGATTTCATAAGGCTAAATTAAAGCATGCATTCACATTACAAGGGTTTCCCCTTTCAGGAGCATGTGCACTTTCACAATCTGGACAAACCTAGAAAAGAGAATCACTAACTTTCACATTCATATCTCTGGGCAGTTCAAAATCATTTCTTCTACTGCCCATTCTTGTCTTTGAAGATCGGAAAAAACTGTTGCATCCATAGACCAAACTATGCAAAGGTAGTGGGTCAAATTTGTCTTAACCTTTGGCATTTATATTGTTGACATGACTGGGCTTTATTTTAGAACTTGTAACATACACATACTTGCTCAAATACTTTACTTTTTACAATGAATACATCCTGTAATATGCCTCCTACAGTGGTTAATCCTTGTTTTAGTGTAAATCAAATGGAGAAAATTCCTGCATGTTTACCTTGACCAGGCTGAATATCATGCTATAGAAGAGAGAGGATATGAAGAGGAATATGAAGGAGGAGGTTGTGGACCACAGACTGCTCAACTCATCTTCTTTCATGGTGACCCCTGTACAGCTCAGAAAAACACTCAGATTCTGCCTTGGTGGACTAAGTGTTGACTCTGGAGAAAAAATCAAAGGAGATGAAGTTGGTTAGATGAGGTGTGTGTGTGGGGGGGAGAGTTGTACTGTGTGTAATATGTGTGTTATGGGGACATACATCTGTATGGGGACATGCAAGTCCCCATAAAGTAAATCATTAAAAAGGGGAAATACTTGGTTTAGGATTGAGTAAAAGTTGGAGGTTGTGGGTATGGTCAGAGTTTTGGCATGTCTGCAGGAAATAAATGTGAGGCAATTTTAATTTGTGTTTTTTTGTGTGTCGTTTTTTTAAAATAGGGTTAACACATATACAACTTTGTCTCTCTTAATAGTGGCAATATATTTGAATGAATTTGAATCAAGCATAATTCACAGCTTGATCGCGTCATGTGTAGAGGTAAGATAAGATAAGATAAGATAAGATAAGATAAGATAAGATAAGATAAGATAAGATAATATAAGATAAGATAAGATAAGATAAGATAAGATAAGATAAGATAAGATAAGATAAGATAAGATAAGATAGAACGTTATTCATCCCGAAGGAAATTCCTTTGCCAGGTCACATCATATTGTATGAAATGTAAAGCCCACTGAGACAAATGTATTTGTGATTTTGGGCTGTACAAATAAAACTGATTTGATTTGTTGCTTCACTTGGTGCTTTTAATTTCGTCTTAATTATTGAAGTGATTCATAAACATATAACAAAAGTGTATTCATGCAACATTTATTTGAAAAAGCAAGTACACTTTTCAAGCTGTTAGACAATGTGACAAAGACGTTGACACAATATGATGACAAACACAACTGAATTGACATGTTGACTGCACAATCACAAAGACGAATGACATTACAAAGTGCCAATGTGCCCATGGCAGAGGTTACACAGAGAGACAGAACAACATATAGGCACACAATATCACACTTAAAGCTGCATCTACTTTTTGTCACATTCAATCGAGTTACCCTGGGCCTTAGACACTCCCACTTGTGATTTCATGGAGGCATTGCTGCCAGCAGGCCAGACGTTGCAGTTGAACACAGTGTTACTGTCCCATTTTTCCTTGGTTGTGGTGTAAACACTTGTAACTGAATAGCCTTGTTTGGTCTTCTGTGGGGGGAAGTTAATGCCATCAGAGTAGATGCCGGTGCTTTGTCCATCTTGTACTGTCCAGGCTATGTAGTAATCTTGCTGCACAGGACTGGAGACCAGACACACCAGAGTGACCTCACCCGAGCCTGGTTGGCGGATGACCTCGTCTTGCAGCATGTGGACTGTCACTTTTGGCCGCCCTCCTGGATGAAATGTTCACATGTTAGAAGTGCAGTACATGTGCCATACATTCATAATGACATGTTTGTGTGAGTGTGTGAATAGACTGCCGCCGCAGACTTCAAGTAGAGGTTCTACCAGTCGGTCCATCACTCGGTAACATACCTCCTCTTTGAACAGTCAGATCTTGAGTAACTGGTGTCATATCTCCGTTAACGGCAGAACATCGCACATTGTTGACTGTGTCCCACACAGTACGATTATAAGTCATCGTGCTTGTTTTGATGTGCTGCTTGTCTACAGACTGTTTTGTTTCACTAATGTTGTCGGTCACACGTGTGCCACCAATGTACCAGATGACTTCTGTTTTATCTACTGTGGCCTTGTCCTGTCCAGTGACGATACACTCCAACTCTGCCTGATTGTTGCTGAACATTTTTTTTGGACTTGGAGGGTTCAGCGTCACTGTAAAAGGAGCTTCATTACGGACAGCAGCAGAGGAAAGAGGGTTAGAACCGTTTTCTATCATCAGCACAATTAATAAAAAAATATGAAATTAATGTCAATAAATGCAATTTATTCCAGCATAAACTATGTCACTATATATAGGAACAGCACCGCACCTTTTGAAGCCTTCTTAGTGTGTGTTGTTCCTTTGTATGACACCTCACAGGTATAAACCGCTCGACTGTCCCATTCTGTGCTGGTGACCTTCAGGACACTGACAGCTGAATACACCTTTCCATTATTTTCAAAGGGAGTTTGAATGTAGTCATTCAACTCTTCGCCATTCTTTTTCCACTTAAATGATTGTGTTGTTCCCTTGTCTCCAGCTTCAATCGTACAAACCAGGGCCTGGGCTGCTTTACTTGGGAGTGGGACGGATAGCAATGTCACTTCTACACGAAGTTCAATATGCTCTGTACAAGTGGAAAAAACAGCAGAGCATAGTCATCAATCTATGTTATTACATTTTTTTGTAGCTGCAAGTGACAAGATAATTGATACAAGGGAAAGACAGTCAAAGGATCATGCGAGGGAATAAACATTGCTGAACGTTAATTGATGAAAGCAAAATGATAAGGGAGGTCATGTCCACTCATTGTATGCTAAAGAAACAGAAATATGTTAGCAAATTAAAGAATCACATACTTTGCACTTTCAGGGTTTGGGAAGACGCGCCATGATGTACAGAACAGTTCAAAGACTTCCGTGAATCCCAGTCAGATTTTGATACTTGGATCAAACTGACTCCTGTGTATTTGTTGTTTTTCTCAGCTGAGGGATATTGTGCGGAAGTCAGGATGGTTCCACTGGTATCGGTCCACTGGAAAGTAAGAGCCTTTGGGTAGAAGTCGCTTGCAAGACAACCAACAGTGATTGTATCCCCAGGCCCAGAGCACTGAACCAGAGGGAACAGAGTCGGTGATGCAGGGGTTTCTGTTAAAGCAAAATGGGTAAATCAAAGAACAGAGCTCAATAGCGTGTCTAGGGTTTAATTTCAAATATTAATATAGTAACCACACTGGTTTAATCACTTAACCCCACATTTCTTTAATGACCTTGTTATTACTATAACAGCGCCGTAAACGGTACAGGTAAAATTGTTAATGTTAAAATGCTGCTGCTGAAGCATAGCATATACATTTTACTTTTTCCCTGCAGCAAATAGTTTTTTCTATCTAATTCAACATTGAAATACTTTTCTACATACTCAATGGTTTACTTAATAATGACTGCAGTTTGCATAGTGTGACTAAAAAGAGGGACATCTGCTCAAAAGATCATTTTAATAAATATTATTTTATTAAATATGTCCGATACCAATTATTTATACGTTTAGCCAACAGATAAACAAACTGTATATAAGTGTATGCAATGGCACTGATACTTAGTACTGCACTCTTTTTGTTTAAATATAGTAAAGCAATTTAATTTCTCAACAGTAATTGTATCAGACAATATATAAATTCACATAAAATATAACTCCTATAAAAGCATATGTTTGGTTTAACCCTTCATCCTCAGAATTTAAATATGGGCACTTGTATTGTACAGTATAAAACTTGTCATTCACATAGATATATAAAGTGAACTAGTGAACTATTCTTGAGCTAATAATGTCATATACATACATTTAATAGTTCACACTTTAAAAATCAAACTGCCACACTGAGGTTTTGAGCATTTCACAAACCACAACCTAAATTGTTTTTATCCATTTGCAAGAGAAATGCCCGGTATATTTAAAAAAGTAATTGTAACAAATAAATGTATCAATAATGATTACACAATAATGATAATATACATTATTACAGAAATCATCAATAGTTAGCATACTAGCAAGGAAGCCAGTTATTTAGATAGATAAGTAAAACAAAATTAAAGTTTTATTATTGTTGTTTATCTATGTTCAGTAGAACAGACTAAAGTTGAGCGTGTTAATACAATGGCATCCACCAACATTAAAAACCAAGCCTGTGCACTGTTTTGTGGAATGAAAACTCTACTATACTTTTTCATTAAAAGGTTTCTTATTATTGATATGATAAATTATATTTGAGAATGTTGTGCAATGATTTCTTTAACGATAAATCTTAAAAAATTACAAATCCCTGGAAATTTTTCATCCAAAACTTAAAATAAATGATCAACATTTTACCTACAAATGTATACTTTCCCTGTGGTATTTCAAAAGACACTATATACAAAACATGGATACATAATGTATAAAGTTATATGGCTAATTTCAAATTAAAGTTGTTCAGTGTTCAGTTGTCTAATTGGAACACATACTGACCCTGTATTTAAACACACAATTTAAACATGTATTCATATATTCCTAATTCACATTTACGGCAACTACAATGCCTTAAACATTATTTGAACAGAAAGATACTGATATCAGTAGTTATTAAAGTAACACACAAGATCAACTCAAACCACCTCTAGCATCCAGTTACAATGCCAAAGCAGAACTTTTTTGAAAATGCTTTCTAAGAAAATGCTGTGTTAAAAACATCTGTCCGCTCAGTTTTCTGGTTTGTTCAACATCAGTTATTAAACATGAGACCGCAAGTTTAACTTTTTAAACAGCAAATATGAGATTAAAAACTAAAATTGTTGTATTTATAAAATTATTATATTTAAATGTGACTTACCTGACGATACTGTGACTTCAGTCCCTTGACCCCAGTAGTCAAAATATCACAGTGCTGCATCTCCACTCACTGCCTGAACAAAAACCTGAGGTGCCATAAAAATGTGTTAAAATCTCATAAAGTGTATGGAATGCACAAAAATCCGGCTCAGTATTATGCCCTGATGTCATCCTTTTAGCAAGAGTTCTGTGCTGATTCTTAATTACTTCTTAAAGTAGAGTTACTAGAACAGACCATTTGTACATGTACACTAACCGTGACTATGAACTACTAATGAACTAAACTTTAAGTGTTAATCTTGTTTTATTTAAAGATGATACACAGTAGTAACCTCATATTCCATTGAAAAATATTTTGTCCTGTCTTTTTTTGTCCATTGAAATAACTGTAAAGTATCAGATTATTACCACTGGGTTTTTGTATTGGCCTATATCACAGTGCCGTACCCCACCCACCACAATGAAAAACCCTAATACAAAAACCAAACACTTTTTCTCGGACTGAAGAGTAGGGGGACCTTCAGTGTCACGAGTTGGTGAGAATTAGAATAGAACAAAATCTAATAACTATATTTAACATTATAATTGGGTAAATTGCACTTTGCATTATATTGATTTTTTAAATCATCTTATTCTTATTTAGAAATGTATATCTACCAATATCTCCAAATGACATACCACAGCATGGTTCATGTATGTTCTTATGAATAACTGAAAATAAAAATTATTTTAAGTGTTTTTTTCTTTTTCTTTTTTACTTTTAATATATTGTTACATTGAAAACTAACCCACTAAATGGTGGTTACCATCCTTTATTCAGACCATTACGTTGGATGCATCTTTAGTATCTTAATATACTATATTAGACTGAAAAGGGTATAATATTGGTTAAATAAACAACAATATTTTAAATATTTCAAATGTATTTTGTCTGTATTTCAGAAGAAATTCAGAGTATTTTAACTTTAGTAAAATTGATGAATAGAAATTTTACTTGAGTTAAATGTAAATATCAAGAATATATGATTAGAGTTTACATTTGAATTTGGTTCATTTGGCAATCTGTAGATATTGTTTTTGTTATTGTATCAGATAAGTTGCTGCCCAGCCTGAATTATGGTGTGTTAACTCCACTCTTTGCTTCAGTTGACTACAACATGTGACGAGGCATAGTGTGGGGAAAAGCATCAAATACTCTGAAATAAAGGGGCTTTTGTTAATAGTAGCTTTACGACACTTTTATCTCAGTGACTGTCACAGAGACATCTGTGGTGGTTATAGTACAGCTATGTGGCTTCCTGTATCACTGTGGCTCTCGAGCACAATAATAAACAGCAGAGTCTTCACTCGTCAGGCTGTTCATCTGCAAATACACCTGGTCCATGTCATTGTCTCTGGAAATGGTGAAGCGATTCTGTACTGATGTGGAATATGCTTTAATGCTGCCACTCGGAGCAGAAATGTAAGCAACCCACTCCAGTCCCTTTCCTTCAGCCTGCCTGATCCAGCTGATAGGAGCAGAATCATCTGCTATCCCTGCATATGTACAGGTCAGTTTGTGGGATTCTCCAGGCCGCTTCACCACCGGTTCAGACTCAGTCAGAGTCTGACTGCAAACACCTGTGGGAAAGAAAATCAGATTGATCAACACAGATCTTAACAGAGACCCTTGACATGGGAAAAAAAGGAGTGCAGTAGTACTGTGTACTCACCAGAAATCAGCATGAGAAACACTACACATGTAGCTGAAGTCATTGTGAACATGTGTTGCATGGCTGTTTGGTGGTTTGGCTTGTGTTCAGTTTGCAGTGAGATAAATAAAGATGGAAGAGATCAGGATTTGCATCGACTCCGCCCAACAATGCCGTCAAATAAAAATGTATATGTACCCCTTTAAAATTATTTGATTTACTATTTTTCTATAGGGTATTTGATGTTGATAATTTTTTAATATTAGTAACAGGATAGTTCTGTCTAATATTTGCTTATCACATGTGTTTTCATATTTGTTTTTAAATTGAGGAAAATAAATGGAACTTTTGTGCATCCAGCAGTTAGTTTCTGATTCCAAGTGCACAAATGGTATAACAGCATATTATCTGGTTATTACATGAATTAATAGCACACATTCATTTATTAAATTTTCAATTTTGTGGCCAGAAGTGTGTGTGTGTGTGTGTGTGTGTGTGTGTGTGTGTGTGTGTGTGTGTGTGTGTGTGTGTGTGTGTGTGTGTGTGTGTGTGTGTGTTTTCAGGCTGAGGAAACCATCATAGACACTGAGAAAAGTGTGGAAAATATATTGTAAGTGTGTGTTGGTGGTTTCCTGACAGCCATCACTTTCATGTAGGTTCCATTTAAGGCCAATGTCAGTATTTCTCCTTGTTTACCCTCTAGAGTTAATGGAGAGTTATACACCCCAGAAGTGACGTAAGAATAAAAAGGGCGGGCATATTCTATTACTGTCAACTCATTATTATATGTCTTGCTTCCCACTTTCGGGAGTGTGTATCAATTCTTTAAATCATTTTCTGCATATGAAAATAAATATTTGAAAATATACCTCCAACTTAATTGAAGTTAAGACCTTAATTATGTGTAATAGTTGTATAGCAATGCAATAAGGATGAGTACAGTAGGATTTTGTACAGCTGCTCCACCAACTCCAGTCACTGTGGCTCTCGAGCACAATAATAAACGGCAGAATCTTCAGTCTTCAGACTGTTCATCTGCAGATACAGCTGCTCTTTGCTGTTGTCTCTGGAGACGGTAAACCGGCCTTGGACTGACTGAGAGTAGAATTTGCCGCTGCTGAGACCCTCAGTAGCGATCCACTCCAGTCCTTTTCCAGGAGCCTGTCTGATCCAGGCCATCCAGTAGCTACTGAATGACAATCCAGAGGTTGTACAGGTCAATCTGTGGGATTCTCCAGGTCTTTTATTGGCTGGTTCAGATTCTGTCAGAGTCTGACCATCAACACCTGCATGAACAAGAAAAATAGTCATCTACTATAAGTTGGTAACATTTTTTCAAGACAACTTCAACTCAAGATCAGTTTGACTCTTCACCTGTCCAGCAGAGAGTTAAAAGCAGCAGTCCTGTCCTATAGTCCATCATGTTAAACTGTGTGTCCACTGTTCTCTGTCCTCCTCTCTGAAGTCACTTAAGTAGAGGAGGAAAATATCAGAGTTTTGCATTGACTCCTCCTCACAGGGAGGATACAGCTTGATACGATCTCCACACACAAAAAGGGAACTTTGATTTACCTCAGTTTTTGCTTGATGATACCATAGTGCACATCAGGGTTTCCGCCAGAGAAGTTGTTAGTACATGGTGGCATTGGAGGGGGTTGGCGGCTCACAGGAAGGGATTGGCGATATGACCTCAAATTTACATCACTGTATTTTTCACGACAGTATTATATTGTGATATGTATAAAAATAAATAAAAAAACATGTTGATAATATAACAAGGTAATGGAATGTATCCTTTCCCAACAGAGACATGGTAGAGTTTCATGGATTATTTACACCAAATATCCTGATATTAACAGTAGGCAAAACAACAAACTATACTATGCTTGGCATAGTGGAGGATCAATTTAGGTAAGATGGGCCGCCATGTCTGGAATACACTATGGGAAACCCTGCACATTCTATATTATGTTCAGTACAATAACAAACCCAGACTGCCCTCTAGTGATTCAAAAACAAACTTTTATTCTTCAGTGTGTGTGCTGCCTATTATCAACAAGCATGTTACCAATGACAGAAACACTGATGTCGCAGTGTGGATGAACACAAAATATTGTTATTTTGTTTAAGAAGTATGTTAATAATCTGAACTTGTTTAACGTGTGGGTTGTCTGCCACTATCTGCGGAGAGAGACCAACTCATTTGTTTCTAAATTACTTTGAAATGTTTTTAATGTTTAGTCAGAATTTCTACATTCATATTTCTGCTTAGAAATATTTCAATCAAACATAATTGTTTCTCAATAAGTGTTTGTGTGACTGTTTGGAAGGTTTTCTCAGACTACTAGGAGTAAGGATATTAATGTGAGATAATAGTGGTACGATGAGTACTGAAGGATTTTGTACAGCTGCTCCACCGACTCCAGTCACTGTGGCTCTCGAGCACAATAATAAACAGCAGAATCTTCAGTCTTCAGACTGTTCATCTGCAGATACAGCTGCTCTTTGCTGTTGTCTCTGGAGATGGTAAACCGGCCTTGGACTGACTGAGAGTAGTAGATGTAGCTACTGCTATCACTGATAGTAGCAACCCACTCCAGTCCTTTTCCAGGAGCCTGTCTGATCCAGGCCATCCACCGGCTACTGAATGACAATCCAGAGGTTGTACAGGTCAATCTGTGGGATTCTCCAGGTCTTTTTACCACTGGTTCAGATTGTGTCAGAGTCTGACCATAAACACCTGTCAAGACAGCAAAGAAAATCATAACATGCACCAAATGTACAACTTGAAAAAAACATGAAAGAAAGGGGGAAAAGTAAAGTGCTTCACCTGTCCAGCAGAGAGTTAAAAGCAGCAGTCCTGTCCTATAGTCCATCATGTTAAACTGTGTGTCCACTGTTCTCTGTCCTCCTCTCTGCAGTCACATAAGTAGAGGAGGAAGACATCTGAGTTTTGCATTGACTCTGATGCTCCACACAAAGTACGAGACACAAGTACACTGCACATTTGAAGATTTGCATCTGGATTTCTTTGGGAGGGAGGGGCTCATGAAGGCAGTGTGTCATAGGTATGTTTTTCTTAATGTTATTTTTTATTGCAACTGATTGTCCATCCATGTTAAATATCTTTTTTTGGAAATTGTCATTTTATCTTCTGTCTCGCATATAGAAAACTTTAAGGTAACACTTTACAATAAGGTAAGATTTATAAAGAACATCAGTGTGATACAAACTTCATCACGGATTCATGTTAGCTGTTCAAATTCAAATATGTTACTTGTTAGAAGTTCATGATGTCAACATTCATGTGAGATTTGCTTTTGTCTAATTATATGATGGCTGTCTTTCTCTATAATGTTATTTAAACCAATTTTCCCCCAATCTTATTTCTATATTTAGTATACACAAATATGTTTTCCTCAATTCAATAAATGTGAAAATGTTAGTAGTCTATGGCTCCTCCTCTGGTGGCTTCATGTTACTAGTATTCAGACAATGAGGGGTTTTTGTACAGGTCTACTGATGCTTTGTATTATTGTGACTCTCTGGCACAGTAATACACAGCAGTGTCTTCAGGCTGCACATTCTGTCCATTTAGAGTCACTGTGTTACTGGAAGAGTCTAAGTCGATACTGAACTTGTTCTTCAGTGAATCTTTGTAGTAAGAGCCTCCGGTATATTTCATTCCAATCCACTCCAGTCCTTTCCCTGCAGGCTGTCTGATCCAAGCTGTGTAGTGGCTGCCCACAGAATAAGAGACCTGACAGGTGATGGTCAGACGTTGACCTGGCTGCACAGTCACAGAGGCTGGCTGTGTCAACTGTTCACACTTCACATCTGTTAAAAGAATGGGAAAAATTGTAAGAAAACAAACCTCAAATTAAACTTCGAAGTGGAACTGTTTACTAAAACTTTGACAATCCAGAGAGACTCACATCCAGCTGCTAACAGCAGCACCGTAGCTACAGGAAACATGGTTTATGTTGGCAGTGACTTGCTGTGAACTCCACTGAAAGCCTGATGGGAAGTTTTTATAGCCGAGTAACAAGGAGGGTCAGTGAGTTTGCATATAATCATCATATGAAGCATCAATGTTGTTCTAACTGGAGCCAATAGATGTTCAGTGTTCTCATATCTGCAGAGTGAAAACATGCCTATTAAAGCCTAAATGTAATGACATTAAATATAATTGAAATCAAAACTCAATTTTCATAATCTGAATATAAAAGAATCATGAATAATGGAGAGCATATTTATTCAAATCAGCATTGCAATAACAATGATGATGGACAGTACACCCATGTAAACAAAAGCAATAACCAAGAATAATGATTTCCATGAGCCGTGTTTACAGTGAGTTTAGCATGTTTTCAAATGAACAAAAGGGTAAAATGATTCAAAATGTGTTCGTACAGTTTAGTTCGTTCCAATGTTTAGATTCCTTCAGGTTTTTACATTATTGTTAACATGTTAAAAAAGGTTATTTATATTGGAAGTTAAAGACATGTATTTGTCCTGACTCATTGTACTTTACTGTTTATTTTAACAGAAGATGTGAAAGCAGCCAGGAACATGACAGCTTGAGTATTGGTCTGCTGGTTTGCGGATTTGCATAAACGACTTTTAATGGTTTCAGTGTCTGCAGATGTTTGAAGACACAGACGTACTGAGAAGCTTCTAGAGGAAAACAGCTAGAAGGAACTAAAACCTGTGACAGAACTACATCAGTGTCAGTTAAAGTGAATGAGAAGAAAAGATCTCAGCTTCTCCTTTTAGTACAAGAGATAATCTTTACACTGACTGCCCTCTAGTGTTTTTATAAATGAAGCTGGAACATTCAATTTCACTCTCATATTATAACGCAGATAAGATTCAACTTCTTTTACAGACATTATGTTGTCTTCATTTGTATTGCAATTGTGATAGCCTCATTCATAGGAAGGAAGGTACAAAGTGGTATATATGATGTGCTTGAGCTCCTCCAGCCCAAAGATGAGGACTGTAATCATGGGAGATAGTGGTACAATGAGTTCTGTAGGATTTTGTACAGCTGCTCCACCAACTCCAGTCACTGTGGCTTTCGAGCACAATAATAAACGGCAGAATCTTCAGTCTTCAGACTGTTCATCTGCAGATACAGCTGCTCTTTGCTGTTGTCTCTGGAGACGGTAAACCGGCTTTGCACTGACTGAGAGTAGAATTTTCTGTCACTGTCATTTTCAATAGTTGCAACAAACTCCAGTCCTTTTCCAGGAGCCTGTCTGATCCAGGCCATCCAATAGCTACTGAATGACAATCCAGAGGTTGTACAGGTCAATCTGTGGGATTCTCCAGGTCGTTTATTGGCTGGTTCAGATTCTGTCAGAGTCTGACCATCAACACCTGAATGAACAAGAAAAATTGTCAGCTACTTTAAGTTAGTAACATGTTTGTAAGACAACTTCAACTCAAGATCAGTTTGACTCTTCACCTGCCCAGCAGAGAGTTAAAAGCAGCAGTCCTGTCCTATAGTCCATCATGTTAAACTGTGTGTCCACTGTTCTATGTCCTCCTCTCTGCAGTCACATAAGTAGAGGAGGAAGATATCAGAGTTTTGCATTGACTCCTCCTCACATGGAGGATTAAGCTGGACTTGGATGTCGCTTGCGTGACGGTATTTCTGGTGAAACTGTAATGACTAGGAATTGTTGATCCAACCCAGTCTCACAGTGAAATGTATAATAGCTACGTTGGTCCACAGTGCATAACATAGTAGTTTTTTTTAAACGGCCACGGAATTGTGAGTTATTTACATTTATATTCTCTATCAATTTATTAGGGACAGCTTACATTTCACTTGACGTTCAAGTTTCTCTCCTTGAAAACAAAAAACATGGCGGACACATATTTTATTTATTTATTCTCCACGGAAAATGTAATATTTTGGGAAAGTTTCGCTTTTAAATGTGTTCATGATATCATTTCTATTGAGGCATGTGCAGATAAACACACCACCACACATTCTAGTGGGTCAGAAGTGATAATTGAATCGGATTATTTTTGTGTGACTCTATAATTTGTTTTTTATTGAAAATGTTGCATGGTCAGCCTTTAATGTTATTGGTTTCTCATCATATTCTATTTACTGCTCTTCAACAATACAAATGTATTGAGGTCATTTTAATAAATATAACTTTTTATTGAGTGTATCTTTCCAGACAGCAGAGTAACTCTAAAACACTAATATTCGCCTAGAACACTTCCATTCCATTTTTCTCCTAAAATGATACTGTTGTTTTTCTCAAATTTTTCTTTGATGGTGGTTTCTTTCAGTTTTCTTGCCTGGGGTCTCTAGTGACCCCGTCAGTAGTCCATGTATGTAAAATACCTTGATAGGATGAGGGTTAAACAATATTTATTATTTTCTTAGACTTGGAAGTTGTAAATACTGAATTGAGAGTAGACTATCATCACACGATAGCTAAGGTGAAGAGCTCTCTATAACAGCTGGTCCCATGTTAGTAGCCCCTTTTGTTCCCTAATAACAAGCATTCAAGCATCTACCAAGGTGAAGGTTCAAATGTCATAAGTTACCATCTATGTCAAATCATCTCCAGCAATGTATTCAGTGTGTTTGTACGACAAGGTTTTTATTTTCTAATGTCATCCCAGGCCTTGTTTCAGAAAGCACTTTGACTGTCCAATATGGTCAAATTAAAGTGTTTTGTTTGTTTGTTTGTTTTCTTGAATAAATAGACAATAACATAGTTCATCTTCAGAGATTATAATATATTACACACATGACACACGTGTATACAAAAACTTTTTAAACAAGATTGTGTGAGACAATCCAGATGTTGTTAGGATCACATTGCTGTTTGTTATCTGTGGAGGTTTTTGTGCAGCTGCTCCACTGTCTTCAGTCACTGTGTCTCGAGCACAGAAGTAAACAGCAGAATCTTCTGTTTTCAGGCTCTTGACTTCAAGGTACTGAGTGCTGCTGGGCACATCTTCAGTCATGATGAAACCATTCTGAAAAGAGCTGGCATAGCTAGCAGAGTTTGAACCAGCGTCCATCCACCCAATCCACTCCAGAGCTTTCCCTGGCCTCTGTCGTATCCAGTGAATAGTGTCGTCTGTCATGTCAAACCCAGATATTATACATGACATCTTCACTGTCTCTCCAGGTCTTTTCATCACAGAAGGAGTCTGCTCCAGTTTGATCTCACTCCAAACTCCTGCAAACAAAGAGATTCTGATCATCGTCCAACAAACTTGTAAACAACAGATATTGGATATTTACAAACAAAATAAAGCAGAAAGGATTTACTCACCATGAATAGAAACTAGAAATAATAAACTCCAGATTATTGTTTTTCCCATCCTGTGATAAACACTAGTTTGGTGCTCTCTGATTTGAGTGTTTCAGAAATGTCTAGAAGTGTCCCAGTGTTCTGCCACAAGTTGTTGGTGGTGTGTTTATAAGAGAGGAAGAGTTTGCATAGACCTCCCTCTATGGGTTTTAAAAGGGAACATGTGACACAGATCGATTTTCATCATTCATTTCATCATTCATTTCATTTGAATTTTTATGTTGGCCAAATGACAAAATGAAGAAAGAGAGAGAGAGAGAGAGAGAGAGAGAGAGAGAGAGAGAGAGAGAGAGAGAGAGAGAGAGAGAGAGAGAGAGAGAGAGAGAGAGAGAGAGAGAGAGAGAAACAGCGTTGTTTTAGTACAAGCATCTCTGCTGTGGTAAATTGCACCAGTATAACTGCTGTGTCAATAAGCACTGGTCTTTGAGAATTAGGTGGTATTTGCACCAAGGTTTATTTGCATAGGAAGGGGGCTCTTTTAATATCCTCTAATCTACATACACAAATAGGACAGGAGCACAAAGTCCATCCGATAATCTTTATTAAAGTAATTTTGTGTATAACAATTAAGTATGATTTTGTACGTGGACAGTTGTTTGAATGCACGGTTGAAAATCTGGTTGATGCATTTAATCTCTCAGTGAACTGTAACTACATTATATTATTTTCCTCTCATTGGGATATAAGCACGTGCGATAATTGTGGTAAAGTTGAGTACTGTAGGATTTTGTACAGCTGCTCCACCGTCTCCAGTCACTGTGGCTCTCGAGCACAATAATAAACAGCAGAATCTTCAGTCTTCAGACTGTTCATCTGCAGATACACCTGCTGTTTGCTGTTGTCTCTGGAGATGGTAAACCGGCCTTGCATTGACTGAGCGTATACAGTCCCACTGCCACTGTTGATATAGGCCATCCACTCCAGTCCTTTTCCAGGAGTCTGTCTGATCCAAACATTGCTATAGTCACCACCAAACCCTGAATATGTGCAGGTCAGTCTGTGGGATTCTCCAGGCCTTTTCACTGCTGGTTCAGACTCAGTCAGCGTTTGACTGTCAGTACCTAGAGACATTTACACAGCTCATTAGTTAGTGTAATGCTGCTATATTGTGTTTGGAGGATAGCCAGACAACAAGTATTGTTCTTACCTGCCCAGTTAACTGACAGGAGGAAGAAACCAACCATATAATGAGATCTGATCATTGTAAGAGCCAGTTGTCTCTGTCCAGTCTACTGTGTGTATGTCTGTGATTTAGTGTCTGTCCTTCACTCTGCAACACATTTGTACAGATGGAAGAGATCTGAGATTTGCATTGACTCCTCCTCCTCACAGAGAACCACAACAGATATAGGGCAACCATTGTTAAAGGTCATCATTTTAAACATGCATTATGCATACATAATGACTATAATGTATATTATCTTTAAGTTATTCGACCATAACGTTTATATAATACCCAAGTTAGAGGTATGTTTTCTGCATGTATTGCTTAGCAGCACTTGTTGGGCCCCCCATATACTGGGTATGTCATGCAAAAAAAGTCAAACGACATTCTTAACACCTGTCATTAAAAATCTCTTCTTACAATTTGCCCATATTTTTGGTAGAAACGTAAGCTACAGAAAAAAAAAATTAACGTCATAGTGTGTGTGTGTGTGTGTGTGTGTGTGTGTGTGTGTGTTTAAAGGCATTTTAATACTGTCCTCAGGCAGTGTCTTCTGACTTCATATCTTCTACTGCCACCTGTAGATATATATAAACAAATGTGCTGTGGAGTTTTTGTAAGGCCTCACTGTTTCCTTTAACCAGTCTGTCTTTGGTACAGTAATACACAGCAGAGTCCTCTGGCTTTAGGTTGGACAGTGTCAGATACACCATGCTGTTGCTATCACTTCGACTGACTTCTGCGCGTGCTCTAACACTGCTGGCATAACTATTTTTGCTGGCATCAGAGAAGCTGCTCCCTATCCATTCCAGAGCTTTTCCTTCAGGTTGTCTTATCCAACTCATAACACAGCAGCTAAAAGTGAAGCCAGAACCCCTGCAGGAGATACTCAGAGTCTCCCCAGGTCTTATCACTACTGAACTGGAAGGAATGGACTCCATACTCTGACCTGCACAACCTGGTGAGATGAAAGGAGAGAGGAACCACAGAAGACAGTGAGACAGTCATCTGTTTTTGGTGGTAAAACCTGTCTGACCATCAGTCCATGTTGTCTGTTTAAAGGTACCAGAAAGAAGCAGGAGAACTCACAGGGCAGAGAGAGAACAACCAGCAGCAGAGCGAGTGTGTTCATCATCCTGAGGTTGGAGATGTGATCTCTGAAGCTCCACACAAAGTACAAGACACAAGTACACTGCACATTTGCAGATTTGCATCTGGATTTCTTTGGGGAGGGACTCATGAACAGGCACTGTGTCATCGTCTAGTTGTTTAATATTCATTTTAATCTAACTGATTGTCCATCCATGTTAAATTCAATATCATATCAATAAATAGGGCATTTTTCAACCTTTTTATTTATTTTGTATAGTGTTTGACCAAAGAAATTTGATGAGGAAGTTTGGACTGTACATTTGGCCTCCACATACAAAGTAATTACTTAATATGATGGCTCTTATTCTTTCACTCACAGGAAGAGAAGGTCGTACATAACTTTACTTTCAGTATTTAACATCTCATTGACATTCAGACCTATTCTCTGAAACCGGTAATGCTGTTTTAATTAGGATGAAACATTAGCCGATCAAAATAATAACTGCATTAACAATTCAGAGTAACAAGAAGACATTTTCTATTAAAGTATTAAAATGACAAACCAGTTAAATAAAGAAAGTGAGTTTCCTAGTAATTTGTACTGAATGTACATGTTTGAACTAATGTACAGAATGCTTTTTAAATGAAATTCAGTTTCATTCTTGACCTTTAGGACTTTTCTGCAACTTTAATACATATTTTCAAGGCAATTTTATCTTGTGTTTTGCACATAGAAACCTTAAAGATGTATAAAGAACATCAGTGTGATACAATCCTCATCTCGGATTCATGTACACTGTTCAATACGTTACTGATTAAAAGTTCATGATGTCAATATTTATGTGAGATTATTTTTTGTATCGGAAAAATGTATTTGATGGATCTCTTTCTCTATAATGTTATTTAAATAAATGTTTTCCCCTTATATACTGTAAAAACAAAGATGTTCTCCTCAATGAACTGTTCGTGAAAAGGTTAGTGGTTTGAGAGCTCCTCCTCTGGTGGCTTCATGTTACAAGTGTTCAGACATTGAGGGGTTTTTGTACAGGTCTACTGATGCTTTGTGTTATTGTGGCTCTCTGGCACAGTAATACACAGCAGTGTCTTCAGGCTGCACATTCTGTCCATTTAGAGTCACTGTGTTACTGGAAGAGTCTAAGTCGATACTGAACTTGTTCTTCAGTGAATCTTTGTAGTAAGAGCCTCCGGTATATTTCATCCCAATCCACTCCAGTCCTTTCCCTGCAGGCTGTCTGATCCAAGCTGTCCAGTAGCCCAGAGAATAAGAGACCTGACATGTGATGGTCAGACGTTGACCTGGCTGCACAGTCACAGAGGCTGGCTGTGTCAACTGTTCACACTTCACATCTGTTAAAAGAATAGGTAAAATGGTATTAAATCCTCAAATTAAACTTCAAATTGGCACTGTTTACTAAAACTTTGACAATCCAGAGAGACTCACATCCAGCTGCCAACAGCAGCAGCAGAGCTACAGGAAACATGGTTTATGTTGACAGTGACGTGCTGTGAACTCCACTGAAAGCCTGATGGGAAGTTTTTATAGCCGAGTAACTAGGAGGGTCAGTGAGTTTGCATAATTGAACATATGAAGCATCAATGTTGGTCTAATTGGAGCCAATAGAGTATATGTTGAGTGTTCTCATATCTGCAGAGTGAAAACATGCCTATTAAAGCCTAAATGTAATGACATTAAATACAATTGAAATCAAAACTCAATTTTCATAATCTGAATATAAAAGAATCATGAATAATGGAGAGCATATTTATTCAAATCAGCATTGCAATAACAATGATGTTGGACAGTACACCCATGTAAACAAAAGCAATAACCAAGAATGATGATTTCCATGAGCCGTGTTTACAGTGAGTTTAGCATGTTTTCAAATGAACAAAAGGGTAAAATGATTCAAAATGTGTTCGTACAGTTTAGTTCGTTCCAATGTTTAGATTCCTTCAGGTTTTTACATTATTGTTAACATGTTAAAAAAGGTTATTTATATTGGAAGTTAAAGACATGTATTTGTCCTGACTCATTGTACTTTACTGTTTATTTTAACAGAAGATGTGAAAGCAGCCAGGAACATGACAGCTTGAGTATTGGTCTGCTGGTTTGCGGATTTGCATAAACGACTTTTAATGGTTTCAGTGTCTGCATATGTTTGAAGACACAGACGCAAAGAGAAGCTTCTAGAGGAAAACAGCTGGAAGGAACTAAAACCTGTGACAGAACTACATCAGTGTCAGATAAAGTGAATGAGAAGAAAAGATCTCAGCTTCTCCTTTTAGTACAAGAGAGGAAAGTGACACTGACTGACCTCTAGTGTTTTTATAAATGAAGCTGGAACATTCAATTTCACTCTCATATTATAACGCAGATAAGATTCAACTTCTTTTACAGACATTATGTTGTCTTCATTTGTATTGCAATTGTGATAGCCTCATTCATAGGAAGGAAGGTACAAAGTGGTATATATGATGTGCTTGGGCTCCTCCAGCCCAAAGTTCTGTAGGATTTTGTACAGCTGCTCCACCAACTCCAGTCACTGTGGCTCTCGAGCACAATAATAAACAGCACAATCTTCAGTCTTCAGACTGTTCATCTGCAGATACAGCTGCTCTTTGCTGTTGTCTCTGGAGACGGTAAACCGGCCTTGGACTGACTGAGAGTAGTATTTGCTGCTGCCACCAGCGTCAGTAGCGATCCACTCCAGTCCTTTTCCAGGTGCCTGTCTGATCCAGGCCATATAGTAGCTACTGAATGACAATCCAGAGGTTGTACAGGTCAGTCTGTGGGATTCTCCAGGTCTTTTAACCGCTGGTTCAGATTCTGTCAGAGTCTGACCATCAACACCTGAATGAACAAGAAAAATAGTCATCTACTATAAGTTGGTAACATTTTTTCAAGACAACTTCAACTCAAGATCAGTGAAACTCTTCACCTGTCCAGCAGAGAGTTAAAAGCAGCAGTCCTGTCCTATAGTCCATCATGTTAAACTGTGTGTCCACTGTTCTCTGTCCTCCTCTCTGAAGTCACTTAAGTAGAGGAGGAAGATATCAGAGTTTTGCATTGACTCCTCCTCACATGGAGGATTTAGCTTGATCCGATATTTAACAGAAAAAAGGGACATTTGATTTACCTCTTTTTTTGCTTGATGATACCATAGTGCACCATCAGAGTTTCCGCCAGAGAAGTTGTTATTACATGGTGGCATTGGAGAGGGTTGGCGGCTCACAGGAAGGGTTGGGAGATATGACCTCAAATTTACATCACTGTATTTTTCATGACAGTATTATATTGTGATATGTGATATACAATATGTGATAGTGTGATAAAAAAAAATAACATGTTGATAATATAACAAGGTAATGGAATGTATCCTTTTCCAACAGAGACATGGTAGAGTTTCATGGATTCTTTACACCAAAGATCCTGATATTAACAGTAGGCAAAACAACAAACTATATGCTTGGCATAGTGGAGGATCAATTTAGGTAAGGTGGGCCGCCATGTCTGGAATACACTATGGGAAACCCTGCACATTCTTTATTATGTTCAGTACAATAACAAACCCAGACTGCCCTCTAGTGATTAAAAAACAAACTTTTATTCTTCAGTGTGTGTGCCTATTATCAACAAGCATATTACCAAAGACTGATGTCGCAGTGTGGATGAACACAAAATATTGTTATTTTGTTTATGAAGTATGTTAATAATCTGAACTTGTTTAATGTGTGTGTTGTCTGCCACTATCTGCGGAGAGAGACCAACTCATTTGTTTCTAAATTACTTTGAAATGTTTTTAATGTGTAGTCAGAATTTCTACATTCATATTTCTGCTTAGAAATATTTCAATCAAACATAATTGTTTCTCAACAAGTGTTTGTGTGACTGTTTGGAAGGTTTTCTCAGACTACTAGGAGTAAGGATATTAATGTGAGATAATAGTGGTACGATGAGTACTGAAGGATTTTGTACAGCTGCTCCACCAACTCCAGTCACTGTGGCTCTCGAGCACAATAATAAACAGCAGAATCTTCAGTCTTCAGACTGTTCATCTGCAGATACACCTGCTGTTTGCTGTTGTCTCTGGAGATGGTAAACCGGCCTTGGACTGACTGAGAGTAGAATTTTCTGTTACTGTTATTTTCAATAATTGCTACAAACTCCAGTCCTTTTCCAGGAGCCTGTCTGATCCAGGCCATCCAGTAGCTACTGAATGTGAATCCAGAGGTTGTACAGGTCAGTCTGTGGGATTCTCCAGGTCCTTTTACCGCTGGTTCAGATTCTGTCAGAGTCTGACCATCAACACCTGAATGAACAAGAAAAATAGTCATCTACTTTAAGTTGATAAACATTTTTCAAGACATCTTCAACTCAAGATCAGTGAAACTCTTCACCTGCCCAGCAGAGAGTTAAAAGCAGCAGTCCTGTCCTATAGTCCATCATGTTAAACTGTGTGTCCACTGTTCTCTGTCCTCCTCTCTGCAGTCACATAAGTAGTGGAGGAAGACATCTGAGTTTTGCATTGACTCCTCCTCACAGGGAGGATTTAGCTTGATCCGATATTTTACAGAAAAAAGGGACATTTGATTTACCTCTGTTTTTGCTTGATGATACCGTAGTGCACATCAGGGTTTCCGCCAGAGAAGTTGTTATTACATGGTGGCATTGGAGAGGGTTAGCGGCTCACAGGAAGGGATGGGTGATATGACCTCAAATTTACATCACTGTATTTTTCACAACGGTATTATATTGTGATATGTAAATAAATGAAACATGTTGATAATATAACAAGGTAATGGAATGTATAATTTCCCAACAGAGACATGGTAGAGTTTCATGGATTCTTAAGCCCAAAGATCCTGATATTAACAGTAGGCAAAACAACAAACTTCATTATGCTTGGCATAGTGGAGGATCAATTTAGGTAAGGTGGGCCGCCATGTCTGGAATACATTAGGGGAAACCCTGCACATTCTATATTATGTTCAGTGCGATATCAAACCCAGACTGCCCTCTAGTGTTTAGAAAACAAACTTTTATTCTTCAGTTTGTGCACCTAATTATCAACAACCATGTTACCAAATGCAGAAACACTGATGGCTCTTCATGGATGAACACAAAATATTGTTCTTTTGTTTATGAAGTATGTTAATAATCTGAACTTGTTTAACGTGTGTGTTGTCTGCAACTTTCTGCGGAGAGAGACCAACTCATTTGTTTCTAAATCTACTTAAACTATGATTGAACTGCAATTACTTTGAAAAGTTTATACTGTTTAGTCAGAATTTCTACATTCATATTTCTGCTTAGAAATATTTCAATCAAAACATAATTAGTTCTCAATAAGTGTTTGTGTAACTGTTTGGAAGGTTTTCTCAGTCTACTAGGAGTAAGGATATTAATGTGAGATAATAGTGGTACGATGAGTACTGAAGGATTTTGTACAGCTGCTCCACCGACTCCAGTCACTGTGGCTCTCGAGCACAATAATAAACAGCAGAATCTTCAGTCTTCAGACTGTTCATCTGCAGATACAGCTGCTCTTTGCTGTTGTCTCTGGAGATGGTAAACCGGCCTTCGACTGACTGAGAGTAGTAGATGTAGCTACTACCATCACTACTGATAGTAGTGATCCACTCCAGTCCTTTTCCAGGAGCCTGTCTGATCCAGGCCATCCAGTTGCTACTGAATGACAATCCAGAGGTTGTGCAGGTCAATCTGTGTGATTCTCCAGGCCTTTTTACCACTGGTTCAGATTGTGTCAGAGTCTGACCATCAACACCTGTCAAGACAGCAAAGAAAATCATAACATGCACCAAATGTACAACTTGAAAAAAACATGAAAGAAAGGGGGAAAAGTAAAGTGCTTCACCTGTCCAGCAGAGAGTTAAAAGCAGCAGTCCTGTCCTATAGTCCATCATGTTAAACTGTGTGTCCACTGTTCTCTGTCCTCCTCTCTGTAGTTACATAAGTAGAGGAGGAAGACATCTGAGTTTTGCATTGACTCCTCCCAACCCAGTCTCAGTGAAATGTGTAATAGCTACATTGGTCCACAGTTTATAACCTAGTAGTTTTCCAAAAAACAGCCATGGAATTGTGAGTTATTTACTTTTAAATTCCCTATCAATTTATTAGGGACAGCTTACATTTCACGTGACGTTTAAGTTTCTCTCCTTGAAAACAAAAAAATGTGGTGGACACAAATTTTAATAAAAAATTAATGTTTCAGGAAAGATTTGATATTAAATGTGTTTATGATAGCATTTCTATCGAGACATGTGCAGATAAACACACCACCACAAATTATAGTTTGGCAGAAGTGATGATTGAGTTAGATTATTTTTGTGTGACTCTATAAATTGTTTTTTTTTCAATGTTTCATAGTCAGCCTCTAATGTTATTGTTTTCGGATTGTTTCTTTAAAAACACAAAAGTATTTGGGTCATTTTGACCCCAATTCCACCGTTGCAGTTTTAATAAATATAACTTTTCATTTAGTTTATCTATGCTTTAGTTTCTAATTTAAAGTATCACACACCATCCACTTCATTAGCAGTCATTGAGCTAATTGAAAAGATTACAAATTCCCTGGACCAAAAGAAATATGCAGCTGGTGTTTTTATTGATCTCAAAAAAGCATTTGATACCATAAATCATGATATATTAATTAATAAATTAGAACGGTATGGTATCAGGGGGGTTGTATTAAACTGGCTGAGGAGCTATCTACAGAACAGGCAACAGTTTGTGAAGATGGGTGAATACGTGTCAGCTTGTTTGGACATTGCTTGTGGGGTCCCCCAGGGGTCAGTGTTAGGGCCAATTCTTTTTATTCTCTACATAAATGACATATGTAAAACATCAAATATTTTACAATTTGTGTTATTTGCAGATGACACAAATATTTTTTGTACGGGAGAGGACTTGCAGCAGCTTCTGGAGTCAATTACTTCTGAATTGAGCAAATTAAAAAGGTGGTTTGACAATAATAAATTATCATTGAATTTAAGCAAAACAAAAATCATGTTGTTTGGAAATTGTAATTTAAATAGTGATATAAATGTCAAGATAGATGGTGTTAATATTGAAAGAGTGTATGTAAATAAATTCTTGGGTGTGACAATAGACCACAAGCTATGCTGGAAACCTCACATAAATCATGTTAAATCTAAACTGTCACGAAGCATCTCAGTCCTGGGTAAAGCAAAGCATATATTGGATCACAAATCATTGCATATTCTTTACTGCTCAATGATCTTACCTTATTTAATTTACTGTGTGGAGGTCTGGGGGACCACTTACAAAAGCTCACTGCTACCACTAGTCACACTTCAAAAACGAGCCATAAGAATAATCAATAAAGCTGGATATTATGATCACACCAACCTCCTCTTTTTACATTCCCGTATCATAAAGTTCAATGACCTGGTTGAATATCAAGTTGCACAAATCATGTTCAAAGCTAGAAACAAACTGCTACCAGGTAACATTCAAAAACTTTTTTTTGACAGAGAGGGTGGTTATAATTTGAGGGAACAGTTAAACTTTAAGACACTGGCTGCACGCATGACTTTAAAATGTCATTGCATTTCAATTGGTGGTGTGAAACTGTGGAATGGTATGAGCACGGAGTTAAAGCAATGTCCAAACATGATTCAGTTCAAAAAAAAATTCAAAGCAATGATTTTTAACAGGTACAGGGATGAGGGAGAGATTTAAGACGGAAAGTATATGTATGTGTGGATATGGATATGTGAGTTGTACAAATATGGAGATATGGACGTATGAATTGTGTTGATGCATACGGTGGATGTATTTTTGTATGGATGTATGTAGTGGATATTTCATTTCATTTTTCGTTTGACTTTTGTTTATCCTCGGGAGACCAATTCAGGGGTGTCCCTCATTTGCAATGGCGTCGAGTATATATGGATATATGGATTGTATAAATATAAAAAAAAATATATATATATAAAAAATTATTATAAAGTTATTGAGCTGTGGAAAAGGGGTAGGATTAAATAAGTTTATACTTCTTCCTACTCCTTTTCAGGCATATCAATTCAATGTTATGTTTATTTTTTGTTTATTTTGTTTATTTTTATTTGTGAAATCATTTGAACATATTCTTTGTGTTGTGTTTTCATGCTTTTAGTTTTTCTTTTTTTTTTTTGATATGTCTGAAATAAAGTTTAATCAATCAATCAAACCATCAGGGAGAGTAGGAGAACTCTTCATTTTGACATACAGCAGAGTAACTCTAAAACACTAATATTCCCCTAAAACACTTTCATTCCATTTTTTGCATTCAGCAAATAAATTGAACTCTCCTAAAATGTAATGTACTAATCTGTTGTTTTTCTCAAATGTTCCTATGGTGGTTTCTTTAATTTTGTTTTGTTATTGGTATTTAGTGACCCTGCGGTATTCCATGTATGTAAAATATGTTGGTACTATAGGATGAGGGTTAAACAATATTTATAATTTTCTTAGACTTGGAAGTGGAAAATACTGAATTGAGAGTACACTGAGGTGTTTGAGGGGATGGAAAACACTCCAGATTGTAGATATGTAATTTTAAAATGTATTCAAACCATATTTAATACCAACCCCAGTTGATGACTATCATCACATGAAAGCTAAGGTGACAAGCTCTTTATAACAGCTGGTCCCATGTTTGTAGCCCCTACTGTTCCCTAATAACAAGCCTTCAAGCATCTACCAAGGTGAAGGTTCAAGGGTCAGTTTTTCAAAGCATTACTTTTCTGGTGACATGGATACAAGTCTTCCCAGGCCTGGTTTCAGAAAGCACTTTGAAGGAAAATGGAAAATTAACCTTTTTTTTATTTTTTTTTATTGTGGAAATAGTAAACAAAATCAGTCACCTTTAGAGATTAGAATCTCCACATGGATATCATATATATATATATATATATATATATATATATATATATATATATATATATACTGTATATATATATATTAGTGGTGGGCCGATAACGGCGTTAACGGCTGCGTTAACGCCAAACTCTTATCGGGCGATAAAAAAAATATCGCCGTTAATCTCTTAATTCCACCTCCTGTTCGGCTCAGGGGAGATGCTGTTCGCCGTCGGGGTGAACCCCCTTCCGCACGTGAAGGCTCGCTTCACGTGCGGGAAAGCTATAGTGTGAGCGGCCACAGCTTGTATTTTGGTCATATCTAACACTGGACTGCAGGCCTATATAAAAGTGTTGTACCTTTGCTTTCTTTGGGTTAAAAAAAACTCCATCAACTCAGTATCCGTCTAGTCCAAAAAAACTCTGTCAGCTGCTGCTGCAGACGGTGTGCAGACGTGCTCGGAGAATCGGCATCGGCGCATCAACAGTCATTCAATGCAGCGGCAGTAATCATACAACCGAACGGTGTAGAAAGTCCCGTCAGTTAAAAATAGTGATACAGATTTTAATTCCATGTTAAAATCGGAAGGATATAAAGCTAGTTAGCTTAAAAAAAGTAGCAAACATGTCAACTGTGATGTGTTCAGGCCGGCTCAGTAATATGATTGATGTGTTCAAATGCAACACAAAAAAAAAGAAATTTGAGATTTTGGCGAAACTTGTTTTCCCAGCAAGATAAAATAGATAGTAAAGATGGAATGGAATTATGACCTGTTTAATGTCCTATCTAGAGCTATGATCATATCAGCAATTAAAGCAATAATACAAGTTCTATTTCAACAAAATAATAGAAAATTATCAATTTTGATATCAATAAAGACTTGGATCGTTAAGGAGTCTTGAAAATGGTATCAATATCAATACAAATTAACTCTCCTGTCATCTGAGAGAAATTAAGATGATTTAATTTTTTTAACCGTTAGTATTTACCGGTTAAAAATATTATCGGTTGACTGGTTTACCATGGACATCCCTTATACTGTATAAATGTATATCATACATTGTATGTTTTTTTTTGTGTTATCCCAGTTAAGTTTATTATTAATTTTTTATCATTTAATATTACTTTTAATAGTTCCGGGACGTTGGAGCAATAACCTGGTGTTTTGACACTTCAGTGTGCACTGTGAATTTGAAGTAATGTTCAGTTTTTGAATAAAGATGCAGCATTTACAAATGTTTATTTTTTTTATCCGATTCATCGATTAATCGAAAAAATAATCGACCGATTAATCGATTATTGAAATAATCGTTAGTTGCAGCCCTAAACAATTCATCGTTACCTCTTATGGCCTACAGTTCAAAGTTCATGTTTAACTGAATAAACAGTTTGTAAACACAAGTACATCTTGTTGAACATTATTTATTTTCATCACCAATTATCATAGTAGAACAGCTTCCTCAAGCAGTTTGTGATGCATGTTGGAAACAGGAGATGAGCCCCTGGTCTGATGCGCCACCTGGCTTGAGAAACACGTTCTCAAAGACTTACTTTGAGTCATTATTTAGGGAGCACACGCATATTATGAATGAATTCAAATTAGCCATTTTAATCTAGATTAATCTAGATTAATTTCAAAATTAATCTAGATTAATCTAGATTAAAAAAATTAATCTATGCCCACCTCTAATATATATATATATATATATATATATATATAACAAGATTGGGTGAGAAAATCCAGATGTTGTTAGGATCACATTGCTGTTTGTTATGTGCGGAGGTTTTTGTGCAGCTGCTCCACTGTCTTCAGTCACTGTGTCTCTTCGTGCACAGAAGTAAACAGCAGAATCTTCTGTTGTCAGGCTCTTGACTTCAAGGTACTGAGTGCTGCTTGGGACATCTTCAGTCATGATGAAACGATTCTGAAAAGAGCTGGCATAGCTAGCAGAGTTTGCACCAGTGCTCATCCACCCAATCCACTCCAGAGCTTTCCCTGGCCTCTGTCGTATCCAGTGAATATTGTAGCTTGTCATGCTATAACCAGATATTATACATGACATCTTCACTGTCTCTCCAGGTCTTTTCATCACAGAAGGAGTCTGCTCCAGTTTGATCTCACTCCAAACTCCTGCAAACAAAGAGATTCTGATCATCGTCCAACAAACTTGTAAATCACGGATATTGGATATTTACAAACAAAATAAAGCAGAAAGGATTTACTCACCATGAATAGAAACTAGAAATAATAAACTCCAGATTATTGTTTTTCCCATCATGTAATACACACTGTTTGGTGCTCTCTGATTTGAGTGTTTCAGGAATGTCTAGAAGTGTCCCAGTGTTCTGCCACAAGTTGTTGGTGGTGTGTTTATAAGAGAGGAAGAGTTTGCATAGACCTCCCTCTATGGGTTTTAAAAGGGAACATGTGACACAGATCGATTTTCATCATTCATTTCATCATTCATTTCATTTTCATTTTTATGTTGGCCAAATGACAAAATGAAGAGAGAGAGAGAGAGAGAGAGAGAGAGAGAGAAACAGCGTTGTTTTAGTACAAGCATCTCTGCTGTGGTAAATTGCACCAGTATAACTGCTGTGTCAATAAGCACTGGTCTTTGAGAATGAGGTGGTATTTGCACCAAGGTTTATTTGCATAGGAAGGGGGCTCTTTTAATATTCTCTAATCTACATACACAAATAGGACAGGAGCACAAAGTCTGCCTGTTTATCCATCAGATAATCTTTATTAAAGTAATTTTGTATATAAAAATTAAGTATGATTTTAGTACTGTAGGATTTTGTACAGCTGCTCCACCGTCTCCAGTCACTGTGGCTCTCGAGCACAATAATAAACAGCAGAATCTTCAGTCTTCAGACTGTTCATCTGCAGATACACCTGCTGTTTGCTGTTGTCTCTGGAGATGGTAAACCGGCCTTGGACTGACTGAGAGTAGTAGATGTAGCTACCGCCACTGTTGATCCAAGCCAACCATTCCAGTCCGTTTCCAGGAGCCTGTCTGATCCAAACATTGCTATAATCACCACCAAATCCTGAATATGTGCAGGTCAGCCTGTGGGATTCTCCAGGCCTTTTCACTGCTGGTTCAGACTCAGTCAGCGTTTGACTGTCAGTACCTAGAGACATTTACACAGCTCATTAGTTACTGTAATGCTGCTATATTGTGTTTGGAGGATAGCCAGAAAACAAGTATTGTTCTTACCTGCCCAGTTAACTGACAGGAGGAAGAAACCAACCAAATAATGAGATCTGATCATTGTAAGAGCCAGTTGTCTCTGTCCAGTCTACAGCATGTATGTCTGTGATTTAGTGTCTGTCCTTCACTCTGCAACTCATTTGTACAGATGGAAGAGATCTGAGATTTGCATTGACTCCTCCTCCTCACAGAGAACCACAACAGATATATGAAAAACATTTTAAATGTCATAATTTTAAACATGAATCATGCATACATCAACATTAATATTATCTTTTTTTATAATGTAGGCCTATATATCTTTAAGTTGATCGAACGTAAAGTTGGTTTATACCCACATTTGCTGTGTCTATGTATTGCTCAGCAGCACTAGGTGGGCCATCCATATACTGGGTATACCATCCAAAAAGGTCCAACGCTATTCATAACACCTGAACCATACTTACAATATTGCCCATTATTTTTGGTCGAAAAGCAGGCTACATGTTTCAAGTACCACTTAGAAACAGGAAGATAAAAACCACAACATCAGCTGCTGATTTAATAGTGTGGATGTTTGTGCTTAGAGGCACTGTAATACTCTCCTCAGTCAGTGTCTTGTGACTTCATATCTTCTACTGCCACCTGTAGGTTTCTGTAAACAAATGTTATGTGGAGTTTTTGTATGGCCTTTCTGCTTCCTCTAACCAGTGTGTGTTTGGCACAGTAATACACAGCAGAGTCCTCTGGCTTTAGGTTGGACAGTTTCAGATACACCATGCTGTTGCTATTATCTCTGGTAACTTCTATTCGTCCATTCACACTGCTGGCATAATCTGCACTTGCATCGTTGTACACGCGCCCTATCCATTCCAGAGCTTTTCCTTCAGGTTGTCTTATCCAGTGCATGCTGCAGCAGCTAAAAGTGAAGCCAGATCCCCTGCAGGAGAGACTCAGAGTCTCCCCAGGTCTTATCACTACTGAACTGGAAGGAATGGACTCCATACTCTGACCTGCACAACCTGGTGAGATGAAAGGAGAGAGGGACCACAGAAGACAGTGAGACAGTCATCTGTTTTTGGTGCTATAACCTGTCTGACCATCAGTCCATGTTGCCTAATTTAAGGTACCAGAAAGAAGCAGGAGAACTCACAGGGCAGAGAGAGAACAACCAGCAGCAGAGCGAGTGTGTTCATCATCCTGAGGTTGGAGATGTGATCTCTGATGCTCCACACAAAGTACGAGACACAAGTACACTGCAGATTTGCAGATTTGCATCTGGATTTCTTTGGGAGGGAGGGGCTCATGAACAGGCACTGTGTCATAGTTTAGTTTTTCTTAATGTTATTTTTTATTGCAACTGATTGTCCATCCATGTTAAATATTTTTTTTTGGAAATTGACATTTTATCTCCTGTCTCGCATATAGAAAACTTTAAGGTAACACTTTACAATTAGGTAAGATTTATAAAGAACATCAGTGTGATACAAACTTCATCACGGATTCATGTTAGCTGTTCAAATTCAAATATGTTACTTGTTAGAAGTTCATGATGTCAACATTCATGTGAGATTTGCTTTTGTATCAGAAAAAATTATATGATGGCTGTCTTTCTCTATATTGTTATTTAAACCAATTTCCCCCCAATCTTATTTATATATATAGTATACACAAATATGTTTTCCTCAATTAAATAAGAGTGAAAATGTTAGTAGTCTATGGCTCCTCCTCTGGTGGCTTCATGTTACTAGTATTCAGACATTGAGGGGTTTTTGTACAGGTCTACTGATGCTTTGTGTTACTGTGTCTCTTCTGGCACAGTAATACACAGCAGTGTCTTCAGGCTGCACATTCTGTCCATTTAGAGTCACTGTCTTACTGGAAGTGTCTAAGTCGATACTGAACTTGTTCTTCAGTGAATCTTTGTAGTATGTGGTGGATCCAGCTCTCATTCCAATCCACTCCAGTCCTTTCCCTGCAGGCTGTCTGATCCAAGCTGTGTAGTAGCCGCCCAGAGAATAAGAGACCTGACATGTAATGGTCAGACGTTGACCTGGCTGCACAGTCACAGAGGCTGGCTGTGTCAACTGTTCACACTTCACACCTGTTCAAGGAAAAAATGTTTTGTAACAAATCATCTTGTTAAAATTCTGAACTATCACCTAAGAAAAAGAAAACAGAGACTCACATCCAGCTGCCAGCAGCAGCAGCAGAGCTACAGGAAACATGGCTTATGTTGAAATTGACGTGCTGTGAACTCCACTGAAAGTGTGATGGGAAGTTTTTATAGCCGAATAACAAGGAGGGTCAGTGAGTTTGCATATAATCAAACACATTAAGTATCAATGTTGGTCTAACATGAGCCAATAGAAGAGTGCAGTGTTGTCATATCTGCAGGGTGAAATACTGATGTATATATATACAGTATGTTAATCTCACAAAAAACATTGTGGAAATGCCCCTCAACATTTTTTTAAAGTTTATTGTTGACTATTCATGCCTAAATGTATTGTAATTAAAGAAATATAATTTAAAACAAAACTGAAGACCAGTATTAGTATACATAATCTTCATATGAACATGATTAATGAATATTGGAGAACATATGTATTAAACATCAGCATTACAATAACAATTATGATGTACACCCATGGAGTTTAAATACCCTCAGGTTATTAGTTTATTATTCACATTATTGTTTATATGTAAACAAGGATACTTATATTGTAAGTTAAAGACATTCAAAAATATATGTATTTATTTACATATACCCTGAATCATTGTACTTACTTGTTCATTTAAAAGAAGTAGTGAGATCAGCCAGGAACATGAAAAGATCAGTCTTAGTCTGCTGGTTTGCAAACTTGCATAAATGACTTTTGATGGTTTGAGTCTCATATTATTACTCAGATAAGATCAAACATGATTTACATAAATTATTTGCCTTTTCTTTAAATAATTGTTATTGTAAAAGCCATATTTCAGCAAGACTGTGTCTTTGAAGAAAACATATTTTAATTTTGAAACAAGAAATATAATGAACTTATCTGGAATCCGGTGGACATAACGTTTGCCCGTTAAATTACAGGAATATGCTGTTCTGAACCATGTTGGTGTGTGTGTGTGTGTGTGTGTCTATGTAAAAAATCACATGATTGTTTTTTTGACTTATTGAAAAGTACATATTTGTATCACATTAATAAAGAGTTTTAGCATCAGGATACAGAGAAACTCAGTTGTTGCTTTGTTTGATTGAGGGATTCATTTTTTACCTGTTTTCTAAACATTGCTTTCCAAAGGAAAATTCACTAAACCAATGTTAGGTGTAAAAAACCTTTTTTATCTAATTCAAAAGATCAGTTTTCCCAAATTCTGAGACAAGTACACATTTCTTATGGTGGAAAAAGAGGAATTAGTTTTTGTATGGGTCTTCTATTATCGTCTCTCACTGTGTCTCTTCGAGCACAGTAATACACTGCAGTGTCTTCAGTCTTCAGACTGTTCATCTGTAGATACACCTGCTGTTTGCTGTTGTCTCTGGAGATGGTAAACCGGCCCTGGACTGACTGAGAGTAGTATATGCTGGTAACGTCGATTAATGAGATCCACTCCAGTCCTTTTCCAGGAGCCTGCCTGATCCAGGCCATCTGGTAGCTGCTGAATGTGAATCCAGAGCCTGTACAGGTCAATCTGTGGGATTCTCCAGGCCTTTTAACCACTGGTTCAGATTCTGTCAGAGTCTGACCATCAACACCTGGATACAAAAACACCAAGTTAAAAAAAGCTGAAGACACAAATAAAAACAATGAATGAAACAGATCACTGAAGAGCTTCACCTGTCCAGCAGAGAGTTAAAAGCAGCAGTCCTGTCCTATAGTCCATCATGTTAAACTGTGTGTCCACTGTTCTCTGTCCTCCTCTCTGCAGTCACATAAGTAGAGGAGAAAGACATCTCAGTTTTGCATTGACTCCTCCTCACAGTATGTAACCTGAATATGTTTTGTATCAGTGTGATTTCCAGGTGCAACTAAAGCTTTACTGTAATATTAACTGTTCATAATAAGTCATTCCTCTATGAGTCTCTTCACATGTTTTATTATCATTTGTGTAACAATGGTGTGATCTATTTGAATCGCGTTTTCTAAATACTGTGCATGTGTTGTCAAATTGATGAAGATATCTTTTATAGACAGTATGCTTGTGTTTTGTCTACCTACATATGATTTTTTGAACTGCAATATGTGGTGAGCCATATATGGCCACCACATGATTCAGAAACTATAGTGCAGATAAGATTCACATAATACTGGTAGCTGCATGTTTGTTTGTTTTTAAATAAAGAAAAATTAGAAAAACTGACTTTTTGAGAATTCCTTTCTATGACCAAAAGCTCTTAAAGCCAAGTTCTGGACTGAATGTATTCCATCACTTCAAAAGTTAAATATACATACAATGATTTATCAGTGACTGTAATGTCAGAGCATTCAAATTGATAGCCTTTTTAATTTAATTGAAAGACTGTTTCGGTCTTTGAAAGAGAACTGGAGTGGTCTGATAGCTCCTCCTCTGGTGGCTTCATGTTAGTAGTATTCAGACATTGAGGGGTTTTTGTACAGGTCTACTGATGCTTTGTGTTATTGTGGCTCTCTGGCACAGTAATACACAGCAGTGTCTTCAGGCTGCACATTCTGTCCATTTAGAGTCACTGTCTTGCTGGAAGAGTCTAAGTCGATACTGAACTTGTTCTTCAGTGAATCTTTGTAGAATGAATCTCCCGTATATTTCATCCCAATCCACTCCAGTCCTTTCCCTGCAGGCTGTCTGATCCAAGCTGTTCGATAGCTGCCCAGAGAATAAGAGACCTGACAGGTGATGGTCAGACGTTGACCTGGCTGCACAGTCACAGAGGCTGTCTGTGTCAACTGTTCACACTTAAAACCTGTTAAAAGAAGAATATATTTTGTAAGAAATCATGAAGTTGAACTTCAAAGTGGAACTGTTGACTAAGACTTTGACAGTCCAGAGAGACTCACATCCAGCTGCTAACAGCAGCAGCAGAGCTACAGGAAACATGGTTTATGTTGAAAGTGACGTGCTGTGAACTCCACTGAAAGCCTGATGGGACGTTTATATAGCCAAGTAACTAGGAGGGTCAGTGAGTTTGCATATAATCAAACATATTAAGCATCAATGTTATTCTAAACAATAGCCATTAGAAGAGTAAGTTCAGTGTTATTATATATGCAGAGTGAAAACATGCCTGGAAGTCATCTCTGATGTATATATATTTTTAAATCACTAAAAACATTTAGAATATGCCCCTCAACTTACCAAAAAATAACTGTTAGCTTTGCGTTTACTGTTAACTATTAATGCCTACCTGTAATGTAATTAAAGATGCATCATTGAAAACAAAACTCAGGATAATTTTCATAATCTGAATATAAAAATGAATCATTAATAATGAAGAGCATATTTATTCAAATTAGCATTGCAATAACAATGATGATGTACACCCATGGAAACAAAAGCAATAACCAAGAATGACTTTCATATACACGTATCTTTTTACATGTAAAAATTGTCATTTATATTGGAAGTTAAAGACATTTGAAAATATACAGTATTTACATATATTTACATATATTTGTGACTCATTGTACTTCCTTCTTTATTTAACAGAAGATGTGAAAGCAGCCAGGAACATGAAAACTTGAGCCTTAGTCTGCTGGTTTGCGGATTTGCATAAACAACTTTTAATGGCGTCAGTGTCTGCAGATGTTTGAAGACACAGACGCACAGAGAGGCTTCTAGAGGAAAACAGCTGGAAGGAACTAAAACCTGTGACAGAACTACATCAGTGTCAGTTAAAGTGAATGAGAAGAGAAGATCTCAGCTCCTCCTTTTAGTACGAGAGAAACTTTACACTGACTGCCCTCTAGTGATTGTATAGATGAAGCTGGAACATTCAATTTCACTCTCATATTATAACGCAGATAAGATTCAGCTTCTTTTACATACATCTTGTATGTAAAATATGTGTCTTGATTTGTTTTATGTAATGCAATTGTGAAAGACTTATTTCAAATGAAGGAATATTTACAAGCAACCGTTTTATAAATGTATACATACATTACATTATTCAAATATATGTTTAATTAAAAGAGTATAATATAAAATATGTACTATGGTATAATGTTTGTGGGCTCCTCCAGCCCAAGTATGAGTACTTAAGGATTTTGTACAGCTGCTCCACCAACTCCAGTCACTGTGGCTCTCGAGCACAATAATAAACAGCAGAATCTTCAGTCTTCAGACTGTTCATCTGCAGATACAGCTGCTCTTTGCTGTTGTCTCTGGAGATGGTAAACCGGCCTTGGACTGACTGAGAGTAGTAGATGCTAGCACTGCTAGTGCTAATCCAAGCCATCCATTCCAGTCCTTGTCCAGGAGCCTGTCTGATCCAGGCCATATGGTAGCTGCCTAATGTGAATCCAGAGGCTGTACAGGTCAATCTGTGGGATTCTCCAGGCCTTTTAACCGCTGGTTCAGATTCTGTCAGAGTCTGACCATCAACACCTGGATAAGAGAACACCAAGTTAAATAAGCTGGTGACACAAATGAAAACAATGAAGAAAAACAGATCAGTGAAGAGCTTCACCTGTCCAGCAGAGAGTTAAACGCAGCAGTCCTGTCCTATAGTCCATCATGTTAAACTGTGTGTCCACTGTTCTCTGTCCTCCTCTCTGAATTCACATAAGTAGAGGAGGAGGACATCTGAGTTTTGCATTGACTCCTCCCTACCAGTAGGAAACAGCTGGACTGGTGATAATAAATTAATTTCTTACCCCTTCACCCCCTTTAACCTTTAAATAATCTGTTTTGATGTGTATCAGACATGTTTAAAACAGTGTACAATTACTTTCCGTATTGACAACACAACCATAATGTAATAATACAACATCTTAGTCTTAGTTCAGACATCTAGAACATTAATATACATATGGTTTATGCAAATGATTGTAACCATAAATAAGCATATGAAGTCTCAGTTTCTCATCAGTGACTTTGAATTTGTGTTTTTTATTTTATTTTATTTTATTTTATTTTATTTTATTTTATTTTATTTTATTTTATTTTATTTTATTTTATTTTATTTTATTTTATTTTATTTTATTTTATTTTATTTTATTTTATTTTATTTACAGTTTGATTCTGATCACCAATGTCTAAAAATTGATTAATTACGTAACTCCATCATCCAAGGTTTGCAATAAATTTTGTTTAGCCTTCCTCCTGTGTTAACTTTCTGCTACCATCCATGGTGTTAGCGGGTCGGTTTCGACCCGTGTCTGAAATAGGCTGTAAACAACACTAAAAACAATTTTCTATCATCCAGTTTGTTTCTCATCTCTTGGTCACCTTGTTAGGCTTCCTTATCCATGAAAATATTGTTTATTATATTTTTGGTGTAGGAGGCTGGGCCTTTTTTTGTCAGTATGCGCCTCAATTTCAACAAAAAAAAATTGTAAAATGAACCTCAAGAGAATCATATAAATAAATATTTGGTTGTTGTGTTACCTGATTATTACTGAGGGGTATGAGAACACATTTCTAAACAAAATTAGTTTTATTTATTTTTTCATATTAATATTATTGACCTTTTTAACATCTACGGTGTTACTGGTCAATTACGACCCATATATATTAATTTCAGAAAACAGCAAAAAAAACTTTTATTTCAGCATTATACAAACACACAATGAAAACCAGAACAAGTCACAACACAAAGTATAGATTTGTAAGGTAAAATAAACAACAACCAATCAACAAATCAAACCAATCGAAATCAATTACTAGTTCCAAAACTAGTAAAAAAAACAGAGTAAAAGTCTCTGTGTGCATATGTTTGGTTGTGTGTTCAGATGTGTGGCAAAGAGCAACACTTTTAGTGTTCTTTGCAGAGATATTTCTTGCAGGTAAAGCACAATACTTTTATCTTTCTGTCCTTAGTGCTTCGGCAGACCTAACACCTCTTATTTTTATAATCAGGTGGCCATTTTCACCAAAAACATGATCCAGAACTTGGCTCACTGTATATCTCCTCATTTTTGAATACTGCAAATAGGAGATGTGCACTCTGCAAGTCACCAACTCTATACTGAATTGACCTCACATGTCTAGATATGCCCGTCTGTTTGTTTCGCTTTTATGCAGGTATAAGGGCAAAAAAAGTCAAAATGAGAACCCCCCCAGAGCTCACATGATTGGGAGAGGAGCTGACTGTCATTGTGTTGGCTGACAGTGCACTTATGATTTCAGTTTTGGCTCTAGTTATTGTTTTTTACATCTTATTCTATAACCGGGTCGAAAACGACCCTAACACCACCAGTGTTATAATTTCCACCAGAGCATTTTATAATTAAGTGAAACATTTTTTATTTTTTTAATTTTGTTGAAATAGAGGTTCCTGACAAAGTCAAGAAATCTTGATGCAATAAACAAAATGTAAGTGGTTCTTTTATGCATTTGAAATCCAAAATGGGTCGCTGGCGACCCTAACACGAGAGGAAGGTTAGTGGACATTTCACCTTCCTAATTTAGTGGTGACCGAGCCAAACTTGATTTTTGATTACATTTGTTTCATGTTGTTGTTCCTTCTTCAGACAGATTATTTAAATGTTCTTTACAACATGTGTGAGGTTGAGTGTTGCTGGTTGCTGGGTATTTGTGCAGGTCTGTTGGTGGTTTGTATCACTGTGGGTCGACGTACACAGTAATACACAGCTGTGTCCTCAGGCTGCAGACTCTGTCCTTTGATAGTCACTGTTGCAGCAGAAGTGTCTCTGCTGTGGCTGAACTTGTTCTTCAGAGCATTATTTTCGTAAACGCCTCCTCCACCCCACTGATGAAAAATCCAGTCCATCGGTTTTCCTTCACGCTGTCTGATCCAACCTGTTGCATAGCTGTTATCAGTCAAAGAATAACCAGAGACCTGACAGGTGATGGTCAGAGGCTGTCCAGGCTGCACAACCATTGAGTCTGGCTGGACGAGACCAATACCGTTCACACCTGTGGAAACAGAAATCAACATTATCTCCATCATTCATCTGACTATTCAGTGTTTCTAATGTGTTTATTGGTGAGAATCCACTGAAAGCTCCTCACAGGATCCAGCTGCCAGCAGCAGTATCAGAGCCACAGAGAACATGGTCGATGTTGAAGCTGAACTGATGTGAGCTCTTCTGTCTCTCACTGACACAGACACACACACATCCCTTCCTTATAAGTACCATGTATTTGCATATTATTGTTTGAACTTTTGAATTTCCTCAAAATCGGTTGAAGGTGTAAACAGTGTCTTCTCAAGTGAGCAGACTAGGAAGAGAAATTGTTGTTCATTTAAATAACATAATTTTTGAAAGAGCTTGTATTGACCTTTATGTCAAAAGCTTTTTGCTAGTAATTAGGGGGCCAAGCCCGAGTAGGGCTGGGACCGCGTTTTGCAGAGCAACGCGGTTCCCAAGCCCTGCGGGGCAGGGAACCCTATTGTTCTTGTAGGGATTATTATTAGGGGGCCAAGCCCGAGTAGGGCTGGGACCGCGTTTTGCAGAGCAACGCGGTTCCCAAGCCCTGCGGGGCAGGGAACCCTATTGTTCTTGTAGGGATTATTATTAGGGGGCCAAGCCCGAGTAGGGCTGGGACCGCGTTTTGCAGAGCAACGCGGTTCCCAAGCCCTGCGGGGCAGGGAACCCTATTGTTCTTGTAGGGATTATTATTAGGGGGCCAAGCCCGAGTAGGGCTGGGACCGCGTTTTGCAGAGCAACGCGGTTCCCAAGCCCTGCGGGGCAGGGAACCCTATTGATCTTGTAGGGATTATTATTATTATTTTTCCTTACGTAAAAGTGGTGCTGCAGCCCAAACCGTAAAGGGTTGGGACATGCCACTTGCAGGGCTTATCCAGGTCCGTGCCTGGTACGCAGACAAAAAAATTCAGACATGCCAGCCACTAGGTGGCGCTACAACAATAAAAAAACATGTTTGGGGCTATAACTCCCACACCGAAAGTCCGACAGTCAAAAACTTTATATCCACAGATGCCCACAAGTCAGCTGCATCTTTTGAGATAGGCCACGCCCATTTGCGTATATATACATTTTTCGCTACATCGCGAAAACTGTGTCAGTCACCAAAACATACTCCTCCTACAGTTTTCGCCCGATTTGGACGAAACCAAAAGCATTATGCTCTACCGACTCCCACGAGCAAAAGTAAGTCAAATAATTTTTCTACGACCATCGGAAGACCAAACGGTAGCGCTTTAAAGATTTGCGAAAATTCCTTAAAAAAATAAAATAAAGGGATTTTCTTGAAACTCAAGGGACACTATCATGGGGCGTACCTGAGTCTATACAAAAAATATGGGCAAGAAATTCCTATGTATGCCGGATTTATTAAACAAATTAGTTTTGCACTTTCACTTCCTGTTTCGAACTATTTGGCGGGAAAATTCAAAAACGTGGAGAGGTTGACAATTTGATTTTACTCATAACTCCCCAACCAAACATCGCACATTCACAAACTTGACATCCACTTCTTTGGTACACTGAGCTGCATCTTTCTATCTAACGCAGTTTCGCGAATGTCATCCATAGGGGGCGCCAAAACCACAAAAAGCAAAGGAAACGCGTTTGGGCCTATAACTTCCACACCGAACATCCCACAGTCAAAAACTTTACATCCACAGATGCCCGCAAGTCAGCTGCATCTTTTGGGATAGGCCACGCCCATTTGCGTATATATACGTTTTTTGCTACATCGCAAAAACTGTGTCAGTCACCAAAACATACTCCTCCTACAGTTTTTGCCCGATTTGGACGAAACTAAAAGCATTATGCTCTACCGACTCCCACGAGCAAAAGTTGGTCAAATAATTTTTCTACGGCCATCGGAAGACCAAACGCTAGCGCTTTAAAGATTCGCCGATTAGCTTCCTTGTAATACCTTGTACGTAAGTGATCATAAATCCAAAACTATACATCGTATCATGACAATATTTTAGAAATATGGTCGTACTGTCCCAATGAACATCCTCAAAAAATTTTGGAAAATTTCGCCAAAAGGGGGCGCCAAAAACTAAAAAAGTATAAATCTCCTTATCCACTTGAGCATCTTTCTCTGCAATTTCTTTGCCTTTTGGTCTATAACTCCCAAACCGAACATCCCACATTCAAAAACTTTACATCCCCGGATTCCGTGAAGCGAGGGGCCGGCGCCGCGGACGACGACGCCCGATCCCGAGTCGCGTGGGAGGCTTGGCCCCCGTTCACAACTGCTTGCAGTTCTAGTTATTATTATTATTATTATTTTTCCTTACGTAAAAGTGGTGCTGCAGCCCAAACCGTAAAGGGTTGGGACATGCCACTTGCAGGGCTTATCCAGGTCCGTGCCTGGTACGCAGACAAAAAAATTCAGACATGCCAGCCACTAGGTGGCGCTACAACAATAAAAAAACATGTTTGGGGCTATAACTCCCACACCGAAAGTCCGACAGTCAAAAACTTTATATCCACAGATGCCCACAAGTCAGCTGCATCTTTTGAGATAGGCCACGCCCATTTGCGTATATATACATTTTTCGCTACATCGCGAAAACTGTGTCAGTCACCAAAACATACTCCTCCTACAGTTTTCGCCCGATTTGGACGAAACCAAAAGCATTATGCTCTACCGACTCCCACGAGCAAAAGTAAGTCAAATAATTTTTCTACGACCATCGGAAGACCAAACGGTAGCGCTTTAAAGATTTGCGAAAATTCCTTAAAAAAATAAAATAAAGGGATTTTCTTGAAACTCAAGGGACACTATCATGGGGCGTACCTGAGTCTATACAAAAAATATGGGCAAGAAATTCCTATGTATGCCGGATTTATTAAACAAATTAGTTTTGCACTTTCACTTCCTGTTTCGAACTATTTGGCGGGAAAATTCAAAAACGTGGAGAGGTTGACAATTTGATTTTACTCATAACTCCCCAACCAAACATCGCACATTCACAAACTTGACATCCACTTCTTCGGTACATTGAGCAACATCTTTCTATCAAACACAGTTTTGCAAATGTCATCCATAGGGGGCGCCAAACCACAAAAAGCAAAGAAAACGCGTTTGGGGCTATAACTTCCACACCAAACATCCCACAGTCAAACACTTTATATCCACAGATGCCCACAAGTCAGCTGCATCTTTCTACATAACACAGTTTTGCGAATGTCATCCATAGGGGGCACCAAAACCGCAAAAAGCAAAGAAAACGCGTTTGGGGCTATAACTCCCACACCGAACATCCCACATTCAAAAACTTTACATCCCCGGATTCCGTGAAGCGAGGGGCCGGCGCTGCGGACGACGACGTCCAATCCCGAGTCGCGTGGGAGGCTTGGCCCCCGTTCACAACTGCTTGCAGTTCTAGTTATTCCTATTCTCCGCGAGAAAGTGGTGCTGCAGCCCAAACCGTAAAGGGTTGGGACATGCCACTTGCATGGCTTATCCAGGTCCATCCAAGGAACGCAGACAAAAAAATTCAGACATGCCGGCCAGTAGGTGGCGCTACAACAAAAAAAACGCGTTTTGGCCTATAACTTCCGCACCAAAAGTCCGACAGTCAAAAACTTTATATCCACAGATGCCCACAAGTCAGCTGCATCTTTTGAGATAGGCCACGCCCATTTGCGTATATATAAATTTTTCGCTACATCGCAAAAACTGTGTCAGTCACCAAAACATAGTCCTCCTACAGTTTTCGCCCGATTTGGACGAAACCAAAAGCATTATGCTCTACCGACTCCCACGAGCCAAAGTTGGTCAAATAATTTTTCTACGACCATCGGAAGACCAAACGGTAGCGCTTTAAAGATTCGCGAAAATTCCTTAAAAAAAAAAAAAAAGGGGATTTTCTTGAAACTGAAGGGAGACTATCATGGGGCATACTTGAGCCTATGGCGAAAATATGGGCAAGAAATTCCTATGTGGGCCGGACCTATTAAAAAAAAGAGTTTTTCAATTTTATTGCCTGTTTTCGCCATTTTCTAAGTCTTTAGGCGGGAAAATTCAAAAAAGTCTCTTTACAATGGAGAGGTTGACAATTTGATTTTGCTATAACTCCCCAACCGAACATCGCACATTCAAAAACTTGACATCCACTTCTTTGGTACATTGAGCTGCATCTTTCTATCTCATGTAGTTTGGCGAATGTCATCCATAGGGGGCGCCAAAACCACAAAAAGCAAAGAAAACGTGTTTGGGGCTATAACTTCCACACCGAACATCCCACAGTCAAACACTTTATATCCACAGATGCCCACAAGTCAGCTGCATCTTTTGGGATAGGCCACGCCCATTTGTGTATGGGAAATGTTTTCGCTACGTCGCAAAAACTGTGTCAGTCACCACAACATACTCCTCCTACAGTTTTCGCCCGATTTGGACGAAACCAAAAGCATTATGCTCTACCGACTCCCACGAGCAAAAGTTGGTAAAATAATTTTTCTACGACCATCGGAAGACCAAGCGGTAGTGCTTTAAAGATTTGCACATTAGCTACCTTGTACCAAATTGCTCCTAAATCCATAACGATTCATCCTACTAACACCAAACTTCACACATGTGTTTGTCCTATGGTTCTCAGGCTGGTTCTACTTTTTCCTTAAATTGCTCCAAAAGGGGGCGCCAAAAACACACTTGAGCATCTTTCTCTGCAATTTTTTTGCCTTTTGGTCTATAACTTCCACACCGAACATCCCACATTCAAAAACTTTACATCCCCGGATTCCGTGAAGCGAGGGGCCGGCGCCGCGGACGACGACGCCCGATCCCGAGTCGCGTGGGAGGCTTGGCCCCCGTTCACAACTGCTTGCAGTTCTAGTTAGGGGGCCAAGCCCGAGAAGGGCTGGGACCGCGTTTTGCAGAGCAACGCGGTTCCCAAGCCCTGCGGGGCAGGGAACCCTATTGATCTTGCTGGGATTATTTGGTGTCGTCTAGAACTGGTGCTGCAGCCCAAACCGTAAAGGGTTGGGACATGCCACTTGCATGGCTTATCCAGGTCCATGCCTGGTACGCAGACACAAAAATTCAGACATGTCAGCCACTAGGTGGCGCTACAACAAAGGAAAAGGCGTTTTGGGCTATAACTTCTGCACCGAAAGTCCGACAGTCAAAAACTTTATATCCACAGATGCCCACAAGTCAGCTGCATCTTTTGAGATAGGCCACGCCCATTTGCGTATATATACATTTTTTGCTACATCGCAAAAACTGTGTCAGTCACCAAAACATACTCCTCCTACAGTTTTTGCCCGATTTGGACGAAACCAAAAGCATTATGCTCTACCAACTCCCACGAGCAAAAGTTGGTCAAATAATTTTTCTACGACCATCGGAAGACCAAACGGTAGCGCTTTAAAGATTTGCGAAAATCCCTTGAAAAAAAAAAAAAAAGGGATTTTCTTGAAACTCAAGGGAGACTATCATGGGGCATACCTGAGTCTATAAAAACAATATGGCCAAGAAATTCCTATGTATGCCGGACTTATTAAAAAAAAGAGTTTTTCAATTTTTTTGCCTCTTTTCGCCATTTCCTAAGTCTTTCGGCGGGAAAATGGGAAAATTCAAAAAACTGTCTTTACAATGGAGAGGTTCACAATTTCATTTTGCTCATAACTCCCCAACCGAACATCGCACATTGAAAAATTTAACATCCACTTGTTCGGTACATTGAGCTGCATCTTTCTATCAGACACAGTTTTGCGAATGTCATCCATAGGGGGCGCCAAAACCACACTAGAACTGCGAGCAGTTGTGAACGGGGGCCAAGCCTCCCACGCGACTCGGGATCGGGGGTCGTCGTCGTCCGCGGCGCCGGTCCCTCGCTTCACGGAATCCGGGGATGTAAAGTTTTTGAATGTGCGATGTTCGGTGTGGGAGTTATAGCCCCAAACGCGTTTTCTTTGCTTTTTGTGGTTTTGGCGCCCCCTATGGATGACATTCGCAAAACTACGTTAGATAGAAAGATGCAGCTCAATGTACCAAACAAGTGGATGTCAAGTTTTTGAATGTGCGATATTCGGTTGGGGAGTTATAGCAAAATGAAATTGTCAACCTCTCCATTGTAAAGACACTTTTTTGAATTTTCCCATTTTCCCGCCTAAAGACTTAGAAAATGGCGAAAACAGGCAAAAAAATGTAAAAACTATTTTTTTTAATAAGTCCGGCCCACATAGCAATTTCTTGCCCTTATTGTTTCTATAGGCTCAGGTATGCCCCATGATAGTCTCCCTTCAGTTTCAAGAAAATCCCCCTTTTTTTTTTTTTTAAGGAATTTTCGCGAATCTTTAAAGCGCTACCGTTTGGTCTTCCAGTGGTCGTAGAAAAACTATTTGACCCACCTTTGCTCGTGGGAGTCGGTAGAGCATAATGCTTTTGGTTTCGTCCAAATCGGGCAAAAACTGTAGGAGGAGTATGTTTTGGTGACTGACACAGTTTTTGCGACGTAGCAAAAAATCTATCCTATCGCAAATGGGCGTGGCCTATCTCAAAAGATGCAGCTGACTTGTGGGCATCTGTGGATATAAAGTTTTTGACTGTCGGACTTTCGGTGCGGAAGTTATAGCCCAAAACGCCTTTTCCTTTGTTGTAGCGCCACCTAGTGGCCGGGATGTCTGAATTTTTTTGTCTGCATACGGGGTACGGACCTGGATATGCCCTGGAAGTGGCATGTCCCTACCCTTTACGGTTTGGGCTGCAGCACCACTTTTACGCGGAGAAGAATAATAGGAACTAGAACTGCAAGCAGTTGTGAACGGGGGCCAAGCCTCCCACGCGACTCGGGATCGGGCGTCGTCGTCCGCGGCGCCGGCCCCTCGCTTCACGGAATCCGGGGAAGTAAAGATTTTGAATGTGGGATGTTCGGTGTGGAAGTTATAGCCCCAAACGCGTTTCCTTTGCTTTTTGTAGTTTTGGCGCCCCCTATGGATGACATTCGCAAAACTACGTTTATCTACGAAAGATACAGCTCAATGTACCAAACAAGTGGACGTCAAGTTTTTGAATGTGCGATGTTCGGTTGGGGAGTTATAGCAAAATCAAATTGTCATCCTCTCCATTATAAAGACACTTTTTTGAATTTTCCCATTTTCCCGCCTAAAGACTTAGAAAATGGCGAAAACAGGCAAAAAAATTGAAAAACTCTTTTTTTTAATAAGTCCGGCCCACAAAGGAATTTCTTGCCCATATTTTTTTGATAGACTCAAGTATGCCCCATGATAGTCTCCCTTGAGTTTCAAGAAAATCCCTATTTTTTTTTTTTTTTACAGATTTTCGCAAATTTTTAAAGCGCTACCGTTTGGTCTTCCGATGGTCGTAGAAAAACTAATTGACCAACTTTTGCTCGTGGGAGTCAGTAGAGCATAATGCTTTTGGTTTCTTCCAAATCGGGCGAAAACTGTAGGAGGAGTATGTTTTGGTGACTGAAACAGTTTTTGCGAAGTAGCAAAAAATGTATCCTATCGCAAATGGGCGTGGCCTATCTCAAACGATGCAACTGACTTGTGGGCATCTGTGGATATAAAGTTTTTGACTGTCGGACTTTCGGTGCGGAAGTTACAGCCCAAAACGCCTTTTCCTTTGTTGTAGCGCCACCTAGTGGCCGGCATCTCTGAATTTTTTTGTCTGCGTACCAGGCACGGACCTGGATCTAGTCATGCAAGTGGCATGTCCCAACCCTTTACGGTTTGGGCTGCAGCACCAGTTTTACGCGGAGAAAAATAATAGGAAGAATAGGAATAATTCCTACAAGATCAATAGGGTTCCCTGCCCCGCAGGGCTTGGGAACCGCGTTGCTCTGCAAAACGCGGTCCCAGCCCTACTCGGGCTTGGCCCCCTAATAATAATAATCCCTACAAGAACAATAGGGTTCCCTGCCCCGCAGGGCTTGGGAACCGCGTTGCTCTGCAAAACGCGGTCCCAGCCCTACTCGGGCTTGGCCCCCTAAAAAAGCAAAGAAAACGCGTTTGGGCCTATAACTCCCACACCGAACATCGCACATTCAAAAACTTTACATCCCCGGATTCCGTGAAGCGAGTTGCCGGCGCCGCGGACGACGACGCCCGATCCCGAGTCGCGTGGGAGGCTTGGCCCCCGTTCACAACTGCTTGCAGTTCTAGTTCCTATTATTATTTTTCTCCGCGAGAAAGTGGTGCTGCAGCCCAAACCGTAAAGGGTTGGGACATGCCACTTGCATAGCTTATCCAGGTCCATCCAAGGAACGCAGACAAATGAATTCAGACATGCCGGCCACTAGGTGGCGCTACAACGGCAGAAAAACGCGTTTGGGGCTATAACTTCAGCACCGAAAGTCCGACAGTCAAAAACTTGACATCCACAGATGCCCACAAGTCAGCTGCATCTTTTGAGATAGGCCACGCCCATTTGCGTATATATACATTTTTCGCTACATCGCAAAAACTGTGTCAGTCACCAAAACATACTCCTCCTAGAGTTTTCGCCCGATTTGGACGAAACCAAAAGCATTATGCTCTACCGACTCCCACAAGCAAAAGTTGGTCAAATAATTTTTCTACGACCATCGGAAGACCAAACGGTAGCGCTTTAAAAATTTGCCAAAATCCGTAAAAAAAAAAAAAAAGAGGGATTTTCTTGAAACTCAAGGGAGACTATCATGGGGCATACCTGAGCCTATGGCCAAAATATGGGAAAGAATTTTTTATGTGGGCCGGACTTATTAAAAAAAAGAGTTTATCAATTTTTTTGCCTGTTTTCGCCATTTTCTAAGTCTTTCGGCGGGAAAATGGGAAAATTCAAAAAAGTGTCTTTACAATGGAGAGGATGACAATTTGATTTTGCTATAACTCCCCAACCGAACATCGCACATTCAAAAACTTGACATCCACTTGTTTGGTACATTGAGCTGCATCTTTCTATCTAACGTAGTTTTGCGAATGTCATCCATAGGGGGCGCCAAAACCACAAAAAGCAAAGGAAACGCGTTTGGGGCTATAACTCCCACACAGAACATCCCACATTCAAAAACTTTACATCCCCGGATTCCGTGAAGCGAGGGGCCGGCGCCGCGGACGACGACGCCCGATCCCGAGTCGCGTGGGAGGCTTGGCCCCCGTTCACAACTGCTTGCAGTTCTAGTTAATAATTGAATTTTACTTGAAGCTTTTCTATAATTGGATTTACCAGTAGAAATGTGTCTTAAAACTCATTATTAAGTCGGTTTAAGTTAGTGCATTTTATAATGCAGACGTTTTTAAGGCAACATTTTCACTGTTGATTTGATGTAGTAACTTAGGTTGTCTTCTTATAAATACAGGTGTTGCCTAGAGTTATGATAAACTTTCCCAACAGTTTGAAGAATATACACATTGATATAATGAGTTCCATTGTAAATTGCGCATTATTCAATGGGAAATTTGTTTTTCAAGGCCCTGCCATGCCTCAGTGCTTCTCATACAGAGATCAACATTGTTCAGTTTTGGTACAGCTTTGTAGTCTGGTGTGTCACTGTGGCTCTCGTGCACAATAATAAACTGCAGAGTCCTCTTGTTTCAGACTCTTCACCTCTAAGAACACAAGCATTCTGGAAGGGTCTTTGGTGATGGAAAACTGGCCTTGGACACTTTGGGCAAATATTGTGCCAGTTCCGCTATCAATGCGTCCGATCCATTCTAGTCCCTTGCCAGGTTTCTGACGGATCCAGTGCAGCCAAGACAGAGCAAGTCCTTCCACTTTACAGGACAAAGTGACTCGCTCTCCAGCTCTGCTGACCACTGGCTCTGAGGAGGTGAGGGACTGGCCCTGAGCAGCTGAAAAAGACACAGTGTTTAGATGACAGGGAGCCAGCAGACTTTCTCCTCCTCTGCTGTACACTGGACTTCACTCACCTGAAATGAGAGCCAAGAGGAAGAAACATAGTAAAACTGTCATGGTGGGAGCTTGAATGAGTCTGCAACTGCAATGGCAATGATGAAGGATATATATTGTGCAGGCAGAATGGGTGGGGATGAAGCATCACTGTTTGAATTTGCATTTTACCAGTTGGACATTGTGGAGATACAGTGTTGATACATCAAGACTTAATCTATCAGAAAATACTTTTTAGGATTCTTATTTTTTTAGAAATATGTGGTCATTGTGAGAGAGAGTAAGAATGTGTGGTGTGTAGTTAATAAGAACATATGTATATACATTCCATCTTTAGTTGCACACTTTAATTTCCAAACTCATTGATCACCTCAGTGAGGTGGTTTATTGCCAAGGAAGAACAAATCTGATTAAGGAAAAACTTTTCTCAAAGAGTCCAAAAAATGAAATAGTATCCAATACCAGTCTCACTTATCTATTCAGGTTTCAGCATCACGTCTCAGAAGAAAAACAATAAACAGCAGTTCAGGCTTCTAGCTGTTTATCTGTAAAACGATATATGATATCACTGCTGACCCAGCATCTAAAATGTTCTAAAACTATAGGACACTCCAGGGTTTGAGTCGGATCAGTGACCCGTTGTGATACAGGAGGGACAGACTGCCATCTAGTGGTTTTATTTTGAAAACTACAAAATAGTTTTTCATTCACCTAGTGTGGGAAAAATGTATTCCAATTCATTTGGCTGAAATTTGCACAAGCAGTATTTATTTTATTTACAGTGATTTCAGTAGATCCGTATCCTTGAATATTTTCTGAGCAAGTGATTACTAAAGTAAGACGGTTTGTGTGTATGTAATGGTTACTGATGTTGGTCCATGATCATCTTTCCCAGTTTTCAAGAATTATAATGACCAACGAAAAGAAAAAAGAAAATTCTTTCTTAGGATCTATCAGCCAGTGTGGATGAATGCTGTAGGATTTTGTACAGCTGCTCCACCGTCTCCAGTCACTGTGGCTCTCGAGCACAATAATAAACAGCAGAATCTTCAGTCTTCAGACTGTTCATCTGCAGATACAGCTGCTCTTTGCTGTTGTCTCTGGAGACGGTAAACCGTCCTTGGACTGACTGAGAGTAGTAGATGCTGCCACTGCCACTGCTGATATAAGCAATCCATTCCAGTCCTTTTCCAGGAGCCTGTCTGATCCAGGCCATCTCATAGCTGCTGAATGACAATCCAGAGGTTGTACAGGTCAATCTGTGGGATTCTCCAGGTTGTTTAACTGCTGGTTCAGATTGTGTCAGAGTCTGACCATCAACACCTGCCAAGATAAGAAAACAAGTTAAATAAGCTGGTGACACAAATAATATAAATGGGAAATTAAGATCAGTGACACTCTTCACCTGCCAAGCAGAGAGTTAAAAGCAGCAGTCCTGTCCTATAGTCCATCATGTTAAACTGTGTGTCCACTGTTCTCTGTCCTATTCTCTGGAGTCATATAAGATGGAAGACATCTGAGTTTTGCATTGACTCCTCCTCACAGGGAGCAACTGGATTGGACTGGTGACTTTACATTGCTGTATTGACTGCCTCAGATGAGAGATTATTGTGTTTTTGTTTTCAGTCTCTACTGAAAACTAATTGTCATAGTGTTTCTTCTTTATTTTATCCTCCCAATATTTTGTAGTGATTTTCTTAAATGATAATCAGATCCTACAATTGATATTGTTCATCCTTGTCTGTGAGTCACATCGTAATATTTCAATACATTTGTTTACATAGCAAATTCATTTTCCAAAGCACTGTATGGTATAATTGTATGGGTTCAACCAACAGGGACTTGAAAAGGTGAGATTTTCGAACAATTGTGAGGCCTACCTGAAAATCCAAAGCAGGAAGTATCACTTCACAGTATATGGGAGAGAGATATTAACTTTACAAGGATTTAAAAACGAGCAATAAAGCCTACACAGTTCAAGGGCACCAGGTAATGGTGAAATATGAATTCCCTTAGTGTATTAAAACCCTGGCAGCAGCATAGTTGTGAAGTGTATTTTATAAATGCTTGGCCTGCTGATTTAAACTCAAGTGTGAAGCCTGGATGACCTTCTCCAGGTCAACCAATGAGGAAAACAACATGATCTGAGTTATCATTCTTTAAGATAGCTGTTATCAGTAAAATAATAACCAGAGACCAGACAGGTGATGGTCAGAGACTGTCCAGGCTGCGCGAGCATTGAGTCTCACTGACAAGAACAATACTGTTCCCACCTGTGGAAACAGAAATAAACTTAATTGTGATTGTGAGGGTCGTATTGATAACGTTTTATCAAATAGATGAGAACTTGTTGCACTATTGCAAGTTGTACTGTTTCCCACTTTACTGTAACGGTGATCTGAAGTCAATAGTGGTCTGATAGCTCCTCCTCTGGTGGCTTCATGTTACAAGTGTTCAGACACTTGTTTTTTGTACAGGTCTACTGATGCTTTGTGTTATTGTGACTCTCTGGCACAGTAATACATAGCAGTGTCTTCAGGCTGCACATTCTGTCCATTTAAGGCCAGGACACACCGGCCCGATAATCGCCGTCGTAGAGTCGGGAGGGGGCGGGGACACAAATCTGTTTGGTGTGTGCCGTGAAATTGGTCGTCGTAGATGTCGTCGGGCTTCTTTTGAGCCGATTGAACATCGGGCAGTCTTTCAGTTGGAGCAATTTGATTTGTGGAGGGCTAGCGAATCAGTGAAGCCCGGAAGTGAGGCGGGTAGCACAAACAGCTAACAACAGTTAGCCATCGTTTTAATGTGTTTGTTTGTTTCGTTCAGCGAGTACTCACATGCATCAACCCTTGTTGACTGCTCGACACCATGCTCGACACTCTCTGCTAAAAATGGTGCTCTTTATGGTCCATAAATATAAATACGTATTTTTATCTATGTTTATGGTCTAGAGAGCCGTCCCATCATTTCCGGCTTCCGTATTTTTTCGGCCACAATACAGATTAGCGCCGCCTGCTGTTATGGAGACATTACGTCCCGAGCAAGCGCAGAGCGTACGGAAAGTCAGCAGTCGGTTTGGTGTGTTCTTTGCACTTTTTCGGCCGCGACGGGAAGACTGGAGCTCCCTGAATCGGCAGTCTCCATTTTCGGGTAGTCGGACTGGTGTGTCCTGGCCTTTAGAGTCACTGTGTTGCTGGAAGAGTCTAAGTCGATACTGAACTTGTTCTTCAGTGAATCTTTGTAGTAAGAGCTAGAAGTATATTTCATCCCAATCCACTCCAGTCCTTTCCCTGCAGGCTGTCTGATCCAAGCTGTCCAGATGCCCAGAGAATAAGAGACCTGACAGGGGATGGTCAGACGTTGACCTGGCTGCACAGTCACAGAGGCTGGCTGTGTCAACTGTTCAAACTTTTACAACTGTTAAAAGAAGAATATATTTTGTAAGAAATCATCCAGTTAAACTTCAAAGTGGAACTCTTTAAGCCGGGAACACACCGCATTGGCCGCCTGCGGCGGTTGGCCGCGTGAACGCAGGAGGCTCGCCGCTTGGTCATATTGGGCCATGTTCACCGCAGTCGCCGCCACGGCCAACCGCCGCCTCATCGTAGGCGGCGGTTGGCCGCGTGACCGCAGGAGGCTCGCCGCTTGATCATATTGGGCCATATATTCCTGACGCCGACGCCGAGATCAGACCAGTCACACTTACGGTGCAACAACAACAATAACATGGTCCAGCTGTGCCAAAAAATACAGATGTAGGTTCACTGTGTAACCAGCGGCAGTCTTGTCACAAATATCATTAAAACAGCCTGAACACGCACCCCGATCGCAAATACACACACATTAACAGCAATTCAGCAACATACTAAACACATTAACAACAGCATTGTGTGCTCAGCAGCACAAATAAAGGCAGACATCAGCCTACCTGAAAGTGAAAGTGTGCCGGCTGACGGAGGACAACACCGGTGCTTCGCTGCACTATATGGAATTCCACACGGACACTGCCGTCAACTTTGGGTTCATATTATCCTCAGGAGCAGCACACAGCTGGGTGAGTTTCACTATGCTAACCGGCGCTACATTGGCTAAAGTACAACCAACAGCTAAACAGATGCAAAATACACATATTTGCAGAATGTATTGGAAGCCCAATGTCCTCACTCCACACGCCCACCTCGTCTTGCAGACCACCGCCACCGGGCAATCTCAACGCTGATTGGCTGTGGAGGCGCGGCGCCCGGCGGCGCTGCAGAAAAAGATGAAAATTTTCATCTTTTTCTGCGGCGCCGTGTTCGCCGCACAAGCCTTCGATTCACGCTCCTTCGATGACACAATTTCTATGCGCCGCTAATGGCCGCGCTCCCGATTCACGCGCCTCTCATGAGGCGCGGCCACGCGCCGCGCAAGCCCCCGCCGCCGGCCGCTGGATGCCGATTATTGGGTGGACGCGCGGCCACGCGCTAGTACATTGACTTTGTATGTAATCTCGCCGCGCGGCCAGTGCGGTGTGTTCCCAGCTTTACTTAAACTTTGACAATCCAGAGAGACTCACATCCACCTGCCAACAGCAGCAGAAGAACAACAGGAAACATGGTTTATGTTGACAGTGATGTGCTGTGAACTCCACTGAAAGCCTGACGGGAAGTTTATATAGCTGATTATCAAGGAAGGTCAGTGAGTTTGCATATAATCAAACATATGAAGCATCAATGTTGGTCTAACTGGAGCCAATAGAAGTGTCTGTTCAGTGTTATTATATCTGCAGAGTGAAAGCATGCCTGGAAGTCACCTATGCCTTGTATAAAATTATATTAGACTCAACTGTAATATTTTGAAAATATTCCTGCATTAACAGAAATTAAACCACTTTAAACGTTGCTACTGTAATTGTGCCTTAAAACTGTGTGATGTAATGATAGTTTAGATATCATTAGGAAAATGTAAACAAAAATAATAATAAGGATCATAACTACTATTTTTAATTTGAAGGTAAACCTGAATCAAGGATAATGAGTGCACGTCCACCACTCATGGAGACATAAGGAGCAACCAGAATGTTGATTTCTATTGGCCATGTGAACAGTGTATTTAGCATGTTTTAAATTAAGAACAAGATCAAAAATAGTATGAAAACTTTAGTTTGATGCTGCTGGTTTTCAGATTTGCATAAACTAAAGTTCATGGTTTCAGTTTTTGCAGATGTTTGAAGACGCAGACATACAGAGAAACTTGGTGGCTCACATGCTCAGGAACTGAAACAGAATGCAAAAACGTAAACTGTTTAGCATATAGAAAAAACTATAGTAATTGATATATTTTTTATATTAACATGACAAGAATACCTTGATGTTATACTCGCTTGAAACAAAAAAATACTTTCTACTTGAAGAATGTATCTCCACCCAAAATATATGTAGGATTCAAGTAAATTGCTTTTGTTTGTAATCGTAAACTTAAATATTCCATCATCGCGACATTTCTTCTACACCTCAAAATCACTGTTCTCCTCTCTCATAAATTGTTTTAATCAAACGACATTATTTGTAAGAAAAACTGCGATTGTCTTCTTTTTCATTTGTTTTATGTTACAGATAAATATGCATATGTTTTCAGATATGTCTTCTGACAAAATGTAAAACCAATCATTAAAGGCCTACTGTACTTCACCAGTGGGAATATGAAGGTGTAGTGAACTCTGAGATCCTATATAGTATAAATATGCAAAACATTTTGAAAATCGGTTCATCTTAGCCTGAGAAAAGGCAGAAAGAGTGTTTTATGGTCTCACTGTCTAACCCTACAGTTTGCACAGTTGTGATGTCACAACTGTGCAAACTGTAAGGTTAGGATTATCAGGACAGCTGGGCCAAGACTGAGGAAAGACTAAAGGAAGAAAAACCTCATTCATTATATTATAATAGCGATTTTATAATGATAGAACGCCGGTTCCGTATGGATGAAGTATTCCTCTAAGTACATTTGTCAGTGGTGCTTAAATTTGCTAATACACTGTCAGGAATCTTCTGTTCTGAACCATTTCATGTGAGTGTGACAAATCACATGGATGCTTTTTTGACTAATTGAAATGTAAATTTGGGTATCACATTAATAGACAGTTTGTCCTAAATGATACAGAGTCAATTGACTGTTTCTAATGGCGGTGGTAAATAGAGGAAGTAGTTTTTGTATGGCTGTCCTATTACTGTTTCTCACTGTGTCTCTTCGAGCACAGTAATACACTGCAGTGTCTTCAGTCTTCAGACTGTTCATCTGTAGATAGACTTTACTGCTGGAGTCATCTCTGGAGATGGTGAATCTACCCTGGACTGACTGGGAGTAAAAGAAGTGAGAACTGCCTGTGTGTACAAAGGCGATCCACTCCAGTCCTTTGCCAGGAGCCTGTCTGATCCAGTTCATTGGATAGCTGCTGAATGTGAATCCAGAGCCTGTACAGGTCAGTCTGTGGGATTCTCCAGGTATTTTAACCGCTGGTTCAGATTCTGTCAGAGTCTGACCATCAACACCTGGATAAGAGAACGCCAAGTTAAATAAGCAGGTGACACAAATGAAAACAAGGAGGTAAAAACAGATCAGTGAAGCTCTTCACCTGCCCAGCAGAGAGTTAAAAGCAGCAGTCCTGTCCTATAGTCCATCATGTTAAACTGTGTGTCCACTGTTCTCTGTCCTCCTCTCTGCAGTCACATAAGTAGAGGAGGAAGACATCTGAGTTTTGCATGGACTCCTCCTTACCAGTAGGAAACAGCTGGACTGATGATATTAAATGAAACGTAAATTAGGGTGTATTCACACATGCTGTGTTTAGTTCGGTTGAAACGAACTCAGGTGCACTTCCACCTTCGGTGCGCATCTTTCAGACAGGTGTGAATACAGCAATCGCACTCGGGGGCGGACCAAACAAACGCTCCGAGACCCAGCTGAAGAGGTAGTCTCGATGCGCTTCAAAACGCACTCTGCTGCAGTTCGTTTGTGGTGTGAATTTGGCCGGACTCGATCCGACCCAATTGCAGGAAGCACTGCGCCTTTTCTTTCTTTTCTTTTTTAATAAATCGCCATCAGCTTCACATTATGGGAAAGTGTTGTTGTCGCCATTGTTAGGAAGATTAGTTGTGGTTTGACCGGGAGCCCCGAGCGAAAATATTACATTTGATAATGATGCGTGCGGATCAGCGATCAGATGGAGAGGAGCGTCTCCCGTAGCCTACAGTGCCAACAGGTTCACGCTGCGCTTTGCATGAAGTGTGTGTTTTTATTGTTCTTCCCAACGGGACCGTCAATACTGTCCCCGTGTCAGTTTGGTGCTGAACTGCGCCGAACTGACACCCAGCTGATACACAGCTTAATCAGCTGTGTTTCAGTTTGAGCCTATTCTTCACGCGAGTCGCGCGTCCAGCAGCAAAAATACAGTAAAAATGATGTTTCACATCGTAGGCTAGAAGCCACATAACGTGGCATTGTCATAGGGCTACATATTATAAACATATGAAACAACAATAATTAGATTTTTTTCTTCTTTATTTATAGGCTAGATGTAGGCATTTTTATTATTTTTAACTCCATATTATATCAATGATAAATTCGCAGTTTTTACTTCGTTCTTCCTGCTTCTCTCCACCCCAGAATGTCTGTCCAATGAATGAATGACCTTAGATCACGTGTGGTTTTGCTTCGTAATGCTGGTTCACTTGCAAAAGGGGCAATATGAAAGTGGACCACACCAAACAAAAAAATCCAAATTCTATTTGGTCTGGACCAAAGCAAGTGAACTAACGGACTTTCCATGTGTGAATACACCCTTAGTGTCCAAAGTCAACCCTTTAAATCAGCTGTTTTGATGTTATTCAGACATGTTTTAAATAGTGTACAATAACAACTGTACTTTCAGTATTTACAAAATAACCACATAATGTAAAAATACAAAATGTTAGTCTTTGTGCAGACATACACATGCAAACACAGTATATTCAAGGTTTATGCAAATGATTTGAATCATGAATCATCATATGAAGTAGTTTATCATTAGTTACTTTGAGCATAAAGGGCAGCACATAAGATCATAATAATTCTGTGTTTGTGTATTTGTTTATGTTGTTTGTGTTGATATGGATCCCCCTGGGTCTGAAATAAAGAATTATATATAATACATAAATAATAAATAAATAATAGATACGTTTGTATTCTGATCACCATTGTCTAAAAATTGCTTAATTGTCATCCCACCACGTACTCCCATCAACCAAAGTGTGTACTATATTTTGATCTGTGGACATTTCGCCTTTGCTCATTTTGTTACGATCCAGCCAAATGGATTGTCTGATGACATTTGTTTCATGTTGTTCCTTTTTCAGACCATAATTATGTCATTTATGGTTTGTACTTATAAAATAAATGTAAATAGTCAACAACTTCTCTGCCAGGATGTAACAGGCTTCATATACTCTTTATTTGAATTATTTAAATATTATTTTACAACATGTGTGAGGTTGGGTGTTGCTGGTTGCTGGGTATTTGTGCAGGTCTGTTGGTGGTTTGTATCACTGTGGGTCGAAGTACACAGTAATAAGTAGGTAGGCGGACGGAGCCAGGCTAGTATGATACAGAGGTTTTTTAAATTTTCACTGTTGAATTGATTTTTTAACTAAGGTTGTCTTCTGATGAATGCAGGTGTTGCCGTGAGTTATGATAAACTTTCCCAACAGTCTGACGAGTACACACATATTGATAAAAATTAGTTCCATTGTCAATTGCCCATCATTCAATGGGAAATTTGTTTTCAAGACCCTGCCATGCTTTAGTGCTTCTCATACAGAGATCATCATTGTTCAGTTTTTGTACAGCTTTGTAGTCTGGTGTGTCACAGTGGCTCTCGTGCACAATAATAAACTCTCCAGCTCTGCTGACCACTGGCTCTGAGGAGGTGAGGGACTGGCCCTGAGCAGCTGAAAAAGACACAGTGTTTAGATGACAGGGAGCCAGCAGACTTTCTCCTCCTCTGCTGTACACTGGACTTCACTCACCTGAAATGAGAGCCAAAAGGAAGAAACTTAGTAAAACTGTCATGGTGGGAGCTTGAATGAGTCTGCAACTGCAATGGCAATGATGAAGGATATATATTGTGCAGGCAGAATGGGTGGGGATGAAGCATCAGATTGTGAATTTGCATTTTACCAGTTGGACATTGTGGAGATACAGTGTTGATACATCAAGACTAAATCTATCAGAAAATACTTTATTATTAGAATTTTTTGAAATATGTGGTTATTGTGAAATAGAGTAAGAATGTGTGGTGTGTAGTTAAAGGCCTACTTCACCGGTTTGAATATGAAGGTGTATTGAATTCTGAGATCCTATGTAGTATAAATGTGCGAAAAAAATTTAAATCGGTTCATCCTAGCCTGAGAAAAGGCAGAAAGAGTGTTTTTTTTAACCCTATATTTCTCTTTCTCGTGACATCACAGAAAGAGAAATATAGGGTTAAAAAAAAATTACTTTGTAAATATTACTGTGATGTCACAGTAAAAGACATCACAGTAATATTTACAAAATACGTTTTTTACGGTGAAGTAGGCCTTTAATAAGAACATATGTAGCCTATGTACATTACAAATTCCATCTTTAGTTCAACACTTTCATTTCCAAACGCATTGTTCACCTCAGTGAGGTGGTTTATTGCTAGGAAGGAACAACTCCCTCCAAGAGTCCAAGAATTGAAATATTATCAAATACCAGTCTCACTTATTCATCCAAGTTTCAGCATCACGTCTCAGAAAAAAGAAATAAACAGCAGCTCTTTCTGGCTTTTAGCTGTTTATCTTGAAATCAATAGGATTTGATGAGATGGTGAACTATAACTTAGTGAAAACGTTAAGCTGCTGTCACTGCTGATCCATCAACTAAGATGTTGTGTTAGTGTTTTGTTGAAGATAACTCACAAAGGCTGTGAGTGCAAAACTGTAGGACACTCTGGGTTTGAGTCGGATCAGTGACTCCTCATAGTGATACAGGAGGAACAGACTTGACATTGACTGCCATCCAGTGGTTTTATTTGGAAAAATACAACATAGTTTTTCATTCTCGTGGTGTGGGAAACATGAATTCCAACTAATACAAACATGAACTTGGCTGAAATTTGCCCAAGCAGTATTTATTTTATTTTATTTTATTCACATTGATTTCAGTAGATCCCTATCCATGAATGTTTTCTGAGCAAGTGATTACTAAAGTAAGACGTTTTCTGTGTATGTAATGGTTACGGTTGTTGGTTTATAATCATCTTTCCCAGTTTTCAAGAATTATAATAACCAACAACAAGAAAAAGGTAAAAATATAATTATTTCTCAGGATCTATCAGCCAGTGAGGATGAATACTGTAGGATTTTGTACAGCTGTTCCACCAACTCCAGTCACTGTGGCTCTCGAGCACAATAATAAACGGCAGAATCTTCAGTCTTCAGACTGTTCATCTGCAGATACAGCTGCTCTTTGCTGTTGTCTCTGGAGACGGTAAACCGTCCTTGGACTGACTGAGAGTAGAAGATGCTGCTACTATGGATAGCAGAAATCCACTCCAGCCCTTTTCCAGGAGCCTGTCTGATCCAGGCCATATAGTAGCTACTGAATGACAATCCCGAGGTTGTACAGGTCAATCTGTGGGATTCTCCAGGCCTTTTTACCGCTGGTTCAGATTCTGTCAGAGTCTGACCATCAACACCTGTAAAAACAAGGGAAATGTTAAGTTGCTGAATTGGTAATATTTTTCAGGACAACTACAACTCAAAATCAGTCTAACTCTTCACCTGCCCAGCAGAGAGTTAAAAGCAGCAGTCCTGTCCTATAGTCCATCATGTTAAACTGTGTGTCCACTGTTCTCTGTCCTCCTCTCTGCAGTCACATAAGTAGAGGAGGAAGACACCTGAGTTTTGCATTGACTCCTCCTCACAAGAAGTAGAGAACAGTGTCCTCTCTTCAAAAATATGAAAATATATTATTTTCATATTATCACTCCTGAGTGATTATATGTTATTGTAATACTACAAAGAATCCCCTTACTGTATTTCTTACAATTTTGATACTCTTTAATTTTTCAACTTGATGTTAAGATTATCCTTGTTTATCTGTAAGTTCCTTTGTAACAAGATCAAATGCTTTTGTTCAAAATAACATAAAAAACAAAAAGTAAAATGCTACTGTTTGGACTATGGTGTAGGCTTCCAAAAGATGGCATAGTTTGTATAGCCTATAGTGTTCAAATCAAATAAATTAGGTGTTTGAATATGATGTGTCAAGTTCAACATTTAATGTGTGAGAGACATATTTTATGTTAGTTTAAAATCAATTTTATTTATATTCAAATATAAATGAATTCCAAAGTCATCTAAGTGATGTCAATTTTTTATTCTAATGTACTTAAAAGTTAGACTTATGTTGTATAACTTTTAGGTAATTTGAAGCCAAATAGAGGGATTAAGGTCAGCCGGTAGAGAAGAGAGTAAGTGGGACACTGAGCCAGTGAACAATGAGGAACTGAGCCAGTGATAGAATGTGGAACAGGGGGATCAACACGGTTTTCAGCCTCACGTTATCATGCATTACATGTTTTGTGAAAAGTCAAAATAACTCAAAGTAAAGAACTAAGAGACTTTTGTGATTGGAGTGGACGCAGACGTGTGAGTCAAGGAAGCTGTACTCTTTCAATGTGAAAGGTTTAAAAACATAAGTTGAGAACTGGCCACAACAAATTGCTATACAATGTCACACTATGCACTGAGAGAATGAATGGTAACAATTGTTCTGACAGCATTCTAACTCTCTTCTCATTTGCTGCGACAGTTTTTATTTCAGCTCTTTTCCCTCTTTACTGTAACAGTGACATGGTCTGAACTCAGTAGTGGTCTGAGGGCTCCTCCTCTGGTGGCTTCATGTTACTAGTGTTCAGACACTGAGGGGTTTTTGTACAGGTCTACTGATGCTTTGTGTTATTGTGGCTCTTCTGGCACAGTAATACACAGCAGTGTCTTCAGGCTGCACATTCTGTCCATTTAGAGTCACTGTGTTACTGGAAGAGCCTAAGTCGATACTGAACTTGTTCTTCAGTGAATCTTTATAGGAAGTGGAGGATCCAACTCTCATTCCAATCCACTCCAGTCCTTTCCCTGCAGGCTGTCTGATCCAAGCTGTGTAGTAGCTGGTAACAGAATAAGAGACCTGACAGGTGATGGTCAGACGTTGACCTGGCTGCACAGTCACAGAGGCTGGCTGTGTCAACTGTTCACACTTCACACCTGTGGAGGAAAACATGTTGAATATTGACTGTGTGTAATAACAGTGAACAGTCAGTGAGCTGTGATCATACTGTCAGTGTCTCTGCCTCAGTGAGACTCACAGGATCCAGCAGCCAGCAGCAGTAGCAGAGCTACAGAGAACATAGTCGCTGTTGAAGGTGATCTGATGGGAGCTTCTCTTCTTCTGCTGCAACTGACAGCATGACATCAAGTCTTTATGGCAGACTGAGAGGAAGTTCACTTTGCATAGAGATGGACCCTGAGGGGCTATGAAAGAAGGGTGGACTGTTGTGACAGAGGTTGTCAAGAGTCGGATGTGAGACATGATATTGTTTTTCTGTTTATGAAGTCTGTTCAAGAGTCTGAACTCATTTGACTTGTATGTGATGGATTCTGTCACTTGCTGCTGAGCAAGACTGACACATTTGATTCTGAATTTACTTCTACTCTGAATGGTGACCACATGCTTGTTTTTTCTTATACATTTATATTTGGTATAACATTAGATGTAGACTACCGGTTATTATTAAGTTGACCATGCAGGTCATCACACTAAAGTAAAGCTGTAAAATTGGAAATATATTGATATTTTTGTGTTTTTAAATGGCTAAATGTGTACATATAATCTAGGAAATGTTGTTAATAGTATATAAAGGTGTTTCTGGATGCAGTAAAATGTTAAATAAAGCTGAACAAGCAGGTTCGAGAACAGCATTTGAACTGCTTGTGAAGTATATGTTGAAGGGTTGCTAAAGTAGTAAGTGAATGCTAAATGTAGTGAACATACAATGTTACAATGTGTGACAGCAGGTAAGTATGTTATATTTATAGGCTGTAAGTCATTATTTATTCCAGCCATTTACCAGATGGATTCCTTGTGTGTTCATTTCTGAATGTGTGACAATTGTTTTAAGAAAGAGTACTGCACACATGATAAAAATGTAATGATCGTTTGAATAAAAGATAAAAGTAAATGAATTGTATTGTGTTAAAACAGAGAGAAAACAGGGTGTAAAAAAACACACCAACATTTTGTGTCTCTGCTTTTACTATGACCACAGGATACTCATGCCTGATGCCTGTAACACAAGTTAAGACAATTGTTGTTGCCAGTTCTAAACTTAGGCCTATGTCAAAATATTTCATATTTACAGGGTACCACTTCCTCTGTCCACTCCAATCATACACAAAAGTATTTTTGTTTGTTTACATTGATTTGTTATGACTTTTCACAAAACATATAATGCACGGTAACATGAGGTCGAAAACAGTGTTGATCGCCTTGTTCAACATTCTATCACTGGCTCAGATCTGCTGTCTTCTCTACCAGCTTCATCCCTCTAATTTGGCTTCTAATTACCTCAAAGTTATACAACATAAATCTAAAATTTAAATAAATTCTAATGAAACATTCACATCACTTTAATAAAATAGGAGTTCATTAATAATATAATTGATACAAAATAGTTTTAAACGAATATAAACAATCGCTCCAACAAATATAATCCTAAGAGGTAGTCTATCAGCACAGTGAGGATGAATACTGTAGGATTTTGTACAGCTGCTCCACCAACTCCAGTCACTGTGGCTTTCGAGCACAATAATAAACAGCAGAATCTTCAGTCTTCAGACTGTTCATCTGCAGATACAGCTGCTGTTTGCTGTTGTCTCTGGAGATGGTAAACCGGCCCTGAACCGACTGAGAGTAGAATTTGCCGCTACTGTCAGTATAAATGAATGAGATCCACTCCAGTCCTTTACCAGGAGCCTGTCTGATCCAGGCCATATGGTAGCTGCCTAATGTGAACCCAGAGGTTGTACAGGTCAATCTGTGGGATTCTCCAGGCCTTTTAACCGCTGGTTCAGATTCTGTCAGAGTCTGACCATCAACACCTGAATGAACAAGAAAAATAGTCAGCTACTTTAAGTTGATAACATTTTTTTAAGACAACTTCAACTCAAGATCAGTGAAACTCTTCACCTGCCCAGCAGAGAGTTAAAAACAGCAGTCCTGTCCTATAGTCCATCATGTTAAACTGTGTGTCCACTGTTCTCTGTCCTCCTCTCTGCAGTCACATAAGTAGAGGAGGAAGATATCAGAGTTTTGCATTGACTCCTCCTCACAGGGAGCAGAGAACATTGGAGTGGTTTCGCTATCTTCTGCTCAAAACTGGATAATAATAAAAATGCTCTATTTATTGATATGATGTTGAATTTAACATGGATGGACAATCAGCTAGATTAAAATTAATTTTCACTTCAATCAGGAATTTGTAACTCAACATATCATGTCAATTTTCAAAGATGTTTGTTTACAGCACCTTTTATTTATTCTGTATAGTGTTTGACTAAAGAAATTGCATGAGGAAGTGTGGACTGTACATTTGGCCTCCACATACAAAGTCATTATTTAAAATGATGGCTTTTAACATCTCCATGACATTTAGACCGATTCTCTGAAACCGGTAATGCTGTTTTAATTATCTAAATAATAACAGCATTAACAATTCAGAGTAACATTGAAATTGTTTTGTAAAATATTAAAATGACAAACAAGTAAAATAAAGAAAGTGATTCTCCTAGTATTTTTTTTATCTACACATAGAAAACTTCAAAGATGTATAAAGTGTGACATCAGTGTGATACGATCTTCATCACGGATTCATGTACTCTGTTCAATATGTTACTGATAAAAAGTTCATAATGTCATCATTCATGTGAGATTAATTTTTATATCGGGAAAATGTGTATGATGGAAGTCTTTCTCTATAATGTTATTTAAATAAATGATTTCACCATCTTATTGCTTTATACTGTATAAAAAAATATGTTTTCCTCAGTGAACTGAAAAGGTAAGTGGTCTTATAGCTCCTCCTCTGGTGGCTTCATGTTACTAGTGTTCAGACACTGAGGGGTTTTTGTACAGGTCTACTGATGCTTTGTGTTATTGTGGCTCTCTGGCACAGTAATACACAGCAGTGTCTTCAGGCTGCACATTCTGTCCATTTAGAGTCACTGTCTTGCTGGAAGAGTCTAAGTCGATACTGAACTTGTTCTTCAGTGAATCTTTATAGGAAGTGGAGGATCGAACTCTCATTCCAATCCACTCCAGTCCTTTCCCTGCAGGCTGTCTGATCCAAGCTGTCCAGTAGCTGGTAACAGAATAAGAGACCTGACAGGTGATGGTCAGACGTTGACCTGGCTGCACAGTCACAGAGGCTGGCTGTGTCAACTGTTCACACTTTACACCTGCGGAGGAAAACATGTTGAATATTGACTGTGTGTAATAACAGTGAACAGTCAGTGAGCTGTGATCATACTGTCAGTGTCTCTGCCTCAGTGAGACTCACAGGATCCAGCAGCCAGCAGCAGCAGCAGAGCTACAGAAAACATGGTCGCTGTTGAAGGTGATCTGATGGGAGCTTCTCTTCTTCTGCTGCAACTGACAGCATGACATCAAGTCTTTATGGCAGACTGAGAGGAAGTTCACTTTGCATAGAGATGGACACTGAGGGGCTATAAAAGAAGGATTGACTGTTGTGACGCAGGTTGTCAAGAGTCGGATGTGAGACATGATATTGTTTTTCTGTTTATGAAGTCTGTTCAAGAGTCTGAACTCATTTGACTTGTATGTGATGGATTCTGTCACTTGCTGCTGAGCAAGACTAACACATTTGATTCTGAATTTACTTCTACTCTGAATGGTGACCACATGCTTGTTTTTTCTTATACATTTATATTTGGTATAATATTAGATGTAGACTACCGGTTATTATTAAGTTGACCATGCAGGTAATCACACTAAAGTAAAGCTGTAAAATTGGATATATTTGTGTTTTTAAATGGCTAAATGTGTACATATAATGTAGGAAATGTTGTAAATATTATATAAAAGTGTTTCTGGATGCAGTAAAATGTTAAATAAAGCTGAACTAGCAAGTTCGAGAACAGCATTTGAACTGCTTGTGAAGTATATGTTGAAGGGTTGTTAAAGTAGTAAGTGAATGCTAAATGTAGTGAACATACAACGTTACAATGTGTGACAGCAGGTAAGTATTTTATATTCATATGCTGTAAGTAAATATTTATTACAGCCATTTACCAGATGGATTCCTTGTGTGTTCATTTCTGAATGTGTGATAATTGTTTTAAGAAAGAGTATTGCACACATGATAAAAATTTAATGATCGTTTGAATAAAAGATAAAAGTAAATGAATTGTGTTGTGTTAAAACAGAGAAAAAACAGGGTGTAAAAAAACACACCTACATTTTGTGTCTCTGCTTTTACTATGACCACAGGATACTCATGCCTGATCCCTGTAACACAAGTTAAGACAATTGTTGTGTCCAGTTCTAAACTTAGGCCTATGTCAAAATATTTCATATTTACAGGGTCCACTCCAATCACACACAAAATTATTTTTGTTTGTTTACATTGATTTGTTATGACTTTTCACAAAACATATAATGCACGGTAACATGATGTCGAAAACAGTGTTGATCGCCTTGTTCAACATTCTATCACTGGCTCAGATCTGCTGTCTTCTCTACCAGCTTCATCCCTCTAATTTGGCTTCTAATTACCTCAAAGTTATACAACATAAATCTAAAATTTAAATAAATTCTAATGAAACATTCACATCACTTTAATAAAATAGGAGTTCATTAATAATATAATTGATACAAAATAGATTTTAAACTAATGTAAACAATCGCTCCAACAAATATAATCCTAAAAGGTAGTCTATCAGCACAGTGAGGATGAATACTGTAGGATTTTGTACAGCTGCTCCACCAACTCCAGTCACTGTGGCTCTCGAGCACAATAATAAACAGCAGAATCTTCAGTCTTCAGACTGTTCATCTGCAGATACAGCTGCTGTTTGCTGTTGTCTCTGGAGATGGTAAACCGGCCTTGAACTGACTGAGAGTAGAATGTGCTACCACCACTGTTGATATAAGCAATCCACTCCAGTCCTTTTCCAGGGGCCTGTCTGATCCAGGCCATATAGTTGCCTGTGAATCCAGAGACTGTACAGGTCAGTCTGTGGGATTCTCCAGGTATTTTAATAACTGGTTCAGACTGTATCAAAGTCTGACCATGAACACCTGCGGAGCCAAAGAAAACCATCACATACAATATATGTACAACTTCAAGAGAAATCGTAAAAAACAGATCAGTGAAGAGCTTCACCTGCCCAGAGAGTTAAAAGCAGCAGTCCTGTCCTATAGTCCATCATGTTAAACTGTGTGTCCACTGTTCTCTGTCCACCTCTCTGAAGTCACATAAGTACAGGAGGAAGACATCTGAGTTTTGCATTGACTCCTCCTCGCCGAGAGCAGAGAACATTGGAGTGGACTTTATTATTGTTTTTGCTGATTTTTTGTTGGACTTGAAAAATAAGAAAAATCATGAATAATGTTCAATAAAAATCCATTTGACTCATTTAAGATGATTAAAACATTTCTCACTTGGAATTTTCTTTAGACGTAAAATGTTGTGTAGCATTTAGTTTTTTTTCTAAAATGTACCCTTTAGTGATTTGCTTTAATGAAAAAGTACAAGCGCAGGAAAAAAAGTAAAATGTTCTGCTTTATTTAGTTTCTGCACAAAACTGGAGAATCATGACACATTGTCTGTTTTATATTCAATACAATTCAGAGTACACCAGATATCTTTCACAGATGTGAGACAGAGCTACTACAATGAGGGTCTGGTGAGATATAGGGAGCGGAAGAAGCCGCTTGCGGCACAGGATACCATTGTCAGTGGTCGTTGCGGCCCATGCCGCAGGCCAATAAATGATCTTGGCGTCTCTCCTAAAAGCACTGCAATAATAAAGTTAACTTCAAATAATGCATTTTAGTTATAATTAATTAATTTGATGGGTGCAAGTGGAGGATTTGGATTGCTATTAATATCCTCAAAATGTATATTAGAGTAGTGGAGACAAAATACATAAAAAACATTAATGATTAGTCAATAATAGTTAATCATAGTGTTGCAATACATTTTATACAGAAAAAAAAATTCTATTGGTGGTGGTAAATAGAGGAAGTAGTTTTTGTATGGCTCTCCTATTAGATTATCTCACTGTGTCTCTCTGGCACAGTAATACACTGCAGTGTCTTCAGTCTTCAGACTGTTCATCTGTAGATAGACTTTACTGCTGGAGTCATCTCTGGAGATGGTGAATCTACCCTGGACGGACTGGGAGTAATAGATAGGAGTACTGCGTGTGTGTACAAGAGCGATCCACTCCAGTCCTTTTCCAGGAGCCTGTCTGATCCAGTTCCAAACTGAGCCTCCAAAGCTAAATCCAGATGTTGTACAGGTCAGCCTATGGGATCCTCCATGTGTTGTAACTGTTGGTTCAGACTCCGTAATGGTCTGACCATCACCACCAGTTAAAACAAATAGAGCAACCACCAAGAATGTTAGCTTTGTGTAAGCCATGTTCATACTCTGCTTCTGATTTTCACTCCAAGACTCCACTTCAAATATAATCTGAACTGGATCCTAGTGGGAATTTGTTTATAGTAAGCTCCTCCTACAATAGTCAAATTCAATGGTATGAAAGCCCCACAACGCTAAACAACATTTAAACAATCTTACAAATAGTAAATTGTGAACAAGACTGTAACTCCATGACAACAGAAAACTGCTGATTAATGTTCTGACTCACATGATGGCTTCACTTAATAAGATTTGTGTTTTGATTCAGACATTCTTAAATCATGGAAAATGTGATAAATTAATTGATTTGTATATTTTCTTTATTATTATTATTATTTGTATTTCTTACTGCCAACAGATAGAAACCAAGATGATTGAAATCAATACTTCAGTTGGTGCAGCTGGTTGATGTTCTGTATGTTTTAAACTTTTAAAGGTTTCAGTATTCAAATTGTGGCTTTTTAAAACCATATACATACAGAGAAACGTGGAACCTAAAGAGGAAATGAACTTTTAAGGTACCAAAACCTGTTAGAAGATATGCAAAGAACTAAGAGTACAGGAAAATGTCTGCTGGTTATTTGAGTGCAGGGTTGAACAACTGGTTGATCTCTGGGACACATTTGTACAGATGAAAGAGATCAAAGATTTGCATTGACTCCTCCTCCTCACAGAGAACCACAAAATATATATGGCAACAATTGTGAAGGGTCATCATTTTAAACATGCATTATACTTATAACATAATGACTATGATGTATAATAAGTTATTAGACTCTAACATTTATTTAATACCCACATTAGATGTGTTTATTCTGCATGTATTGCTTAGCAGAACTTGTTGGGCCTCCCATATACTGGGTATATATCATGCAAATAAAAAGTCAAATGACATTATTTACACCTGCCATTAAAAATCTCTTCTTACAATATTGACCATATTTTTGGTAGAAACAGAAGCTACAGATTTAAAAAAAGAAACGTCAGCTGTTACTTTAATAGTGTGTATACGTGTGTATTTAGAGGCATTGTAATACTGTCCTCAGTCAGTGTCCTCTGACTTCATATCTTCTACTGCCACCTGTAGGTCTCAACAAACAAATGTTCTGTGGAGTTTTTGTATGGCCTTTCTGCCTCCTTTAACCAGTGTGGCTCTGGCACAGTAATACACAGCAGAGTCCTCTGGCTTTAGGTTGGACAGTTTCAGATACACCATGCTGTTGCTATCACTTCGACTGACTTCTGCACGTGCTCTAACACTGCTGGCATAACTGTTGCTGCTGGCATCAGAGAAGCTGCTCCCTATCCATTCCAGAGCTTTTCCTTCAGGTTGTCTTATCCAACTCATAACACAGCAGCTAAAAGTGAAGCCAGATCCCCTGCAGGAGAGACTCAGAGTCTCCCCAGGTCTTTTCACTACTGAACTGGAAGGAATGGACTCCATACTCTGACCTGCACAACCTGGTGAGATGAAAGGAGAGAGGGACCACAGAAGACAGTGAGACAGTCATCTGTTTTTGGTGGTAAAACCTGTCTGACCATCAGTCCATGTTGTCTGATTAAAGGTACCAGAAAGAAGCAGGATAACTCACAGGGCAGAGAGAGAACAACCAGCAGCAGAGCGAGTGTGTTCATCATCCTGAGGTTGGAGATGTGATCTCTGATGCTCCAGACGAAGTACAAGACACAAGTACGCTGCACATTTGCAGATTTGCATCTGGATTTCTTTGGGGAGGGGCTCATGAACAGGCACTGTGTCATCGTCTAGTTGTTTAATATTCATTTTAATCTAACTGATTGTCCATCCATGTTAAATTCAATATCATATCAATAAATAGGGCATTTTTAAACCTTTTTATTTATTTTGTATAGTGTTTGACCAAAGAAATTTGATGAGGAAGTTTGGACTGTACATTTGGCCTCCACATACAAAGTAATTACTTAATATGATGGCTCTTATTCTTTCACTCACAGGAAGAGAAGGTCGTACATAACTTTAGTTTCAGTATTTAACATCTCATTGACATTCAGACCTATTCTCTGAAACCGGTACTGCTGTTTTAATTAGGATGAAACATTAGCCGATCAAAATAATAACAGCATTAACAATTCAGAGTAACAAGAAGAAATGTTCTATTAAAGTATTAAAATGACAAACAAGTTAAATAAAGAAAGTGAGTCTCCTAGTAATTTATACTGAATGTACATGTTTGAACTAATGTACAGAATGCTTTTTAAATGAAATTGAGTTTAATTCTTGACCTTTAGGACTTTTCTGCAACTTTAATACATATTTTCAGGGCAATTTTATCTTGTGTTTTGCACATAGAAACCTTTAAAGATGTATAAAGAACATCACTGGGATTCAATCTTCATCACAAATTCATGTACACTGTTCAATATGTTACCGATTAAAAGTTCATGATGTCAACATTCATGTGAGATTAATTTTTGTATCGGGAAAATATATATGATTGATGTCTTTCTCTATAATGTTATTTCAATAAATGATTTCCCAGTCTTATTGTAATAAACAAAGATGTTTTTGTCAATGAACTGATCGTGAAAAGGTTAGTGGTCCTATAGCTCCTCCTCTGGTTGCTATTTGTTACAAACAGACATTGAAGGGTGTTTGTACAGGTCTACTGATGCTTTGTGTTATTGTGGCTCTCTGGCACAGTAATACACAGCAGTGTCTTCAGGCTGCACACTCTGTCCATTTAGAGTCACTGTCTTGCTGGAAGAGTCTAAGTCGATACTGAACTTGTTCTTCAGTGAATCTTTGTAGTATGTGGTGGATCCAACTCTCATTCCAATCCACTCCAGTCCTTTCCCTGCAGGCTGTCTGATCCAAGCTGTGTAGTAGCTGGTAACAGAATAAGAGACCTGACAGGTGATGGTCAGGCGTTGACCTGGCTGCACAGTCACAGAGGCTGGCTGTGTCAACTGTTCACACTTCACACCTGTGGAGGAAAACATGTTGAATATTGACTGTGTGTAATAACAGTGAACAGTCAGTGAGCTGTGATCATACTGTCAGTGTCTCTGCCTCAGTGAGACTCACAGGATCCAGCAGCCAGCAGCAGCAGCAGAGCTACAGAGAACATGGTCGCTGTTGAAGGTGATCTGATGGGAGCTTCTCTTCTTCTGCTGCAACTGACAGCATGACATCAAGTCTTTATGGCAGACTGAGAGGAAGTTCACTTTGCATAGAGATGGACACTGAGGGGCTATAAAAGAAGGATTGACTGTTGTGACACAGGTTGTCAAGAGTCTGGTTTGTATTTGAAATGTTTATTTTAAGACGAAACAAAAGAATAAAGAGGTACATGTTTAGTAATGTCCTTATTTGAGATGAGAAACATCTTAAATCAAAGCCGTTTACCAACAACTCTTTTTATTGAGCTCATTCTTGCAGGAGGCATTCAAAATGTGTAACCCATCCTGGCTTTGTCGCAGTCTGCAATGCATATTGTGTGCATGTGCATTACAGACTTATGAACAGAAAAAACAAAAATACTTTTCTTTTGTAGTCGTTTTGTTTCGACTCCAAACCACAGATGAGACATGTTAGTAGATTTTTCATAATTATAAGACAAAGGCTGTAAATGTTTTCTCTTCAAGATGTTTTGTTTATCTGTACAACCCTTTCTCATCAAAATTACGTTCCCAGAGGACTATTCGGCATTCTCAATTACGTTTGACCATTTACGTATTTTGTCCGTAATTACGTTTTTATGAACATATTTTGCATTCTCAATTACGTTTGACTGAAAAACGTATTTTGTCCGAAATTACGTTTTTATGAACATATCGCAAACAAGTTCGTTCTCAGCCTAGAGCTGTTCAGGATGCTCAATTACGTTTGGCTGCAAAACGTATTGATTACGTTTTAATAAACATATCGCATACATTCGTTCTCAGCCTATTTTTTGCCATTTATTTACCTCTAGGATTATGTTTGGTTGAAGTGTGCATTGTCTGGGCGGCTGCCTGAACTACAGCGCTGCAGGAAATTAATATGTTCCATAGATATGTTCACATGTTTCTTCATTCATTCATTCATTCATTCATTCAAACAAACTGGTGAAGGCAATCGACGTTCCGACATGGCCACGCCCCCTTTGGGTGGAAAACAAAGCGATTTTGACTATAATGCAAAATTGCGGTCCAAAACAGCACAAAAAGAAAACGATCAGAGATAAATAAGTTACAATTTGACCGACAGACACAATGTTAAGATCCTTTATAACAACTCTGCCAGCTAGATAACGTTAAAGACACTTATAAATGATTAATTTGATCAATCTAAAACCATGTGTGTAGTCTCTCAGCATCAAGCTGGCGAAATGATCCGACCCATTGGCCAGAGATATCATGCCCTGATGTATATATTCACCTCACTGAGTCTCTATGTAAGCTGATTACACGTGAACTAATTGTTTGTTACGATAGCAAACTCCCACTGAATGCAGAGCGCAGCCGGGAGCTTCCTGCTGTCATACAGCCCTTCTTTAGGGGAATTTTTGGGGGCATGGCAAAGGAATAAAACCATGATGTTTGTTTTTTACTTTGTAAACCACAAAACAGCTCAGGACATTGCAGATTTGAGCTATAACGCTTATTTAGAATGATCGCGCTGTCTTTGAGTAGCCTACTGCCACGAGAGTTCCGTCTAGATGACGTATTGCCGACCTGAGGAAGGGTGACGTCAGACGCACGCCCCTCTACAAACCAATCAATGGCGAGGAATGTCACGTGACGCGAAACGAGCCTATAGCCTAGAGCATAAATCGTTGTGAGATGATCATTGTTGTTTGTGAGAAATGCAACACAATCGTCACTCAGTAAATGTGCACGATGTAGTTTGATGGTTATCACGAATAAGGAGTTGTAGGCGGCCTTTACAGTTAAATAAGCAGGACAACTACAACCATATACCCACTTTGCTTGTCTTTTTACCTCTGCATAACCTTGTGGATTAAATTACTTCTATTTTCTTCAGTATTTTACATTAAATGATCTTTGAAGTAAGATATCATTCACAACTTTTATATATATATGTATATATATACATATACATATATATATATATATATATATACATATACATATATATATATATATATATATATATATATATACATATACATATATATATATATATATATATATATATATATATATATATATATATATATATATATATATATATATCTCACCTGCAAAATATGTTGCCTTTAAAAAAATGTTTTATATTTTATATTTCTGTGGCCAATGTTCTTTGTTGTTTTTATTGTGCAAATAAATTAAATCTAATCAAAAGCATGGTGGTGAATTGTAGGTGTGTTTAAAGGTAAAATTGTACAATCTTCACACTCTCAACATTAGCACCTTTCCAGCAATGTATTCAGTTGGTGTTCTTTACCGCAAGGTTGATTTTCTGATAAATTTGAAGGCCCAATATGGAAAATTAAGCTTTTTGTTTGCTCATTTGTTTTCTTGTGGAAATAGTAAACCAAAAGGTGTGTCCTTCAGAGATTATAATACAGAACCCATATGCATAGGCGTTGTTTAAATATACCTGCATGGATGGATGGACTTATAGATCGATAATGTACTTTATTTATTGCCATAGGGAAAGTGTGGCATTGTAGCAGCAGTTATTGTGGATTGTATCAGGAATGACTTTCTGTAGTGGTCAAATAGCTGAAGGTGATGCTGTCCATCATCTTCAGCAGCTTGTGCATTATCATTCTCTCCACAACCAACTGGGCTTAAACAGGTTAACAAGGATTTGCTCATGAAGTAGAGTCTGCTCTGTCCCTCCATGCAGTTTGTTGTTTAATTAAATGCCCAGGTTTCTGTAGCCCTCCATCAACTCAACCTCTTCTCCCAGAATGGAGATTTAGCCTATCCTCCTGGTCCTCCCAAAATCCATATCAATCTCTCAACCTTGGTTACATTTAAGAGGTGTGTAGCTCCTACCATGCCCGAACACTACTGTCCACCTGTTCCCTGTCCCTGTAAACTGTCCTGTGAACTGCACACAGAACTGACACACCTTGCATCTGCTGAATCATCTGAATATTTAATTAAAATAGGCCCATGTGAAAGTGACAGGTGCTAATTGAGGGATGTGAAATACAAAGGCAGTTTGAACAAAATAGGCTAGAGTCATTGGAAAAACTGTTATAGAGAGATCTTAACCTTGCAGATTAAATCAGGGCGCTGTCAAGGCTTCCTCGCCCAATGCTACACCACAGGTCCAGCGCGATACACACGTGGAATGTCGCTGCCCGTATGAAAAGAACAAGAATAAATCTCTTATCAATACAGGTGAAACTCGAAAAATTAGAATATCGTGCAAAAGTTCATTTATTTCAGTAATTCAACCTAAATGGTGAAACTAATATATTATATAGACTCATTACATCCAAAGTGAGATATTTCAAGCCTTTATTTGTTATAATTGTGATTATTATGGCTTACAGCTTATGAAAACCCCAAATTCAAAATCTCAGAACATTTGAATATTACATAAAATCAATAAAAAAAGGATTTTAAATACAAAAATGTCGGCCCTCTATAAAGTATAATCATGCATATGTACTAAGTACTTGGTTTGGGCCCCCTTTGCACACATTATTGCCTAAATGCGGTGTGGCATGGATGTAAGTAAGTAAGTAAGTAAGCTTTTATTTATATAGCGCCCTTCACAGACCAGGGTCACAAGGCGCTTCACAATGCGCTTCCAAAGGATGCTATCTGTCTGTGGCACTGCTGAGGTGTTATGGAAGCCCAGGTTGCTTTGATAGTGGCCTTCAGCTCCTCTGTATTGTTGGGTCTGGTGTGTATCATCTTCCTCTTGACAATAGTCCATAGTTTCTCTATTGGGTTCAGGTCAGGAGAGTTGTCTGGCCAATCAACACAGTAATACCATGGTCAGTCAACCAGTTACGTGTGGTTTTGGCACTGTGGACAGGTGTCAAGTCTTGCTGGAAAAAGTAATTCAGCATCTCCATAAAGCTTGTCAACAGACAGAAGCATGAAGTGCTCTAAAATCTCCTGGTAGACAGCTGTGGTGACTTTGGACTTGATAACACAGTGGACCAACACCATCAGATGACATGGTGCCTCAAATCATCACTGACTGTTGAAACTTGACAGTGGTCTTCAAGCCCCTTGGATTTTGTGCCCCTCCACTCTTCCTCTAGACTGTGGAACCTTGATTTCCAAATGAAACGCAACATTTAATTTGGATCAGTGATGATTTGAGGTATCATGTCATCTGCTGCTGTTGGTCCACTGTGTTATCAAGTCCAAAGTCACCACTGCCGTCTACCGGAAGATTTTGGAGCACTTCATGCTTCTGTCTGTTGACAAGCTTTATGGAGATGACAATTTCAATTTCCAGCTAGACTTGGCACCTGCCCATGGTACCATAAACCACTGGTAACTGGTTGACTGACCATGGTATTACTCTGCATGAATGGCCAGACAACTCTCCTGACCTGAACTCAGAAACTATGGACTATTGTCAAGAGGAAGATGATACACACCAGACCCAACAATACAGACGAGCTGAAGGCCACATCAAAGCAACCTGGGCTTCCATAACACCTCAGCAGTGCCACAGGCTGATAGCATCCATGCCACGCCGCATTTAGGCAATAATTCATGCAAAAGGGGCCCAAACTAAGTACTTAGTACATATGCATGATTATACTTTCTCGAGGGCCGACATTGCTGTATTTAAAATCCTTTTTTTATTGATTTTATGTAATATTCTAATTTTCTGAGATTTTGAATTTGGGGTTTTTATAAACTGTAAGCCATAATAATCACAATTATAAAAAATAAAGGCTTCACATATCTCACTTTGTATGTAATGAGTCTGTATAAGATATTATTTTCACCTATAAAGTTGAATTACTGAAATAAATGAGCTTTTGCACGATATTCAAATTTCACCTGTATATCATGCCAAGTGTGTGGTGGACAAACCGCCGTCAAGACCACTTACCATTAAGACAGGGGACAATATACTGAGTCAACTGCATATGCAGAAAATAATAAACACTGCCACACCACACCGCAAACACTGATTAAGCACTGTTCATAAGACTGCCTAAAATTCTACCTTTTTAAGGTCAAAATCATGAATAAAGCAATCTTTAAACTACTCCCATTTGAGTAACTGGCCTACTCCTTCCAAATACTTTCAGTTGCAGGATTCACATTCAATATGCACCTAGTTTTATATTATGTGTAGGCTATGCACAATTTATAGCAACATTTGATATCATTAACTAAAAGAAAACAACCAAATCCCTGTCAGGGTAGGCTACAAGATGTGACACACGCACGCACGCACACACGCACACACACACACACACACACACACGCATTGTAGAGTACTGCTTTAGTAAGTTCAAGAAGCCTATTCAATGACATTTTAAACTGTACATTTAATTGTTTTATAATTTCATGTATAATCCGCCACATATTTGATCAGAAACTTTAAATTATACAACCACAAAGGCTATAAAACACATTTTTCTTACAGAAATAGTTTCCCTAGAATAGTGGGTAGGCTACAATGAGCCTACATGCTTTAAGGTTTAGGGTAGGCCTATAAAGAATGTGTTCAATTCAAGTTATTTTATTAATTTTTTGGTAGTGCAGCATGTTTCTGTAAGTGGTTCCATTATTCCTAAGGGCCCTTATGATGTTTCTGTGTGGAAACGGGGACGTTTCGGAGGAGGGGAATAATGTAACCTACTTCCTGTTAAGTTTTTTTTTATTATGATGGGGCAGAACGGAAGTGTCAGCCGTGTGAACATGTCTGACTTGTGGTTTTACGGCGGAGGCCCTGAATTGTAAATGGAATGCGCCCTGAATCGGCAGACACTCTGATAGGAGTCGACCGGGTCCACCCAGCCCTAAAAAGGATGATGGGAAATGTAGGATTACATAGCAACGGTGGTAAATACGTCAGCAAACTAACCAAATAGAGATCAGATACTCCCAATTACCGAATATAATGATATTCTGATGTATTTCTCGCTAGATATGTTTTCAAAACATATGTTTATGCACTTACTAGCTGAAGTGTGACGTATTTGTGTCACCATGATAACCCTTGACTTCAAAAATTTGCTCTGGGAAAAAAAACTCGGCGGAGGGTGGAGGGAGGGAGGGAGGGAGCGCTCTTGTCAGCTGTGTGTGTGTGTGTGCTATCTTTGATTGTGTCCAGTTGATCAACAGCTTGGCACGTAGCCTATTTGTGTACCGAACATTTCTTGAGAATTAGCCTATCAGACTTCAGACAGATCATATGAATTCGCAATATCAAGATTATGAAAATAAAGTACATAGGTCTCGCTAGAAAACTTTTTAGCTCAGGGCTGCCGATAGGCTCGTTTAGCATTCCTCGATACTGATTGGTTTGTAGAGGGGCGTGCGTCTGACGTCACCCTATTTTCCCTGCAGCCCTGTGTAGTTCCGTAGTCTAGTTTAACGTTATCTAGCTGGCAGAGAAGTTGTAAAGGATCTTAACATTGTGTCTGTCGGTCAAATTGTAACTTATTTACCTCTGATCGTTTTCTTTTTGTGCTGTTTTGGACCGCAATTTTTTGCATTATAGTCAAAATCGCTTTGTTTTCCACCCAAAGGGGGCGTGGCCATGTCAGAACGTCAATTGCCTTCACCAGTTTGTTTGAATGAATGAATGAAGAAACATGTGAACATATCTATGGAACATATTAATTTCCTGCAGCGCTGTAGTTCAGGCAGCCGCCCAGACAATGCACACTTCAACCAAACATAATCCTAGAGGTAAATAAATGGCAAAAAATAGGCTGAGAACGAATGTATGCGATATGTTTATTAAAACGTAATCAATACGTTTTGTAGCCAAACGTAATTGAGCATCCTGAACAGCTCTAGGCTGAGAACGAACTTGTTTGCGATATGTTCATAAAAACGTAATTTCGGACAAAATACGTTTTTCAGTCAAACGTAATTGAGAATGCCGAATATGTTCATAAAAACGTAATCATGGACAAAATACGTAAATGGTCAAACGTAATTGAGAATGCCGAATAGTCCTCTGGGAACGTAATTTGATGAGACAGGGTTGATCTGTAAAATGTCCTTCACAAAAAAGAATTATATTAAAATTGCTTGGAATCTTTTTTAAGGTGTTTTTGGGATTTAAAAGTTTGTATTTCATATGTTGTGTTCTTTCATGTACTTTAAAACATTTGCACTTATATCACACTAATTCAGAGAATTGACAGAAAATAAACAGACAATCATATTTATACATAATCTGTTCTATAAGCACACAACAGTATATTTTGTGCTTAAAAATATTGTTTTTTCTGTCTTCATTTTTTATTTTATTTTTTTTTAAGATTCCCATTACTTATTACCGTAACAACTATTCTTCCTGGGGTCCACACAAAAGATCGAACAATACAAGACATTCAACATTACATAGATACTTTCACATTGCCAAACAAAATGATATGTAGTTTTACTGTTAAATTCACATTTCCTTTTTAACAAACACTTGAGACGATCAAATATGTACAACTATACAACATTACAAATTGCATCCACATTAGCCGTCAGTATAAGAGTGAAGGTTTCTTGGAGACAGATATTTTATGTCTGTAGATTGAAAATAAATGTAACATTTTGGGTTTTGGGGAGACATGTGGAGGTTGCCCTTGGTGGTTGTAAATAGAGGAAGTAGTTTTTGTATGACTGTCCTATTAGTGTCTCACACTGTGGCTCTCTGGCACAGTAATACACAGCAGTGTCTTCAGGCTGCACATTCTGTCCATTTAGAGTCACTGTCTTGCTGGAAGAGTCTAAGTCGATACTGAACTTGTTCTTCAGTGAATCTTTGTAGTAAGAGCCTCCTGTATTTTTCCTTCCAATCCACTCCAGTCCTTTCCCTGCAGGCTGTCTGATCCAAGCTGTCCAGTAGCCCAGAGAATAAGAGACCTGACAGGTGATGGTCAGACGTTGACCTGGCTGCACAGTCACAGAGGCTGGCTGTGTCAACTGTTCACACTTCACACCTGTTAAAAGAATGGGAAAAATGGTAAGAAAACCTCAAGTTAAACTTTAAATGGAACTGTCGACTTTGACAATCCAAAGAGACTCACATCCAGCTGACAACAGCAGCAGCAGAGCTACAGGAAACATGGTTTATGTTGAAAGTAATGTGCTGTGAACTCCACTGAAAGCCTGATGGGAAGTTTTTATAGCCGAGTAACAAGGAGGGTCAGTGAGTTTGCATATAATCAAACATAGAAGCATCAATGTTGTTCTAACTGGAGCCAAGAGAACAGTCTATTAGTTGATATTATATATGCAGAGTGAAAATATAACTGGAAATTAAGTAATTACCAGCTATTTTTTTTTATTTAACTAAATATATATTTGAATTGTATTACCCACTCACCTCCAATATTTAGAAACTGTTCCTGCATTTACAGACATTAAACAACTTTTGACACTACTTTTACTGTAAACTGTAAATGCATTAATCTGATGTAGATAACAATTCACAATAAAAAAAATATTTAAATTTTTCTGTAAATAAAATCAAAAATAATTTATTTTCTTAAAGTGAATGTTAACATGAATCAAGTATAATGATCAATTACAACGTGTATGAGGTGAGTCTTGCTGGTTGCTGTATTTGTGCAGGTCTGTTGCTGGTTTGTATGATGCACGTTGATGTACACAGTAATACACTGCTGGGTTCTCAGACCATAGACTCTGCCCTTTTATAGTCACTGTCCAAGTAAAAGTGTCTCTGCAGTAGTGTAGCTGAAGAACATAATTATGATGAATACTACCTCCAACCCACTCATCAAAAGTCCAATTCAATGGTTTTCCTTAACACTGATCTTCGGACCTGTGCCATTATTCAAAGAATAGCCAGGAGAACGTCATATTGTCCAGGCTGGGAGGGGACTGTGCATCAGTCTATGGTTTTGCATTTTACTAGTTGGACAAAATGGAGATACACTGTTGATACATAGAGACTTAAGCTGTCCGAAAACCATGAAGAGTTTATTCAGTATCTCTCTATCTGTGTGTTTTGTGAGTTGTTTATGCATGTGCATTTAAGATAGAGAGTGAGTTAAGTGAGAGATGAACAACAATTAAATCAACTCGTGAAGCAGAAGTCAGCAGAAGCTGATCAAGCATTTAAACGATCTGTTAGTGTTGTGGTGAGAACAGCTCACAAAGGCTGTTATTAACCCACTTTATTTTCTGAATAATATAAACATGAATATGAATAAACAATGATCTTTCTCATGGCCACTTTTCAAGATTTTACTTTAAACAACAACAACAGAAGATACAATTAAAATATAGTTATTTTTCATGAGCTATTAGTCTAGTAAGGACGAGTACTGTAGGATTTTGTACAGCTGCTCCACCGTCTCCAGTCACTGTGGTTCTCGAGCACAATAATAAACAGCAGAATCTTCAGTCTTCAGACTGTTCATCTGCAGATACAGCTGCTGTTTGCTGTTGTCTTTGGAGATGGTGAACTGGCCTTGAACTGACTGAGAGTAAAATTTCCGGCTAAGATCACTCTGAATCCAGGCAATCCACTCCAGTCCTTTTCCAGGAGCCTGTCTGATCCAAGCCATGTGGTTGCCGCTGATTGACAACCCAGAGCCTGTACAGGTCAGTCTGTGGGATTCTCCAGGTCTTTTAACGGCTGGTTCAGATTCTGTCAGAGTCTGACCATCAACACCTGTCAAGACAAGAAACGTCAATTGAAATAAACTGGCGACACAAATAAAAGCTCATTGAAATATCGATCGGTGTGGGTAGGTCTTCACCTGCCCAGCAGAGAGTTAAAAGCAGAAGTCCTGTCCTATAGTCCATCATGTTAAACTGTGTGTCCACTGTTCTCTGTCCTCCTCTCTGCAGTCACATAAGTAGAGGAGGAAGACATCTGAGTTTTGCATTGACTCCTCCTGGAGCAGAGAACTGGATTGGACGGGAGATTTCACATTGTTGTATTTGTGTCTGGCTTATTGAACTCAGAGGAGAGATTAAACAGTGTTTTCATTACAATCTCTCCTGATAAACTATTTTTATATTTATTTTATATGTTCTCCTTAATGATGATATAGTGTTATATTATTCTAAAGAATTAGTTCACTGTATCTCTTCTCATTTAAATGTGTTTTGTTTTTGATATTCCAATATGTAATGTTCATTAGTAATTCCTCTAAGAGCCGTTCTCACATGCTTTAGTTTAGCTTGTGTCATACTTACAATAAGACATTTTTAAAGTTGTTTTTTTATCATTAAGCATCGTATAATCATAATGTGTTGAATTGTGATGTATTTGCAGCATGTTTTCTCAATATTTGATTTATATTTGCTTGTGTTTTGTCTATTTGCATGTGTTTTCTTACATTACATTTTTTCTTCAACAAACTAATGATGAGAAACGGAATTTTTGAGGATTCATTTCTACTTTAGTAAGACCACAAGCTCTTAAAGCCAAGTCCTGAACTGGATTTGTTCCATCAATTCAAAAGGTCAATATATATAAAATTATGTATCAGTGATTGTAATGTCAGAGCATTCAAATGAATGAAAACAGCTGAAAATCTACTTAATTAAATTAAGAACATTTATGAAAAGACTGTTTCTCTCTCTCAAAGTGAAGTCATTAGTGGTCTGATAGCTCCTCCTCTGGTGGCTTCATGTTACTAGTGTTCAGACACTGAGGGTTTTTTTTACAGGTCTACTGATGCTTTGTGTTATTGTGTCTCATCTGGCACAGTAATACACAGCAGTGTCTTCAGGCTGCACATTCTGTCCATTTAGAGTCACTGTCTTGCTGGAAGAGTCTAAGTCGATACTGAATCTGTTCTTCAGTGAATCTTTGTAGTAAGAGGTGTATCCAACACGTGCAGCTCCAATCCACTCCAGTCCTTTCCCTGCAGGCTGTCTGATCCAAGCTGTGTAGTAGCTGGTAACAGAATAAGAGACCTGACAGGTGATGGTCAGACGTTGACCTGGCTGCACAGTCACAGAGGATGGCTGTGTCAACTGTTCACACTTCACACCTGTTAAAAGAAAAAAATAATGTTTAATAACAAATTATAGTTACATATAGAAAATTGTACATATCTGGAAAGACTCACATCCAGCTGCCAACAGCAGCAGCAGAGCTACAGGAAACATGGTTTATGTTGACAGTGACGTGCTGTGAACTCCACTGAAAGCCTGATGGGAAGTTTATATAGCTGATTAACAAGGAAGGTCAGTGAGTTTGCATATAATCAAACATATTAGCATCAATGTTGGTCTAACTGGAGCCAATAGAAGAGTATGTGCAGTGTTATGATATCTTCAGAGTGAAAACATGCCTGGATATCACATATATGCCTTGTATACAATTATATTACACACTGAACTGTAATATTTTGAAAATGTTGATGCATTAACAGAAATTAAACAACTTTAAATGTTGCTACTTCATTAGTGTCTTAATACTATATTATGTAATGATGATTAAATATCATTTAAAAAATAGGATCAAAAGCAATAATAAGGATCAGTACTACTATTCTAAATGTGAATAGTAACATAAGATCATGGAAAACATATTCATTAAATGAGGACGTGCACTCATGGAGACAAAAGGAGCAACCAGAATTAGCCATGTGTATAGTGTGTTTAGCAAGAACATGATCATGTAAATAGTATGAAAACTTTGATCTGATGCTGCTGTTTTGCAGATTTGCATCAAATGAAGTTATTGGTTTCAGTCTTTGCAGATGTTTGAAGACACAGACATACAGAGAAACTTGGTGGCTCACATGCTCAGGAACTGAAACAGAATGCAAAAACTTAAATTATATAGCGTTGATGAAAAACTATGGAAATGAATGCATTTTTTAATTAAACATGACTGACTTGCTTGAAACAAAAAAAAATATTTATGAAGTATTTATCTCCATTATATGTAGTATTCAAATAAATAGATTTTGTTTGTAATCGAAAACTTAAATGTGCCATCATCACTGCTCTTCTCCTCCACTTTTTTGACTAATCGAAACAAAGATTTGGGTATCACATTAATAGTCACTTTTACCAAACTGATACAGAGAAATATTGTTTTGCTTTGTTTGAAAGAGGGTTTGGATGTTTAACATATGTTCTAAACATTGCTTTCCAAGGGAAACTTTTCTAATTCTAACCACATCAGTTTTACCGAACAAGTGATACAGAGACAAGTGAATATTTGTCATGGTGGTGGTAAAAAGAGGAAGTAGTTTTTGTATGGCTCTTCTATTACTGTCTCTCACTGTGTCTCTTCGAGCACAGTAATACACTGCAGTGTCTTCAGTCTTGAGACTGTTCATCTGTAGATAGACTTTACTGCTGGAGTCATCTCTGGAGATGGTGAATCTACCCTTGACTGACTGGGAGTAATAGATAGGAGAACTGCCTGTGCATACATAAGCAATCCACTCCAGTCCTTTTCCAGGAGCCTGTCTGATCCAGTTCATCCCGTAGCTGCTGAATGTGAATCCAGAGGTTGTACAGGTCAATCTGTGGGATTCTCCAGGTATTTTAACCGCTGGTTCAGATTCTGTCAGAGTCTGACCATGAACACCTGGATAAGAACAATATCCCAGTTAAATAAGCTGGTGACACAAATAAAAGCAATGAGATATTAAGATCAGTTTAACTCTTCACCTGCCCAGCAGAGAGTTAAAAGCAGCAGTCCTGTCCTGCAGTCCATCATGTTAAACTGTGTGTCCACTGTTCTCTGTCCTCCTCTCTGCAGTCACATAAGTAGAGGAGGAAGACATCAGAGTTTTGCATTGACTCCTCCTCACAGGGAGCAGAGAACTGGATTGGACTGGTGACTATACTTTGCTGTGTTTGTGTCTCACGTGTGGAGCTTTATTTTATTCCTCCTAAATGATAATATTTTGTTATATCATTTTACCAAATCATTTCACTTTATTTCTTATTATTTTGACGTGATTGTGGAGATTCTTTAAATGTTCTTTTGAATAATTTTGTCAACACCTTGACTCATAATAATATATTTTTAACTTCAACAACACATACATGAACATAATATTTAAATAGTCTATTAATGACAGTCATTGAATAATTCACTCAAAGTCCTGCAGTTAAAAATGGTCAACCTGGGTTGCCCGGTGGATCACTGGTAAAGCACATACTGTACCATTAAGGCAAAGGTCCCTGTCCAATACGATCCAATATAGCGGAAAACACCAAAAAAGCATATTAGAAAAAAAATTCAACCAGATCAAATAATGCAAATAATGGGTCCATTTAGGTGTTTTTTCATAAACCTTGTCTTTTTGTGTATGTATATATTTTGGCAATTATCTCAACATCAGTTGTTTTTTCAATACTCTGAAGCAAAATTCAACTTCTAAAGCACAATCTGTTTTGTTCGATACTAATATGTTGTAAAAAAAATAAAAAAAAATAAAGATTTTTAACTCTGGCTTCATCTTACATTTACAGTAAGATTGGTAAGGGTTAATTAGTATTTGATTTGATTTGATTTGATTTATTAGGATCCCCATTAGCAACACACCGGAGTGAGAGCTAGTCTTCCTGGGGTCCGAAACATACAATATAGACAACAGACAATCACTTGTTTGACATTATGTCAAACCGAAATAGACAAATAATAACAACAATATTACACAACACTATGATTTAAAAACATCATAATTACAAATATAACAAAAGAAAATAAAGATAAGAAATCTACAAAAGGAAATGTAGCCTAGTAGGGTTGGTTTATAAAGAGATGTAAACTTAAACATAATTAGTTACATATTTTAGTGTAGTTTGTGTATACCTTTCATGCTGTGTTGAGGAATTTAATGTATACATTTTAGGGCTGTCAAAATGAACGCGTTAAATCAGGGTGATTAATTTCTGGAATTAATGCGTTAATTTTTTTTAACGCATTTAACGCATGTGCAGAATGATCCGCCCGTGCATCCCACCCGCTCTACAATACAGTCACTCTTACGCTGTGGCTGACCCAGGATCAGTAGCTGCGCACAGCCAAACATAGCAGCACGCTAGTCTATGTTTTAAACTACTAACCACGGACCTACTGCTAACAGCCACGTCTGTGTCGTGGCTGGCAGTTGCTCTCGGAAGCAACAGGAGAAACATTCTGCTCCGTTCACGGGAGGAAACAACGTCTGCAGTTTTCAGAGGTGTGTGTACGTGACAACAACGTCGGCTACACACAAACACACACACACACACACACACACACACACACACACACACACACACACACACACACACACACACACACACACACACACACACACACACACACACACACTGTAGCGGAGGAAACTGGTGGATGTATCGGTACCGGTACTCCGCTCGTGACTCGTGAGGAGACGTTACAACAGCTGTTGCGACCCGCGAATCGTGGCCGTGATAACATGCATAAACTATAGCCTAATTTATAACAGCGATCGGGACTGCATGTAGGCTACTTACTCACTCACGGGTGATTCCCATAAACTCAAATAAACACGTTTCACATGTGGAATGATCGATTAGGCTACTGCGGCAACGCTCACACATCCGACCGAGGGAGAAGAGAAAGGAAACTTACTAAACAGACTCTCCGGCCGACTGACGTCACGGCAGCTAACTGACAGTTATCCACACTGAATAAAACACATCTTAACACACTGTAAAAAATATCAAACACTAATTTATGAACTTTGGGGCCTTTTCTACACACAGACACACGAACAAACTGCAATCAGGTTGTATTCAGGCATGCAAAACCATGGATTCACTCAATACATGCCATTATAGCCTATGCTATATTTGCTGAATAGAGACAGCCAAATTTAAGTTGGTTGTTTTAGTTGATTATAATTTATTTGCAGTAATTAGGCTACACCATGATTTGGATTTTCAATGAATAAAAACTAAATTTAAATGTATATATTCACCTTCTGTCCTTTATCTTTCAATTCATGTAACAATATACAGACATTTTTTTTATTTTTTGGGCCTATTTCGAATGGTAGAATTAATCGTGATTAATCCACGGAATCCTGTGATTAATCTGATTAAAAATTTTAATCGTTTGACAGCCCTAATAAATTTATGTGTCGACTTTTAGAGTAAAAAAACAAACTAATAATTGCACTCACTGACACTAAACAGAGTGATACAAGGTACTCCTCTGGGATGTGGAAACATTGGAATCGATGCTTTATCTATAAGTTAACATTTTTAACCTATTCCCCTGCAGTGTCTTGTTTTAAATATTTTTGTAATATTACATTGATGGATCTCAGAAAGTGTTTAGTGTGACTCTGTTTTATACTTATCTGGGAATTTTTGAAGTAAGGGAAATAATCATTTGAAATAATTGGGGTTAAGATGAAAACTGTTGGATTTTGTACAGCTGCTCCACCAACTCCAGTCACTGTGGCTATCGAGCACAATAATAAACAGCAGAATCTTCAGTCTTCAGACTGTTCATCTGCAGATACAGCTGCTGTTTGCTGTTGTCTCTGGAGATGGTAAACCGGCCTTGGACTGACTGAGAGTAGTATTTGCTGCTACCACCACCATCAGCAGCGATCTACTCCAGTCCTTTTCCAGGAGCTTGTCTGATCCAGTGCATCCAGTAGCTACTGAATGTGAATCCGGAGCCTGTACAGGTCAATCTGTGGGATTCTCCAGGCCTTTTAACCGCTGGTTCAGATTGTGTCAGAGTCTGACCATCAACACCTGCAGAGGCAAAGAAAACCATCAAATACAACAAATGTACCTATTTTAAAAAAATCATAATTTACAGAACAATGACGAGATTCACCTGCCCAGCAGAGAGTTAAAAGCAGCAGTCCTGTCCTATAGTCCATCATGTTAAACTGTGTGTCCACTGTTCTCTGTCCTCCTCTCTGCAGTCACATAAGTAGAGATGGAGGACATGTGAGTTTTGCATTGACTCCTCCTCACAGTTTGCAACTAGATTGTTCTTGTATCAGTGTGAATTACTGTAATATTTGCTGTACATGAGTTCTTCATCGAAGAGTCTCTCTCACATGTTTAGTATAATTTGTATCCGTTCAATAATACATTATTTAAATTGCTTGTTTATAGTCAAGTATCTTATCATTTTAATGTGTTGTGTTGTGTTTTTTGTGACACTTTTCTAAATGCTGTAAATGGGTTTTCAAATTGATGAAGATATTTTCTATATCTGCTTGTGTTTTGTGTATATGCATTTTTCTTCTTCAATTACAGGTTGTTGAGCTCTGTATGATTCAGTAACTACTGCAAATAAGATAATAATACCCGTTACACGTTTTTTTAAACATGGAATGATGATAAATATAATTTTTGAGTATTAATTTCAACTGAATCAATTAAAGCCTAGTTTAGGACTAGATGAATTCCATCAAATCAAATAAACATGCAATATTGTATCAGTGATTGTAATGTCAGAGCGTTCAAACAAATGAAAACCGCTGAAAGCCTATTCAATTACGAACATTTCATGAAACTAAAGATGAAAGTTTCATGAATGACCACTAATGACTTCATGAAAGTGAAGTCATTAGTGGTCTGAGGGCCCCTCCTCTGGTGGCTTCATGTTACTAGTGTTCAGACACTGAGGGGTTTTTGTACAGGTCTAATGCTTTGTGTTATTGTGACTCTCTGGCACAGTAATACACAGCAGTGTCTTCAGGCTGCACATTCTGTCCATTTAGAGTCACTGTCTTGCTGGAAGAGTCTAAGTCGATACTGAACTTGTTCTTCAGTGAATCTTTGTAGTATGTGGTGGATCCAGCTCCTCTTCCAATCCACTCCAGTCCTTTCCCTGCAGGCTGTCTGATCCAAGCTGTCCAGTAGCTGGTAACAGAATAAGAGACCTGACAGGTGATGGTCAGACGTTGACCTGGCTGCACAGTCACAGAGGCTGGCTGTGTCAACTGTTCACACTTCACACCTGTAAAAAATAAAAAATAAATTATAACAAATCATCAAGTTAAACTTCAAAGTGGAACTGTTGATTTTGACAAATCCAGAGAGACTCACATCCAGCTGCCAACAGCAGCAGCAGAGCTACAGGAAACATTGTTGGCGTTGAAAGTGACGTGCTGTGAACTACTCCACTGAAAGCCTGATGGGACGTTTTTATAGCCGAGTAAAAAGGAAGGTCAGTTAGTTTGCATATAATCATCAAACACATTAAGCATCAATGTTGGTCTAATTGGAGCCAAGAGAACAGTCTCTTCAGTGATATAATATCTTCAGAGTGAATATCTGGAAATTAATTCATTAATATATATATTTAAATTGTATTACCCACTCACCTCCAATATTTTGAACATGTTCCTCCATTCACAAAAATTAAAGAACTTTTGACACTACTTTTACTGTAAACTGTAAATGCCTAAATCTGATGTAGATAACAATTCACGATTAAAATATTATTGAAATTCCTCTGTAAATAACAACAAAAATCATGATCTTTATTTATTTTCTTAAAGTGAATGTTAACATGAATCAAGCATAATGATCAATTACAACGTGTATGAGGTGAGTCTTGCTGGTTGCTGTATTTGCGCAGGTCTGTTGCTGGTTTGTATGATACACTGTCAGTTGATGTACACAGTAATACACTGCTGGGTTCTCAGACCGTAGACTAAATATTATGCTTGCTGGTTCAAACTCAAGTGTGAAGCCTGGATGACCTTCTCCAGGTCAGCAACTGAGGAAAACCACATGCTCTGAGTTATCATTGCTTTAGATAGCTGTTATCAGTAAGACCTGACTAAAACTGTCCATGCGGCACAAGCATTGAGTTTGACTGGACGAGTCCAATACTGTTCCCACATGTGGAAACAGAAATAAACTTAATTGTGATTGTCAAGAATGTATTGATTATATGACCTTTTTATCAAACAGATGAGACAATGTTGCGCTGTTGCAAATGTTTTCCCACTTTACTGTAACAGTGATATGGTCTGAACTCATTTGTGGTCTTATAGCTCCTCCTCTGGTGGCTTCATGTTACTAGTGTTCAGACACTGAGGGGTTTTTGTACAGGTCTACTGATGCTTTGCGTTATTGTGTCTCATCTGGCACAGTAATACACAGCAGTGTCTTCAGGCTGCACATTCTGTCCATTTAGAGTCACTGTCTTGCTGGAAGAGTCGAAGTCGATACTGAACTTGTTCTTCAGTGAATCTTTGTAGTAAGGGCTTCCAGTGCTTCTCATCCCAATCCACTCCAGTCCTTTCCCTGCAGGCTGTCTGATCCAAGCTGTGTAATAGCTGCTGAGTGAATAAGAGACCTGACAGGCGATGGTCAGACGTTGACCTGGCTGCACAGTCACAGAGGCTGGCTGTGTCAACTGTTCACACTTCACACCTGTGGAGGAAAACATGTTGAATATTGACTGTGTGTTATAACAGTGAAGAGTCAGTGAGCTGTGATCATACTGTCAGTGTCTCTGCCTCAGTGAGACTCACAGGATCCAGCAGCCAGCAGCAGCAGCAGAGCTACAGAGAACATGGTCGCTGTTGAAGGTGATCTGATGGGAGCTTCTCTTCTTCTGCTGCAACTGACAGCATGACATCAAGTCTTTATGGCAGACTGAGAGGAAGTTGACTTTGCATAGAGATGGACCCTGACAGGCTATAAAGCAAGCATGATTACATTTAAATTTAAAATCATCACATAGTTTTGTGCCTCAGCTAGCTGTGTAGGAGAACACTGGAGCAACACACAACTTGTCTGAATGCAGCAGTTGTATTGAGACTTGAGTCATTATTAAGCAGATGGTATATTTTTGTAGTGGTTAGTTATTTGACATATGTTTCTGTACAGTTTTGCTCATTCTGCAACACTGTGAGTTTCAAACACAATACTAAATAGCAGATTGTTCAGTTGTGAGACTGTTTATCAGCAGGGACAGCTGCTTTCTACTGTTATCTCTGGAGATGGTAAACCAAGCTTTGACTGACTCAGAGTGTACCATTAGTAGACTGACAGTAGCTGACAGTTCAGGGTAGTAAAGTCAAGTAAAAGACTCATCATCCTATTATAATTTTACTATATCACTGAATTGACATAATGATACTAATACAAATAGCCACACACTTCATTCAGGTTTACCAACGGCAATCATTGTCATTTATAATTGCATTGTATCTCACTCAGTCCTCTTCAGTTTTCACTGCAGGTTTTATGACCAGAAATGTTTTAATCCCTCTAACGAAATGAGAGACGTGGCGGGTGATGGTTGGAATATGTCCTTGTTGGACTGCCAAGATGCTCGTCAACTGACTTATTTACATTGCTCTCCTGTGGAAAACATGCAGGGGTATAATCGGTCACATTCACTTAAATTATTCACACAGCAAAGTTTTTTTAAGATAAAATGGTTGATAGATGAATGAGTCTTCGGTTATTGACTCACATTGATAACTGTTTTGTCTGAGGACCCATTGTTTAGTCTTACAATCATAATAGACTTAGGGTGTATTCACACATGGAAAGTCCGTTAGTTCACTTGCTTTGGTCCAGACCAAATAGAGTTTAGATTTTTTTTGTTTGGTGTGGTCCACTTTCATATTGCCCGTTTTGCAAGTGAACCAGCATTACGAAGCAAAACCACACGTGATCTGAGGTCATTCATTCATTGGACAGACATTCTGGGGTGGAGAGAAGCAGGAAGAACGAAGTAAAAACTGCGAAATATATCATTGATATATAATACGGGGTTAAAAATAATAAAAAGGCCTACATCTAGCCTATAAATAAAGAAGAAGAAAATCTAATTATTGTTGTTTCATATGGTTATAATATGTAGCCCTATGTCAATGCCACGTTATGTGGCTTGTAGCCTACGATGTGAAACATAATGTAGGCTATAGCCTACTGTATTTTTGCTGTTGGACGCGCGGCTCGAGAGAAGAATAGGCTCAAGCTGACACTCAGCTGATTAAGCAGTGTATCAGCTGGGTGTCAGTTCGGCGCGGTTCAGTTCCAAACTGACACAGGGACAGTATTGACGGTCACGTTGGGAAGAAAAATAAAAACACACACTTCATGCAAAGCGCAGCGTGAACCTGTTGGCACTGTGCGGGAGACGCTCCCCTCTCCATCTGATCGCTGAACATATCAGCATGTGTACGCGTCATTATCAACTGTAATATTTTCGCTCGGGGCTCCCGGTCAAACCACAACTAATCTTCCTAACAACGGCGACAACAACACTTTCCCATAATGTGAAGCTGATGGCGATTAAAGAAAAAAAAGAAAAGAAAAGAAATCAAAGGCGCAGTGCTTCCTGCAATTGGGTCGGATCGAGTCCGGCCGAATTCACACCACAAACGAACTGCAGCAGAGTTCGTTTTGAAGCGCATCGAGACCACCTCTTCAGCTGGGTCTCGGTCCGCTTGTTTGGTCCGCCCCCGAGTGCGATTGCTGTATTCACACCTGCCTGAAAGATGCGCACCGAAGGCAGAAGTGCACCTGAGTTCGTTTCAACCGAACTAAACACGGCATGTGTGAATACACCCTTAGACTTTAGACTTAGACTTTATTGTCCCCAAGGGGAAATTCTTTTTCACTTCACATTACATTTAAGGGCTGCACGCCAACAGACAAGACAGATGGACAACAAACACAACAAAATAAACATGCATACAGAATATATAGACAGAGTGGGACTGGGGTGATTTTATCTTGGCCTTTTGTTTAGTGCTGCTATGGCTGCAGGCACCAGGCTTTTGCCGTAGCGGGCCTTCCTACACAGCAGGGACCTGTACCATACTGTACTGTATTAATGTGTTTAATTTGTGTCCATTTCATCATAATTTAGAAACTAAATTTAAATATAACAGAAAAGGTGTCACATGTGCCTTGGGGAGTAACTGACAGGAATATTATTAACCGGTACATTATTGTCGGAATGCACATGTTGGTAAAAACCATAAAAAAGGGGAAGTAACAAACCACGATCAATTACAACGTGTATGAGGTCTTGCTGGTTGCTGTATTTGTGCAGGTCTGTTGCTGGTTTGTATGATACACTGTCAGTTGATGTACACAGTAATACACTGCTGGGTTCTCAGACCGCAGACTAAATATTATGCCTGCTGGTTCAAACTCAAGTGTGAAGCCTGGATGACCTTCTCCAGGTCAGCGAATGAGGAAAACAACATGATCTGAGTTATCATTGCTTTAGATAGCTGTTATCAGTAAGACCTGACTAAAACTGTCCAGGCTGCTCAAGCAATGAGTTTGACTGGACGAGTCCAATACTGTTCCCACATGTGGAAACAGAAATAAACTTAATTGTGATTGTCAAGAACGTATTGATTATATGACCTTTTTATTAAACAGATGAGACAATGTTGCACTGTTGCAAATGTTTTCCCACTTTACTGTAACAGTGAACTTGTCTGAACTCATTAGTGGTCTTATAGCTCCTCCTCTGGTGGCTTCATGTTACTAGTGTTCAGACACTGAGGGGTTTTTGTACAGGTCTACTGATGCTTTGTGTTATTGTGGCTCTCTGGCACAGTAATACACAGCAGTGTCTTCAGGCTGCACATTCTGTCCATTTAGAGTCACCGTCTTGCTTGAAGAGTCTAAGTCGATACTGAACTTGTTCTTCAGTGAATCTTTGTAGTATGAAGCTCCAGTATGTCTCATCCCAATCCACTCCAGTCCTTTCCCTGCAGGCTGTCTGATCCAAGCTGTGTAGCTGCCCAGAGAATAAGAGACCTGACAGGGGATGGTCAGACGTTGACCTGGCTGCACAGTCACAGAGGCTGGCTGTGTCAACTGTTCACACTTCACACCTGTGGAGGAAAACATGTTGAATATTGACTGTGTGTAATAACAGTGAACAGTCAGTGAGCTGTGATCATACTGTCAGTGTCTCTGCCTCAGTGAGACTCACAGGATCCAGCAGCCAGCAGCAGCAGCAGAGCTACAGAGAACATGGTCGCTGTTGAAGGTGATCTGATGGGAGCTTCTCTTCTTCTGCTGCAACTGACAGCATGACATCAAGTCTTTATGGCAGACAGAGAGGAAGTTCACTTTGCATAGAGATGGACACTGAGGGGCTATGAAAGAAGGATGGACTGTTGTGACACAGGTTGTCAAGAGTCTGGTTTGTATTTTCAATGTTTATTTTAAGACGAAACAAAATAATAAAGTGGTACATGTTTAGTAATGTCCTTATTTGAGATGAGAAACATCTTAAATCAAAGCCGTTTACCAGCAACTCTTTTTATTGAGCTCATTCTTGCAGGAGGCATTCAAAATGTTTAACCCATCCTGGCTTTGTCGCAGTCTGCAATGCACATTTTGTGCATGTGCATTACAGACTTATGAACAGAAAAAACAAAAATACTTTTCTTTTGTAGTCGTTTTGTTTCGACTCCAAACCACAGATGAGACATGTTAGTAGATTTTTCATAATTATAAGACAAAGGCTGTAAATGTTTTCTCTTCAAGATGTTTTGTTTATCTGTAAAATGTCCTTCACAAAAAAGAATTATATTAAAATTGCTTGGAATCTTTTTTAAGGTGTTTCTGGGATTTAAAAGTTTGTATTTCATATGTTGTGTTCTTTCATGTACTTTAAAACATTTGCACTTATATCACACTAATTCAGAGAATTGACAGAAAATAAACAGACAATCATATTTATACATAATCTGTTTTATAAGCACACAATAGTATATTTTTTGCTTAAAAATATTGTTTTTTCTGTCTTCATTTTTTATTTTTATTTTTTTAAGATTCCCATTACTTATTACCGTAACAACTATTCTTCCTGGGGTCCACACAAAAGATCGAACAATACAAGACATTCAACATTACATAGATACTTTCACATTGCCAAACAAAATGATATGTAGTTTTACTGTTAAATTCACATTTCCTTTTTAACAAACACTTGAGACGATCAAATATGTACAACTATACAACATTACAAATTGCATCCACATTAGCCGTCAGTATAAGAGTGAAGGTTTCTTGGAGACACAGATATTTTATGTCTGTAGATTGAAAATAAATGTAACATTTTGGGTTTTGGGGAGACATGTGGAGGTTGCCCTTGGTGGTTGTAAATAGAGGAAGTAGTTTTTGTATGACTGTCCTATTAGTGTCTCACACTGTGGCTCTCTGGCACAGTAATACATAGCAGTGTCTTCAGGCTGCACATTCTGTCCATTTAGAGTCACTGTCTTGCTGGAAGAGTCTAAGTCGATACTGAACTTGTTCTTCAGTGAATCTTTGTAGTAAGAGCTAGAAGAATCTTTCATCCCAATCCACTCCAGTCCTTTCCCTGCAGGCTGTCTGATCCAAGCTGTCCAGTAGCCCAGAGAATAAGAGACCTGACAGGTGATGGTCAGACGTTGACCTGGCTGCACAGTCACAGAGGCTGGCTGTGTCAACTGTTCACACTTCACACCTGTTAAAAGAATGGGAAAAATGGTAATACATCCTCAAGTTAAACTTTAAATGGAACTGTCGACTTTGACAATCCAAAGAGACTCACATCCAGCTGAGAACAGCAGCAGCAGAGCTACAGGAAACATGGTTTATGTTGAAAGTGATGTGCTGTGAACTCCACTGAAAGCCTGATGGGAAGTTTTTATAGCCGAGTAACAAGGAGGGTGAGTGAGTTTGCATATAATCAAACATAGAAGCATCAATGTTGTTCTAACTGGAGCCAAGAGAACAGTCTATTAGTTGATATTATATATGCAGAGTGAAAATATAACTGGAAATTAAGTAATTACCAGCAATTTTTTTTTTAATTTAACTAAATATATATTTAAATTGTATTACCCACTCACCTCCAATATTTAGAAACTGTTCCTGCATTTACAGACATTAAACAACTTTTGACACTACTTTTACTGTAAACTGTAAATGCATTAATCTGATGTAGATAACAATTCACAATAAAAAAAATATTTAAATTTTTCTGTAAATAAAATCAAAAATAATTTATTTTCTTAAAGTGAATGTTAACATGAATCAAGTATAATGATCAATTACAACGTGTATGAGGTGAGTCTTGCTGGTTGCTGTATTTGTGCAGGTCTGTTGCTGGTTTGTATGATGCACGTTGATGTAAGTAATACACTGCTGGGTTCTCAAACCGTAGACTCTGCCCTTTCATAGTCACTGTCCAAGTAAAAGTGTCTCTGCAGTAGTGTAGCTGAAGATGGAACATAATTATGATGAATACTACCTCCAGCCCACTCATCAAAAGTCCAATTCAATGGTTTTCCTTAACACTGATCTTCGGACCTGTGCCATTATTCAAAGAATAGCCAGGAGAACGTCATATTGTCCAGGCTGGGAGGGGACTGTGCATCAGTCTGTGGTTTTGCATTTTACTAGTTGGACAAAATGGAGATACACTGTTGATACATAGAGACTTAAGCTGTCTGAAAACCATGAAGAGTTTATTCAGTATCTCTATATCTGTGTGTTTTGTGAGTTGTTTATGCATGTGCATTTAAGATAGAGAGTGAGTTAAGTGAGAGATGAACAACAATTAAATCAACTCGTGAAGCAGAAGTCAGCAGAATTTGATCAAGCATTTAAACGATCTGTTAGTGTTGTGGTGAGAACAGCTCACAAAGGCTGTTATTAACCCACTTTATTTTCTGAATAATATAAACATGAATATGAATAAACAATGATCTTTCTCATGGCCACTTTTCAAGATTTTACTTTAAACAACAACAACAGAAGATACAATTAAAATACAGTTATTTTTCATGAGCTATTAGTCTAGTAAGGACAAGTACTGTAGGATTTTGTACAGCTGCTCCACCGTCTCCAGTCACTGTGGCTCTCGAGCACAATAATAAACAGCAGAATCTTCAGCCTTCAGACTGTTCATCTGCAGATACAGCTGCTCTTTGCTGTTGTCTTTGGAGATGGTAAACCGGCCTTGGACTGACTGAGAGTAGTATTTGCTGCTACCACTTCCACTATGAATCCAGGCAATCCACTCCAGTCCTTTACCAGGAGCCTGTCTGATCCAAGCCATGTGGCTGCTGCTGAATGACAATCCAGAGCCTGTACAGGTCAGTCTGTGGGATTCTCCAGGTCTTTTAACGGCTGGTTCAGATTCTGTCAGAGTCTGACCATCAACACCTGTCAAGACAAGAAACGTCAAGTGAAATAAACTGGCGACACAAATAAAAGCTCTTTGAAATATCGATCGGTGTGGGTAGGTCTTCACCTGCCCAGCAGAGAGTTAAAAGCAGCAGTCCTGTCCTATAGTCCATCATGTTAAACTGTGTGTCCACTGTTCTCTGTCCTCCTCTCAACAGTCACATAAGTAGAGGAGGAAGACATCTGAGTTTTGCATTGACACCTCCTGGAGCAGAGAACAGGATTGGACGGGAGATTTCACATTGTTGTATTTGTGTCTGGCTTATTGAACTCAGAGGAGAGATTAAACAGTGTTTTCATTACAATCTCTCCTGATAAACTATTTTTATATTTATTTTATATGTTCTCCTTAATGATGATATAGTGTTATATTATTCTAAAGAATCAGTTCACTGTATCTCTTCTCATTTAAATGTGTTTTGTTTTTGATATTCCAATATGTAATGTTCATTAGTAATTCCTCTAAGAGCCGTTCTCACATGCTTTAGTTTAGCTTGTGTCATACTTACAATAAGACATTTTTAAAGTTGTTTTTTATCATTAAGCATTGTGTAATCATAATGTGTTGAATTGTGATGTATTTGCAGCATGTTTTCTCAATATTTGATCTATATTTGCTTGTGTTTTGTCTATTTGCATGAGTTTTCTTACATTGCAAAGTGTGTTGAGCTCTGATGACCACTGTATGATTCAGTAACTATAATGCCGATAAGATTCAAATAATGTTACCGGTAGTTGCATGTTTTTTTTTTCAACAAACTAATGATGAGAAACGGATTTTTTTTAGGATTAATTTCTACTTTAGTAAGACCACAAGCTCTTAAAGCCAAGTCCTGAACTGGATTTGTTCAATCAATTCAAAAGGTCAATATACATAAAATGATGTATCAGTGATTGTAATGTCAGAGCATTCAAATTAATGAAAACAGCTGAAAATCTATTTCAATAAATTAAGAACATTTATGAAAAGACTGTTTCTCTCTCTCAAAGTGAAGTCATTAGTGGTCTGAGGGCTCCTCCTCTGGTGGATTCATGTTACTAGTGTTCAGACACTGAGGGGTTTTTGTACAGGTCTACTGATGCTTTGTGTTATTGTGTCTCTTCTGGCACAGTAATACACAGCAGTGTCTTCAGGCTGCACATTCTGTCCATTTAGAGTCACTGTCTTGCTGGAAGAGTCTAAGTCGATACTGAACTTGTTCTTCAGTGAATCTTTGTAGTAAGAGTTGTATCCAACACGTGCATCTCCAATCCACTCCAGTCCTTTCCCTGCAGGCTGTCTGATCCAAGCTGTGCGATAGCTGGCCAGAGAATAAGAGACCTGACAGGTGATGGTCAGACCTTGACCTGGCTGCACAGTCACAGAGGCTGGCTGTGTCAACTGTTCACACTTCACACCTGTTAAAAGAAAAAAATAATGTTTAATAACAAATTATAGTTACATATAGAAAATTGTACATATCCGGAAAGACTCACATCCAGCTGCCAACAGCAGCAGCAGAGCTACAGGAAACATGGTTTATGTTGACAGTGACGTGCTGTGAACTCCACTGAAAGCCTGATGGAAAGTTTATATAGCTGATTAACAAGGAAGGTCAGTGAGTTTGCATATAATCAAACATATTAGCATCAATGTTGGTCTAACTGGAGCCAATAGAAGAGTGTGTGCAGTGTTATGATATCTTCAGAGTGAAAAGATGCCTGGATATCACATCTATGCCTTGTATACAATTATATTATAACAGCTTTTAGCTTCAGTGCCCCTGACTAATGGAACAACTTACAGCAACAAATTAAACTAAATAACTTCATATCCTTTAACCAATTTAAACAAACTATCTTAAATCTGCCAAACTCTACCTGTAACTGTTTTAATTAGGCTATATTGTACTTTCACCCATTTAATTTTAATTGCTGCCACTTAATCTTCACCACATGGTAAATGTTTCAATTGTTTTTCTCTTCACCTGTTGTTGTGTATTATGTATTATGTATTTGCATTGAATATTGTTTATGTATTGTTGTTTTTCCTTTGAATTTGTTTAAACTCGACGTCATTGAAAATGAGGGTCACCCCTCAATTGGTCTCTCAAGGATAAATAAAAGTTAAATGAAATGAAAATGAAATTTTACACACTGAACTGTAATATTTTGAAAATGTTCCTGCATTAACATGAATGAGACAACTTTAAATGTTGCTACTTCATTAGTGCCTTAATACTGTGTGATGTAATGATGATTAAATATCATTAAAAATAAATTAGGATCAAAAACAATAATAAGGATCAGTACTACTATTCTTAATGTGAATATTAACATAGGATCATGGAAAACATATTCATTAAATGAGGACGTGCACTCATGGAGACAAAAGGAGCAACCAGAAAACTTTTGCAGAATGAAGAACAGGATCATGTAAATAGTATGAAAACTTTGGTCTGATGCTGCTGGTTTGCAGATTTGCATGAAATAATGTTATTGGTTTCAGTGTTTGCAGATGTTTGGAGACACAGACATACAGAGAAATTTGGTGGCTCACATGCTCAGGAACTGAAACAGAATGCAAAAACTTAAATTGTATAGCGTTGAAGAAAAACTCTGGAAATTAATGCATTTTTTATTTAAACATGATTTACTTGCTTGAAACAAAAACAAATTCTACATTATCTCCAATATACATATGTAGTATTCAAGTAAATTGATTTTGTTTGTAATCGTAAACTTAGCATATTCCATCACCACTGCTCTTCTCCTCCACTTCAAAGATCACTGGTGTCCTCTTCATGAATTGTTTTAATCAAACTGCATTATTTGTCAAAAAGATTGAGATTTTCTGTATTTTTCATTTGTTTTATGTTATAGATAAATATGAATATTTTTTCAGGAATTTCTTCTCAAGAAATTTAAACCCAATCGTACATTTATCAGTGGTGCTTAAATGTTCGAATTAGCTGTCAGGAATCTTCTGTTCTGAACCATTTCATGTGTGTGACAAATCACATAAATTTGGGAATCACATAGTTTCTAAACATTGCTTTCCAAGGGAAAATGCATCAAACTCATAATGTATGTATAACCAAAACTGTTCATCTAATTCCATTTTACCAAACAAGTGATACTGAGAAAAGTTAATTTTTCCAATGGTGGTGGTAAATAGAGGAAGTAGTTTTTGTATGGCTCTTCTATTACTGTCTCTCACTGTGTCTCTTCGAGCACAGTAATACACTGCAGTGTCTTCAGTCTTGAGACTGTTCATCTGTAGATACACTTTACTGCTGGAGTCATCTCTGGAGATGGTGAATCTACCCTTGACGGACTGGGAGTAATAGATAGGAGAACTGCCTGTGCATACATAAGCAATCCACTCCAGTCCTTTTCCAGGAGCCTGTCTGATCCAGTTCATCCCGTAGCTGCTGAATGTGAATCCAGAGGCTGTACAGGTCAATCTGTGGGTTTCTCCAGGTCTTTTAACCGCTGGTTCAGATTCTGTCAGAGTCTGACCATCAACACCTGGATAAGAACAATATACCAGTTAAATAAGCTGGTGACACAAATAAAAGCAATGAGATATTAAGATCAGTTTAACTCTTCACCTGTCCAGCAGAGAGTTAAAAGCAGCAGACCTGTCCTAAAGTCCATCATGTTAAACTGTGTGTCCACTGTTCTCTGTCCTCCTCTCTGCAGTCACATAAGTAGAGGAGAAAGACACCTGAGATTTGCATTGACTCCTCCTCACAGGGAGCAGAGAACTGGATTGGACTGGTGACTATACTTTGCCGTGTTTGTGTCTCACGTGTGGAGCTTAGAGAAGAGATAAAACGGTGTTCTATTTTTAGTCTCTCCTGAAAACTTAACTTTATTTTATTCCTCCTAAATGATAATATTTTGTTATATCATTTTACCAAATCATTTCACTTTATTTCTTATTATTTTGACATCATTGTGGAGATTCTTTAAATGTTCTTTTGAATAATTTTGTCAACACCTTGACTCATAATAATATATTTTTAACTTCAACAACACATACATGAACATAATATTTAAATAGTCTATTAATGACAGTCATTGAATAATTCACTCAAAGTCCTGCAGTTAAAAATGGTCAACCTGGGTTGCCCGGTGGATCACTGGTAAAGCACATAGGCCTACTGTACCATTAAGGCAAAGGTCCCTGTCCAATACGATCCAATATAGCGGAAAACACCAAAAAAGCATATTAGAAAAAAAATTCAACCAGATCAAATAATGCAAATAAAGGGTCCATTTAGGTGTTTTTTCATAAACCTTGTCTTTTTGTGTATGTATATATATTTCGGCAATTATCTCAACATCAGTTGTTTTTTCAATACTCTGAAGCAAAATTCAACTTCTAAAGCACAATGTTTTGTTCGATACTAATATGTTGTAAAATAAATAAATAAATAAATAAATAAAGATTTTTAACTCTGGCTTCATCTTACATTTACAGTAAGATTGGTAAGGGTTAATTAGTAGGGTTGGTTTATAAAGAGATGTAAACTTAAACATAATTAGTTACATATTTTAGTGTAGTTTGTGTATACCTTTCATGCTGTGTTGAGGAATTTAATGTATAAATTTATGTGTCGACTTTTAGAGTAAAAAAACAAACTAATAATTGCACTCACTGACACTAAACAGAGTGATACAAGGTACTCCTCTGGGATGTGGAAACATTGGAATCGATGCTTGTATGTATTTTAATTTGTGTTGTCATATATTTGTATTGTCTTTTTATATGGAACTTTGAGTCCGGAATAAAGTATTCATTCATATAGTTTAATTTTTAGAAGTAATCAACTGCATAGTTTCATGATGATACATTATCTATAAGTTAACATTTTTAACCTATTCCCCTGCAGTGTCTTGTTTTAAATATTTTTGTAATATTACATTGATGGATCTCAGAAAGTGTTTAGTGTGACTCTGTTTTATACTTATCTGGGAATTTTTGAAGTAAGGGAAATAATAATTTGAAATAATTGGGGTTAAGATGAAAACTGTTGGATTTTGTACAGCTGCTCCACCAACTCCAGTCACTGTGGCTCTCGAGCACAATAATAAACAGCAGAATCTTCAGTCTTCAGACTGTTCATCTGCAGATACAGCTGCTGTTTGCTGTTGTCTCTGGAGATGGTAAACCGGCCTTGGACTGACTGAGAGTAGTAGATGTAGCTACTACCACCACCATCAGTAGCAATCCACTCCAGCCCTTTTCCAGGTGCCTGTCTGATCCAGGCCATCCAGTGGCTACTGAATGTGAATCCAGAGCCTGTACAGGTCAATCTGTGGGATTCTCCAGGTCTTTTAACCGCTGGTTCTGATTCTGTCAAAGTCTGACCATCAACACCTGCAGAGGCAAAGAAAACCATCAAATACAACAAATGTACCTATTTAAAAAAATCATAATATACAGAACAATGACGAGATTCACCTGCCCAGCAGAGAGTTAAAAGCAGCAGTCCTGTCCTATAGTCCATCATGTTAAACTGTGTGTCCACTGTTCTCTGTCCTCCTCTCTGCAGTCACATAAGTAGAGATGGAGGACATGTGAGTTTTGCATTGACTCCTCCTCACAGTTTGCAACTAGATTGTTCTTGTATCAGTGTGAATTACTGTAATATTTGCTGTACATGAGTTCTTCATCGAAGAGTCTCTCTCACATGTTTAGTATAATTTGTATCCGTTCAATAATACATTATTTAAGTTGCTTGTTTATAGTCAAATATCTTATCATTTTAATGTGTTGTGTTGTGTTTTTTGTGACGCTTTTCTAAATGCTGTGAATGTGTTTTCAAATTGATGAAGATATTTTCTATATCTGCTTGTGTTTTCTGTATATGCATTTTTCTTCTTCAATTACAGGTTGTTGAGCTCTGTATGATTCAGTAACTACTGCAAATAAGATAATAATACCCGTTACACGTTTTTTTAAACATGGAATGATGATAAATATAATTTTTGAGGATTCATTTCAACTGAATCAATTAAAGCCTAGTTTAGGACTAGATGAATTCCATCAAATCAAATAAACATACAATATTGTATCAGTGATTGTAATGTCAGAGCGTTCAAACAAATGAAAACCGCTGAAAGCCTATTCAATTATGAACATTTCATGAAACTAAAGACTGTTTCTTTCTTTGAAAGTGAAGTCATTAGTGGTCTGAGGGCTCCTCCTCTGGTGGCTTCATGTTACTAGTGTTCAGACACTGAGGGGTTTTTGTACAGGTCTACTGATGCTTTGTGTTATTGTGTCTCTCTGGCACAGTAATACACAGCAGTGTCTTCAGGCTGCACATTCTGTCCATTTAGAGTCACTGTCTTACTGGAAGAGTCTAAGTCGATACTGAACTTGTTCTTCAGTGAATCTTTATAGGAAGTGGTGGATCCAGCTCCTCTTCCAATCCACTCCAGTCCTTTCCCTGCAGGCTGTCTGATCCAATGAGTCCAGTAGCTGCCCAGAGAATAAGATACCTGACAGGTGATGGTCAGACGTTGACCTGGCTGCACAGTCACAGAGGCTGGCTGTGTCAACTGTTCACACTTCACAGCTGTAAAAAATAAAAAAAATAATTATAACAAATCATCAAGTTAAACTTCAAAGTGGAACTGTTGATTTTGACAAATCCAGAGAGACTCACATCCAGCTGCCAGCAGCAGCAGCAGAGCTACAGGAAACATTGTTGGAGTTGAAAGTGACGTGCTGTGAACTACTCCACTGATGGGACGTTTTTATAGCCGAGTAAAAAGGAAGGTCAGTTAGTTTGCATATAATCAAACATATTAAGCATCAATGTTGGTCTAATTGGAGCCAAGAGAACAGTCTCTTCAGTGATATAATATATTCAGAGTGAATATCTGGAAATTAATTCATTAATATATATATTTAAATTGTATTACCCACTCACCTCCAATATTTTGAACATGTTCCTCCATTCACAAAAATGAAAGAACTTTTGACACTACTTTTACTGTAAACTGTAAATGCCTAAATCTGATGTAGATAACAAATCACGATTAAAATATTATTGAAATTCCTCTGTAAATAACAACAAAAATCATGATCTTTATTTATTTTCTTAAAGTGAATGTTAACATGAATCAAGTATAATGATCAATTACAACGTGTATGAGGTGAGTCTTGCTGGTTGCTGTATTTGTGCAGGTCTGTTGCTGGTTTGTATGATACACTGTCAGTTGATGTACACAGTAATACACTGCTGGGTTCTCAGACCGTAGACTAAATATTATGCTTGCTGGTTCAAACTCAAGTGTGAAGCCTGGATGACCTTCTCCAGGTCAGCAACTGAGGAAAACCCCATGCTCTGAGTTATCATTGCTTTAGATAGCTGTTATCAGTAAGACCTGACCAAAACTGTCCAGGCGGCACAAGCATTGAGTTTGACTGGACGAGTCCAATACTGTTCCCACATGTGGAAACAGAAATAAACTTAATTGTGATTGTCAAGAACGTATTGATTATATGACCTGTTTATCAAACAGATGAGACAATGTTGCACTGTTGCAAATGTTTTCCCACTTTACTGTAACAGTGAACTTGTCTGAACTCATTTGTGGTCTGAGGGCTCCTCCTCTGGTGGCTTCATGTTACTAGTGTTCAGACACTGAGGGGTTTTTGTACAGGTCTACTGATGCTTTGTGTTATTGTGTCTCATCTGGCACAGTAATACACAGCAGTGTCTTCAGGCTGCACATTCTGTCCATTTAGAGTCACTGTCTTGCTGGAAGAGTCGAAGTCGATACTGAACTTGTTCTTCAGTGAATCTTTGTAGTAAGGGCTTCCAGTGCTTCTCATCCCAATCCACTCCAGTCCTTTCCCTGCAGGCTGTCTGATCCAAGCTGTGTAGTAGCTGCCCAGCGAATAAGAGACCTGACAGGTGATGGTCAGACGTTGACCTGGCTGCACAGTCACAGAGGCTGGCTGTGTCAACTGTTCACACTTCACACCTGTGGAGGAAAACATGTTGAATATTGACTGTGTGTAATAACAGTGAACAGTCAGTGAGCTGTGATCATACTGTCAGTGTCTCTGCCTCAGTGAGACTCACAGGATCCAGCAGCCAGCAGCAGCAGCAGAGCTACAGAGAACATGGTCGCTGTTAAAGGTGATCTGATGGGAGCTTCTCTTCTTCTGCTGCAACTGACAGCATGACATCAAGTCTTTATGGCAGACTGAGAGGAAGTTGACTTTGCATAGAGATGGACCCTGACAGGCTATAAAGCAAGCATGATTACGTTTAGATTTAAAATCATCACATAGTTTTGTGCCTCAGCTAGCTGTGTAGGAGAACACTGGAGCAACACACAACTTGTCTGAATGCAGCAGTTGTATTGAGACTTGAGTCATTATTAAGCAGATGGTATATTTTTGTATTAGTGGTTAGTAGTGGTTAGTTATTTGACATATGTTTCTGTACAGTTTTGCTCATTCTGCAACACTGTGAGTTTCAAACACAATACTAAATAGCAGATTGTTCAGTTGTGAGACTGTTTATCAGCAGATACAGCTGCTTTCTACTGTTATCTCTGGAGATGGTAAACCAAGCTTTGACTGACTCAGAGTGTACCATTAGTAGACTGACAGTAGCTGACAGTTCAGGGTAGTAAAGTCAAGTAAAAGACTCATCATCCTATTATAATTTTACTATATCACTGAATTGACATAATGATACTAATACAAATAGCCACACACTTCATTCAGGTTTACCAACGGCAATCATTGTAATTTATAATTGCATTGTATCTCACTCAGTCCTCTTCAGTTTTCACTGCAGGTTTTATGACCAGAAATGTTTTAATCCCTCTAACGAAATGAGAGACGTGGCGGGTGATGGTTGGCATCTGTCCTTGTTGGACTGCCAAGATGCTCGTCAACTGACTTATTTACATTGCTCTCCTGTGGAAAACATGCAGGGGTATAATCGGTCACATTCACTTAAATTATTCACACAGCAAAGTTTTTTTTAAGATAAAATGGTTAATAGATGAATAAGTCTTCAGTTATTGACTCACATTGATAACTGTTTTGTCTGAGGACCCATTGTTTAGTCTTACAATCATAATGTGTTTAATTTGTGTCATTTTCATCATAATTTAGAAACTAAATTTAAATATAACAGAAAAGGTGTCACATGTGCCTTGGGGAGTAACTGACAGGAATATTATCAACCGGTACATTATTGTCGGAATGCACATGTTGGTAAAAACCATAAAAAAGGGGAAGTAACAAACCACAGCCTCAGCTGCTGGTTTCACATTGTGTGTTTTTTTCTCTTTGTGTGTAGGCCTCAATGGTTACTCATAGTTTAGATTTAGGATCTTCGACTGCCCTCTGTTGGTGACTGTAGTAAACAAGTGTTGTTTGAGGTTTTTATAAAGCCTTTCTTCTTACAATAAACAGTGTGTGTCTCTGGCGCAGTAATACACAGCAGGGTCCTCTGGCTTAATGTTGGACAGTCTCAGATTCACCATGCTGTTGCTATTATCTCTGGTGATTTCTATACGTCCCTGCACACTGCTTGCATACATTGTTTTACTTGAATCAAAGTAGATAAGCCCCATCCATTCCAGAGCCTTCCCTGCAGGCTGTCTGATCCAGTGCATTCCATATTTACTGAAATCAAATCCAGTTCCATTGCAAGAAAGACTGAGGGATCCTTCAGGCTTTTTCAACACTGAAGTGGAGGGAGTGGACTCCAGAGCCTGGCCATTCAAACCTGCCAAAGAACCAGAAGTAAAAAGGAGGCGAGTGAGAACAAGAGAGGAATAAATTCCAGTATATTAAATGTATGCATTTTTACATTAGGGCAGAGTGCTGTCAGCACAACAGACAGTTTGTTCATCATCCTGAGACCGAAGAATTAAACTCAGCTGCTTCTCACCGACCAAGACAGCAAGTCAGTGGGAGGACAGATGTATAGCCTCTGGCAACTTTGGATTTGCATTGGGATTCTATAAGGGAGGGGCAAATGTATTGGGGCTTAGATATCACTCACATACCGCTATCAGATAAAAAATATGTTACATCATGAAATGTGTTTTGACAGCACAGCACTTAATATTATTGTATGTCCTATCGCCTGCTAACTTCTGTGAAAATATTCCTGTTAAGCACCATCATGTCACTGTCATATCTGATACAGTTTCTTTGAACAGACAAAGCAGATATTTAGAACATTGGTCTTAACCATAGACTGTAAAAATGTTAAAAAATTAAAATAAAAAAGGTCTTATGTAACATACATCATATTCCAACCATGAAGACGATGTAACTTGAAAGTATGACAAGTAATATTCTTTTTTGTGACTATAGTCTGCAGCTTACATAGTGAGAGAAATGTGATTTTATTTTGTATGGTGAATTTGATTCATCTTTATGTACAGTACAGTATTGAAACAGGATCTATGCTGTTATATAAAACAGGATTTCATGGAATAATCATGTCTCTTCACATGTTCTTGTTATAAACCGTACATATAGACGGATCAAATTCACTCTATTTGAAATTAAGATCATTTAATGTTATATAATATTCTGTATTAGAATGTGTTTTATTTTAATGTAATTTATTATAATTTGCAATTTTTTTGTGATCATCGAATTGTGCTCATTCATTTCATTCATGCGCTTCTCATGCAATGCAGCAAATCGTGTATCCACAATTGTGATCATTGTGCTATATAAATAAAAAACTTATTATTATTATTATTATTATTATTATTATAACATAACTTTTTTTCTTTCCTTTTTTATTTGTATATACAATTGTTTTATGTTCCCCACATACTTCAAATAATTAATGTATATAGTATATGCAGTGTGTGTGAGTCTGCCCTCTCCCCACTTTCCCATCCGTTCTATCTATTTTATTTTATTTAGTGATAACATATAGGAAGCTTTATCCACATTTACTCAATTAGATAAACGTAAAATGATAGGAGTAAACAACTAGAAGCAAACAAGAACAGTATGAACTTGCAACATTTCTTGTAGCAGTCAAATGTTATGCCATTGAGATGCATTAATTCTTTGAGGAAAGGCTTCAGAAAACAACAGTAATGACTGTATATATGAAATTGCGTATAGGCACAGCTTTAAGCCCATCTTTATTTTCTAGACCAAAGCTGCAGAGATAATCCATATGGGACCTCATCCCTTCTCTCTGGTGTATGCAGATCACTGCTGATCACAGTTTACACACACTCGCACATGCTCCACAGAAGAGAAGAAAAAAGGAAATCAAACAATATAGTAACATACCAGTGAATAACATTTTTTAACAAGATATTTTACAAACAAGGAATCCGGGACCTCGCCAAAGGCTGTCATCATGAGTCATAAACCAGCTTGCATCTTTCTCAGAGGAGGATCAAAGAGACCAGTAAGTCAAAATGGTTTCATGGTTTAATAGTACGCTTTAGGGTTACTTTCATCTCTTGATAGAAATATTGTTCTGTTTGTATGGTATTTCATTTTTTTTTTTTTTTTACTAAAGGGGAAAAGAGGCTTGGAGGTCTAGTCCAGTTGTGGAGTAGAGACTTGAGGACAAACTTTTTAGCTGGTGCATTAGGTGGATGCATAGCCACCTCAGTCAGTTTTAATGATGAATAACTCATTTCAAAGTACATTAAATAAAATATTTTTTGAAATGTATAGGTAATCTGTGCTGATCATGTCACCCTAAAAGGTATGCACCCTATCTCAAAGCAGTGATTTAACAAATGATATTTTTACAGATATACAGTATATTCACAGAATGTACAAAAATAAATACATTAGGTTAATGTGTTGGTTAAAAGTGAGTTTTCACTCACTGTATAATGAGGTTAATATTTGACTCTTTTTTTATCCTGACATATACTGCTATAGTCTGGGATCACATTAATGTAAAGACACGTTACATTTGTTATTTATCACATCCCAGTGACAATTATTCCCCTCTTTTTTTTCACACTAAATGTTCTGGGGGGAAAAACGTACTATATTCACATTTTGAAATAATAAAATGGGTGATTCAAATGTATGTATGTATGTAAGTTTGCTCTCAAATGATTTAGTGGGTTTATTGTGTATCCATTCCACATCTATTATTTCCATCTGTAATACATGTTTAGATATTAATTTTCTGAGTCTTTGTAGGAGGTGACACACAATGTCATCATGATGTGGTTAAAAACAGTTGAACATTGTGTGCTTGACAACTGTATTCAAAAATGTTTAACATAATTCACATTTGTATCCATCTCATTGCTATTTTGCAGACAAGAGCTCTTGAAAATGATGAGATTGAAGGTAACTTCTGTGACCTTACGTTTTACAAAACATACTTTTTTAGAGTGCTGAATAATAGTTTCCACCTCCTTTAATATTCATTCCTGTCACATATCATTCTCATGTTTGTGTCTTTATTTTCTCTAGAGTTACGCGAAGCTTTTGTGGAGTTTGATAAAGACAAGGATGGTTACATAACCTGTAAGGACTTGGGGAACCTTATGAGGACCATGGGTTACATGCCAACAGAAATGGAGCTCATAGAACTGAGCCAGAACATCAACATGAATTGTGAGTAAATGTCCAAAGGGCAGTGGCAAAAACTTAATTAATGCTTAATAAAAAAATATATTATACATAATTTCAAAGGGATATTTCTGTTTTTCTTGCCAGTACATTATGTGAAGTATAGACAAATACAACATAAATCAATTTTGCATGTCATTTTCACAGGCTTTGGAATGTATTTAGTTACATTTATTAAAACGCTTGTCTTATCGTGGGCTTTCAAACGTGTACATCTTTTATTATTTAATTTTTTTAACCAGAACATGTTTTTAAAAAGTAATGCAAAATATATTTAAGACGGATGAATGGTTTTGAAAGTGTCTTCTAGGCTGGGTACCCTGATACACAGAGCCTATTTGCATACTTCTATCTCGAAAGTACCCTGCCATGCATTGGTAGGAACATTTTCATGTATAAACGTTTGGTTGTATTTCTTGTATGTCAGGAGTGCACATAGTTTGGGCAGCAGAGCAGGGATATCATCTCAGTTGTAGTCTGTTTTTGCATAAAAATATGACAGCTGAACGTGAAACATGCTGTAAACCTGTGTGTTACAAGTATTTTTCTCCGTTAAAACCTGACCAGCCAAGACAGGAAGTCAGTGGGAGGACATATGTATAGCCTCCAGCTACTTTGGATTTGCATTGGGTTTGTATATAGGAGGGCCAAATGTATTGGGCCTTAGATATCACTCAAATAAAGCTATAAGATAAAAAAAAAATTTACATTAAAGGTGTTTTGACAGCACAGCACTTAATATTATTGTATGTCCTATTGCCTGCTAACTTCTGTGAAAATATTCATGTTTAGCACCATCATGTCACTGTCATTTCTGATAGTTTCTTTGAACAGACAAAGCAGATATTTCGAATATTGAACTTAAACATAGACTGTAAAAGAAAAAAATATATATAAAACAATGTATAAAAGGTCTTAACATACAGTATATTCCAACCATGTAACTTGAAAGTATGAAAAGTGAAATTATTTTCTGTGACTATAGTCTGCAGCTTACAAACTGAGAAAAATGTGATTTTATTTTGTATGGTGAATTTGAACTATCTTAATGTTCAGTGCAGTACTGAAACAGGATATGTATGCAAATAGGCTCTGTGTATCAGGGTACATAGTCTAGAATACACGTTTCCTGAAACTTTCAAAACCTTACATCCGTCTTAAATATGTTTTGCATAATTTTTCATAAAACAAATAATGAATTCCCCAAGATGATAAATCCTTCCAACAGAAAGCTAAACAAAAACATATATTATTTATTAATTATGTTTTAACAGTTAAACTTTGGTTCAGCTTTTCTTTGCTCATGTTATATTATTTGTCTAACTACAGTGGGGGGACGGGTGGACTTTGAGGATTTCGTGGAACTCATGACCCCCAAGCTTGTGGCTGAAACTGCAGGGATGATTGGGTTGAAGGAACTTAAAGACGCATTTAGAGAGGTGAGCTCGACCGACCTATTCTCCCTTTTAGCACTTTGGCACCCCTCTGTAGATATTAAATACTGTAAATGCTGAAATCTGCCAAAACAAGATGTTGTGATAGCAAAATATTATAGGCTAACGCTTTGCAATGTTTGGTCTGTTTGTTTGCCCTCTCTCTCACAGTTTGATATAGATGGTGATGGTTCTATTACATCTGAGGAGCTGAGGAATGCCATGACAAAGTTATTGGGGGAACAAACCAACAGAAGGGAAATTGAGGCAGTGGTTAGACAAGTTGACAATAACGGAGATGGAACAGTTGACTTTGAGGGTGAGCAAAGAACAAACACCAAAAGAAAATACTTTGTTATTTAACATAGGAGTTTATAAACTTCTGTTCTATAAAAATGTAGTTGCTCTTTGTGACAAACTGGAGGTTACTTTAATATAGTCAGTAATGTTTGGTTGAATTAATCATTTTCCTTTCCATTCTCTTTACAGAGTTTGTGGAAATGATGTCAAAGAAATGAGGACAACAGAAAAAATTGATGACTTTGAACAGCGAGGATGCCTTTTTTTAGATTGAATGTTACGCTGATGATAGCCGGCATCTTGTGAATAAAGTTAATGAATTATTCCTGTTATTTAAGTGGCATCTGCCTCATTTGTGACCATGTGCATTCATTTTAAGTGAGCAAATAAGTGTTGTTGTTTTTGTTAAATGTGAACAGTATAGCTCTAGATAGCCATACCCTTATGTCTTTTAGATAATTCAGTTCAGCATCTGTTGTCATCTGTTTTTTCCCCAGAATTCCCTTAACCTTGTCCCATTGAACAATGAGTGTACACGTCATTGTCAGCTGTTAGAAATACATGAACTAATAAATGTGTGAAATTAGAATGGTCTGCGGTGTCCCCTTAAGCATGTTGAAGTACATGGATCAAATATCTGTGAACCAATCTTAGTTGTCGATATGATGTGGATGTCCTACACTGTGGGTTGGCCTTGGAGAACTTAAGTCAAAAGGTATTTTACAATATGTGTTGCAACTCAAAGATGATGCAGGTAAACTGTGTAAAAATGTATTCACATGTTCTCTAGATGGACTGTAATACGTAAACATTCTAATGTGTTAAAAGTAGTGTGTGTGATCAAAGAACCCCCCATTTAATTATAATTAAATACACCCGCAATACATGTGGGTGGCTTGGGAAGTAATGAGTTATGTGCATGCTGCTTCCTAAGAATTATCAGTTGATATTTTTCCAAGATTGTATTTGTTGTGGACATTGACAAATTTAATCAGATTCATAGGAAATTATTAATTAGATAAGACAGTTCAGCATTGACCTTCCAAAAGTAAAGGTTGATTCTGCCACATGCCCTTTAACGTGCTGCGGCTTTGACCCTGGCATAAAAAGTATGTTTCCCCCTTTGTGGCACACAAAATGATCTCTCTTGCCACTGCCTGACTTCCTATTTCTAACAACGGTGGTATAGAGGCAGTCCACCAACTGCAAGGAAATGGTATCCAGAAGTCTGTTTCTGGACGTTTGCCTTCCACATTCTGTGTTCCGCATTTGAGCATACTGTACTTACATCCAAAAAATAAAATGCAATTAATTTAAGAACAAACTGAAAGGTATGATTTTGTCCCTTTTTTCTTTGTAAATTCTGAGCTTTAATCTTCACTTCTTTGCAATGCACATACTGTTGTACTGTAGGCCGTGCATCGTAATATATAACAAAATTATAAATTAATTGATTTGCTTCATAGAGTTTACAATATTACTCCACATTTGACTACTATGTTACTAATATTATTTCTGACAGACAGACAGATTGCCTGTGATCAAACTGATAACAGATTTATTTTCCAACCTCTTTGTTAATTTGGCATCTTTCACTGAAAATAATCCCTCTAAAGTTGCTAATGCCGTTGCATAACAAAAAGCTACTAAAATTGTTGAGTTTGGCAACAGCTATATTTGTATTTCAATGTAATGTGCCGGTCATATTCTTTTAAGGGCTGTACCCCAATGTCCTAATGTCAAGATTAACTTTGAAAACCATTAATGTGTGTTGTAGAATCATTGTAAAGACATAAAATAGCTCGGAAAACAACAAACACTGCCTCATGTTTATATATATATATATATATATTACATCAACTGATTGAGAATATTAAAATAACGTTTAGCTTCCGATCTAATCACACAAACCTCATAGAATAAATGTCAAGTGTCGAATGAATCATACATCATGAAACAACATCCATACAACTACATGTAAAGGATCTCAGGAATAATCTGTCTCTGTGGGGTGGATTAGTTCGGTCTCTGTAATCCTCATCGTGCGACCCTTTAGATGGGCAGATGGCACAGAAGACAGAACCACTGCTCTAATTCTCATCTGCTGACTGTAAAAAGTCATCTCAAAAAACCTAAAGGAGCTGTATATACCGGAATGTGTTTTTCAGAACGATGCTTCACTATGTTTAAATCAAAATATACAGTATATTCCTTAGAAATGTATCGTATGTTGTAGGATAAAGACTTTTTTTCTGAAAAGTTTAATACTCGACATGTTGTAGTTCCATTGGGAATTAATACATTCACATTAAGTATTAAGACATCAAGTAAGATTAATATTGATAAAATCAATACACTCGAGTCCATATTGATTTGTTCATTATTTAAGACATAATTAACAAAAACCCTGATGTTTGCATGTGTAACAATATGTATACTGCTTTCAACCACCAAATATAAAAAAGGAAAACATATTAATGGGTTTATAGACATGCAAGCATAGTGGATAGTAATAGGAAGAGAAAGAATAACCACTTCAAAAGTAAATATTTTATTTTATATAAATGTATATGATGTATATATGTTCTCACAGTTTTTTTGGTTGAACCACAGGTAATCTACCTACATTTCTAATTAAAGCATCCCAGTGTGACTCCAATGGGCTTTCCTTCCTGAGGCGATTTGAGCACATGCAAGTCCAGTAATCAGGACAGATATGTTTTACATGCAAACAGCATTCACTAGCATGGAATATGATGTCAAGATAAGATTTCCAGTAAGTAACAGCAGATCTGCTCTTCAAAGATTCCATCCCATTGTACTTCCAAGGGCTGTCAGTTAGTAGTTTGCAGCCAAATATTGTCTAGCATGTAGCATAGCTTAACATAATCCATTATAATCTTTTCCTGTCGCACTTCCTTGTGCAAACCATCAATCCAACAGCACTTGAAAGTGGCTAATGGCTTTTATAATTCTTAGAGCAGATTCCCACAGTGATTTATCGACTGCAAAGAGACGTATGACCCACAACAAGCAGGGCTAAGTTAAGGCATCCCTGCATGTTGTATATTGGTAGTGCAGGAACAAATTCAGAGGTCCGGGGTGAACATGTAGTCCAAGGCTTGCCGCTCTGCTGCAGCCACGTTTGGATGCCAGAGGTCTACACTCAAAATGACCCGGGGTCCAGCATCTGGAGGCCCTTTACAAATAGAAACGGATGCAATTTTAGATACAAAATGTAACTCAGCTGTTAGGAAAGATATTTAAGTAAAGGTGCATTTGAAAAATACTACTGCTTGTTTTGTACACAGATATTAGGCATTGCATTTCTGTTTTTTGTGTGCATGTTAAATAATGAAACAATTAAAGGTGGATTCAGCAATTCTGGAGAATGCTTGTTGATGAGATGACTTTTTGTGTGTGTGCGCTGAAAAAATCCAGAGGTAATACACAGCCTATAGTCTCTGTAAACTGGTGTGTAAACAAAGGATACGTAAACAAAGGAGGCCCACCGTTGCTAGCAACATGCTTGTTTACATAGTCAAGGCTGTGTATTAACACTGGATTCTTTTTCAGCGCACACACAGTACATCAGTAAATCACTGATTTTGACACAAGCGTTCTCCAGAATCACTGGCTCCACCTTTAAGAGAGAATTTTAAATATTGTTATAAACATTTGTTTCCATTTGTGTGCAGCCTTAAATTAAATACAAATTATTGTCAATAATTAATCCAATAATATCCCACTCAACCAGAGATATGATATATATCACAATACAATTTATTTTTCAAAATGGTACTTGATTCACCGACCCTTGTGGGAGACAGTGTGAAGGAACGAGTCGTCAACCAGAAGGCAGTGTCCTTCAGACCAGCACTGTGGCTCCCCTCCCACCACCAGCTCACACAGGGGTGGAGTCTGCAACCCTACAGACGTGGTGTCAGTCTTTAAACTTTGAAAGCAAAATGTTCTGTTTTCTCTCAGCTAAGAAGGGCATACACTGTCTGTTTGAAGCAGGAAGGATTATAGCCAGACAGATCACCACACAAAATAAACTACAGGGGAAATTAATCTCAACCCCGACCTGCAAAGTATCACATAATGCCGTGGTTTAGTGTTTTGCATTATTTATTTATTTGACATTGTTTTCTTGATTCTAGTACACCATGTACTGGTATACTGAACCATAACATAGTTCTGTATTGTCTCTTATTCAACTTGATAACAATTGCTAGTGCATCTCTAACATTGAACATTATCTATGTGGTATCTACTTGTGGCCATTACCAATTACACCTGGATGTGCATAGGGGGGTTAAATGTTGTATCCTGATTTGTCTGAAATAGTTTTTCAGTTCCTGGCACATCCTATTCTGGGAGGTACTGGCATGAAGCAAACATACAGCCAATGCCCAAAACTGCTTCAGAAATGAACACCTTTAAAGTTAGTGAGAGATTGATCAGTTGATGAGGGACACCCTGGCTGACTAAGTTATATATGTCATTAGATACAGGCATGTTTTGAAGGTTAAACAACGTATTTGATCATAAGTTGGAAGAGATTTGTTTGTCCATGTAATGTGGTAATCTTCTAGTTCATATAATTGATTTTAATGGAAGTTGGCACAGTAATCACAGAGTGCATTTCATGAGCTATCAAGAGAGTGTGTCAAGCAAAATCATAAATGTATACATTTTGGTTGAGAGAGTCAGTTACAGGTCTTAAGATGCAGGTCAATGTAGATAAACCACTTTGTAGCCATTGCTTTACTCACCCAGATGACAACGTAAGCGTGTGTTGGTGGGTCCATATGAGCTCCCTAGCGTAGCTCCGGGCCCCAACATCCAAAATCCAGCCGATCCCAATGAGTTGCTGTTTATAAAAGTGCGTAGAGTGAGAAATGTCCGGTAGGTGCAGGGACAGGAGCGACAGTTGCCTGCCACACAGACACCTGCGCTGTACAAAGGAAACACTGCCTGGCCCTGAAAAAGACCATGAGCAGCAATTTACATATGACTCAGATGAGACACATGCATCAGAAATAAACAGTTCATTTATTCATTCTTCTATTAATGTCTGAGCTAATAGGTGGATTTGTAATGGAGAGAAGACAAACAATACTGATCATTTGAACACAAAATAAATATATTTGGCCTAATTGAGGTAGATTGAACCATCCTTATAGTGCATACAAAACAAGAACAATAATAAATCAAATTAGTGATAATTGCCTATACCTATACTTAGATATAGTTAGACCTGGAATTAGATAGTATTTGTTTAATTGCTTTTGTACATGGGATATTGGAAGAGTCTCGGAAACCAAAGCAATTTGTCCATGCAGTTATGGGACAAAGTGGTGGAGATTTAGATGAAATTTATTTAAAAAAATATATAATTTCAATAATTTCATTCCATACGTCACAAACAACTTGTAATATTAAAACTCTGCAAACAAGATATTCTACAACTTAATTATATGTATATTCTTTTTAATTATCGATCTGATTTCATGAACTGTACTAAAAACCATTTACCCCTTTTCTCCCACATACTATAATTGTGTGTTTCAGCTGGTATTATTGTGCCACTGTGCCAGTTACTTTCACACAGTACTTTTTACAGCAGATATTGATTGGTATATACAGCACGGCAATTGTTTCTTGTGCTGCCCCTCCTTTTTTGGGAATGGACAATTTCATTGTCTACCTTTGTTCCAATACAGGTCCAGCCTAATTTGGGGTCAATGCCCCGCTGGTAAACAGCCTTGAATTCAGCCAAGATAGCAGGGTAGTTGGCTTCCAAGACCTCGATGTCATGTCGATGAGCGTCTCGTGGAAAGAAGGGAACACTGGGAACATCTGGCAGGAAGAAAAGATGCGGCTTCTGTATAGCAGAGTGATCCTTCGGGCTGACCTTTAGATAGAACAATATATTAGTAAACAACTCATATGCACAAGCTTTACTGCCAATAGCAGGCACCTGGCTTATGGCTTTTATTGGGATGGTTCACTATTATTGAAGTGGGGTTGTATGAGGTTATGCATAGTTAGTCTGTTAAATTATGGATATGGCAATCAGTAGGGGTGGGAATCCCTTGGCACCTCACGATTTGATTCGATTCCGATTCATAGGTCAACGATTCGATTCAAAATCGATTCTCAATGCATCTCGATGCAATTTTTACGTACATACCTATGTGTGATTTTCAAAAATATATTTATATACACATCTGAGTTTGCTACTCAGAGTTTGCTAATCACTTCCTACTTTTGTGATGATCATTAAATACAATCAACAGATGAATTACCTTCTCTAATATTGTATTAGAGAAAAAGCTTTTCTTGTCACAAATATGACTTTCTATGACCAGTGCAATAATCAATGCAGCTTTCAACACAATATGGAAGTATATAAAAACTAAACCGATTCAGTTTAATTTTCTTTCTACTCTTGTGAATCATGTTTCTATAGGATTTATATTCTATTATTTTCTATGTCATTTCAACACATTGTGCAAAAAGTATGGCTTGGAATTCAGCTCTCATACAAAAACGTAAACAGACACAAAGCCAGTGCATATGGGTTTGCTGCTCTCTGCCCTTTTGTCGCCACTTTTAACAACTTGCACTTGTTTGGTGTGTATGCGCAGTGGCGCAGGAAATACTAACATTAAATACTAGTAAAAAAAAAAAATTCATAAATCGATTATTAACTTTTATTAATCGATTCGGAATCGTTCGAGAGAGAATCGCGATTAATCGGAAAATCGATTATTTTTCCCACCCCTAGCAATCAGTGCAGTCACTGTAAGCAGTTTGGGGGAGAAGTTGCTGTAGCGAAATCAGCATTGTACTGTTGCAGAGGGGGCCAGCCAAAAAAACATGTTTTCTCCACATAAATGCTTACCTAAAAACGAATATCAGTTTAATTGAACCGTAAATTTAGGAATTCTTCATTTACATTTTTCGAATGCACTGATCGCCATCCCCATCTCCATACGGTAAAAGACTAACTATGCGTAAGTAACTCATACAAAGTACCCCACTTAAAAAATACTGAACTATTCCTTTCAGGAATAAACGTGTACCTGCTCACGGAGGCCCTTATGAATGCGGCCCATGCCCACCCAACTGTAGCGCTTGGCGTAGGCTTGCAGTGCTGTGTACAGTTTCTTGGCTTCTGCAGATGCCTGTGCTGGGAACAAGGCATGACTCAGCACTGGGGTGAGGTAGCCCTGTCCCTGCTCCTCATCCTCCTCTGTTTCCATGGAAATAAAGGGAGCAATCGGATCACTCCTCAAAAGCTTGGACCTCGCATTGCACTTTGTTCTGGAACTACCGCGACGGGACATCAAGGAGCGTCTTGAGACTGACTTGAGCTTTCCAGCATGTGCGTGTCCCGGGATTGGCAGATCGGAGCCCATCCGATAACAATGCCACAGAAAGAGTAGCAGTAGAGTCCACAGAAAGCCGCTCAGTGAATGGACACCCAACTCCATGTATGGAATCAAGGGCAGCGTGTCCATTGACCAGTGCATCATTTAAATGTGTGAGGCACTCAAAAAACACTGAAAGAGAAACAGATTGAAAGACTATGGTAAGTAAAAAGTGAAGAAATAATTCATAAGTTGACTCCAGACTTTCTACATCCCAACCTATAAGTGTTGTTGTTTTTATTCAGAGAAATGTTGGTTACACTTTACAATAAGGGTACATTAACTAACTGTTAGCTAATGCTTAGTTAATGCTAAATAAACATTAACTGAGCATTAACTAACAGTTGTGCCCTGTTAATGCTTAACTAAGCATTACTTAACAAAGAATAGTCTATGCTTACCTAACTGTTAATAACTAATCGTAAACAGTTAGTTAATGGTTTATGATCATTAACTATGCATTAACTAATCATTGATAGCGTTAAGTAAGCATTAACTTATAATCAGTTAATTAATGTACCCTTATTGTTAAGTGTTACAGAGATTTTTCCTAATTTAAATAATGTAAAAATGATAGGAGTAAATGTTCTTAGACTTCTTTGCTGCAGTCCAAAAACACCCATGGTCATCAGTCTTGTCATGGTTTCAAACAGTCTATACCCTGTCACTTATTCTCTGTACTTAAATCACTTTCATAGTCACAGGGAGCTGAGGCCTAACCCAACATGCACTTGGAAGAAATAAGAGGTCAGCATGCTATTCCACCATCAAGCCACTGACCTTTTGGTTTAGTTGCCTCTAAGACTGAGCATTATGTAAGTCTGCTGTTATCTAAGTCTTGATATTGGACCCCTTGCTCTCTGAAGTAACTAGCTGTGGCTGTGGCTAAAATATTTCACAGAGGGCAAAATTCAGAAGTCATACTATATGGCCCTTCCCTCCAAACTCATCAACCTTGGCTGCTAATAAGACAATTAGGCAATGTTTCTTCCTTTTACTGTAATGCGTTAAATTCACAGTTTGTTTCATTTTCCACAATTGAGCCTTAGTTGCCTATGTACCTTTTTAACTCAGCCTCAACATAAGTTTTGACTTTTTCACTTATCACACAAAAACACTGCCAATAGGTTGCATTACATTTTGTATCCATATTGTTTTTGAAGTATGTTTTATTCATTTATTCATGGCCTCTATCAGTTTTGGTGAATATTTGTGATCACTATACATCTCATGGGTCTAACATAAAATGAAGGAACATTTATTTGTGTTTTTTGGTGTCTGACGGTGTTGACACAAAATAAGGAATGACAAGCTAAAAAGCCCATTTTGATAAGGAATGGCAAACTATAAAGCCCATTTTGATAAAAAGGATCACTCAATCAATCACTAGACATGTTTCAGTTGTTTCTAAATGTGTAAACACAAAATAAATGTTTCTAGATAACAGTTTGGCAGGTTAGACCTCAGCTGTGTGTGTGTGTGTGTGTGTGTGTGTGTGTGTGTGTGTGTGTGTGTGTGTGTGTGTGTGTGTGTGTGTGTGTGTGTGTGTGTGTGTGTGTGTGTGTGTGTGTGTGTGTGTGTGTGTGTGTGTGTGTGTGTGTGTGTGTTTGCGGGCATGTTTGCTACAGAGACCTGACCTTTCGGCTTTTACCCAAAAGCAGAGAACATGCGCAGCCTACACGTCTTTTTCTGCGTGTATGCGTGCGGACACGTATGCGCGCGTGCGGGTGTGTTTTGGGTGGGAGGGCTGCATCCTAATAGGCTCATTCTAACTGATTCGTTTCGCAGTTGCCATTAATTACATGCTTAGTGATGCCACTGCCAACCTAGGCTACGGCACGGTTAGATAGCCTATCATATAGATGTTTCATAAATTGTGGACTTGGGTCGCCTTTCTTGCAGTTGCTTCAGCATTCATTTTGTTTTTGCTCTGCACCAGCACCCTCAGCTCAGCTGGCTCATGTTTAATGTACGCATTTCATGTTAGCACAAACATCCAACCATTGCAGGGAACCACGGCTCAAACATGTTCGCCATGCATACCATGTTGCACATGCAGGGATTTATATGCGCAAACATACGCGTACTGCATCTAACATTCGTCTGATTACCTTCAATAACCGTGCAGGGTTGTTTCGGAGACACTCCAGCACCCCACTGGTGGACAGCTCCTCCAGAGCCCACAGACAAAATGTGGATATCTCCCGCGCGCTGCTGCAGTTACCGCGTGCAGTCGCTAGAGTGCACCTGAAGCTTCAACACAAATGCCCTCACATCATAGCCGAATGCGTCAACCACACGGTAACCAGCTATAGGGGCATCTCACCAGCACAAACCCCGACGTGTTCTCGGGGCCCAAAGCAACAGGATACAGTCAAAGTAACAGAACACTGGACGCAGCTTGGAAGATAAAGGTAAGCGGTAAGAGAATTTTGACGTTGCTTAGATGGTTGTCAGTCTCACGGTTTAGTGATGACTGATGTCAAAAATCGTCCTCCGCACAAAGAGGGCCGGGGGAGGTGCGAGTGATGCTGCCTCGTATAGCCCCATCATTTTGTCACACACCAGGGTGGCAATTTCACCGAGGAAACGCCTCGATTAACAGCGGAGGGGCTTTGTGACACATTAACATTAACAGGTTGATAATAGATAAAGGTTTAGAGTCTTCCTGCGGCGAGGGTAGGCTCCTATAGTGCATTTTGGAATAGCGCATTTTCGGGCATGTTGTTGCAGATTTGGGTAAGAAATTCAGAGGCAAAGCCTGAATATTTAAACCGTGTGCGATGTGTACCTGTTCCCTATTCCTAGGCCTGTAAAAAATAACTTTTAAGGCCTATTATATTTCCATTGACGCTTCTGTATATAATCTTATGTACTGAATGGATATTTTCCTGATTGATGTAGCTGAGCTTTTGCAATATTAAATGGCAATTATCCTCTGATTCTCATTGTGGCCTGTGTGGTGTAAACATATGCTCATCCTGAAATGCGAGATCATTTTAAATGATGTGAATAATAATTTGCCATTCATTACCACTCCAGCCAACTTAGGTTATTTCTGTGTCCCCTGCAGTAATTATTAGCTACTAATAAGAAATTGCATGACAGTACAAGAAGCAGTAATTGTTTTATTTACATTAAAACACAATATAGTTTGCTTACAAATCTGCTCACTTTAACCTTCTCAGGTTATTCAGTTTCTTCCAAAGCCATGATGTTCACGTCATGCTTTGCTGTGGTGCTGTCTGTCACGATGATCCACCTAGTTGCAGGTAAGTGTTTGTGTGGTGTGGTGTGGTGTGGTGTGGTTTGTGTGTGTGTGTGTGTGTGTGTGTGTGTGTGTGTGTGTGTGTGTGTGTGTGTGTGTGTGTGTGCATGCGTGCGTGCCTGCCAGCCTGCCTGAATGCCTGCATGTGTGTGTGCTTGTGTGTGTGTGTGTGTGTGTGTGTGTGTGTGCATGCGTGCGTGCCTGCCAGCCTGCCTGAATGCCTGCATGCATGTGTGCTTGTGTGTGTGTGTGTGTGTGTGTGTGTGTGTGTGTGTGTGTGTGTGTGTGTGTGTGTGTGTGTGTGTGTCTGTGTGAGTGTGTGTGCGTGTGCGTGCGTGAGTGTGTGCTTGCATGCCTGTGTTTGTGTTTTTTTAATGAATGCTTTTGATTGTTTTGTTTCTTTGAATCTAGAAAATAAAACATATTTTCTGCAGTTTGTTTGCCATGTCCTGGTAGCTATGTGGTTTTCATTGTGTTTTTTTTTTTGTAAATAACAAAAACTAATAATTAGCCGTGTCCATTTCAGGAATGAGTTTCATGACTCCCGAGCCTGATACACCACCAACGTCAACCCCGGACTCTAACCCTCTGGGTGACCTGATCCATGCCGCCCTGCAGAGTAAAGAATACTTAGGAGAGCCATCTGCAGGCACAGGTACACTTACTCAGGCCTCTTAGGCTTATAGGTATAATGCAGCAACAGGATAATGTTAAATATGTATATTCACTGGAAATTACATTGAACAGGACCTTTGGAATATGCAGGTACCACCACCAACCCCACGCAGGCCGTGCCTGGCCTTGGGCAGGCCGAGTCAACCGCGACAGTCATATCACCGGGGCTGCTCACCACAGCTTTAAGTTCCTCCTCTACCGCCGGCCAGACAGGACCCAGGAATACCATGTCCTCACTGCCCATAGAGGAGGAGACAACCACCACTCTGATCACCACCACCACCATAACCACTATGCACATGCCAGGTACTTGCATGACACCATCACCCGGCTTTCCCACAGTATAGTGTTGCACCCTTAAATTAACGACTCTTTCGTTTTGGCAACTTTATTCTCCCTGGACTGCATATATTTTTTTAGCAAGGTTTTCACTGACTTTTTTTCACAGCGTGTCTTATTCACGGTCAACTTTACAACACCACAATCAGGAACACATCCTGATGACGTACAAGGTCACAAATCTACTTCCGCTTAATAATAAGAAAATAAAGTGATAAAATAACATCAGTCTAATTGTTAAATAATATTCCCATGTACGTTTATAGCTCAATGCAATTTTTATATATTTCATTTCTAGGTCGCAACAGTAGCTTGTTTATTGAAGTCACGGTCCTGATAAAGCAAGGTGAAAAAGTTTCAATCAAAACAATTCAAGATCGCACCCATGGCTTTAGATTTGCTACAATCTTAGAGGCGCCACTATCTACAACTAGTTCCTATCCTCTTCGCTTCCCGTCACAATTTCAGTAATTTCTCTTCTCATGCCCTGCTTTGGAAAAGGAGTGACAAGGAGATCTTGACAAACGAGGTAACGTGAAGCATGTTGTCATAAAATATTCATGATGAAACATCAACAGGTTACTATACAACGTGAGTTGCTTGTGAAGGAAAATGTACTGTGCATGTACTGTATATGTTTATTGTATAGTATATTGTTTTCAGTCTCTAGTGGCTAAGGCAGAATAATGTAGGCTTGCTATGGAGACAACAATAAATAACAACAATATAGCTACCAGCTATAAATGCAGCCATTTACCATTCACCTGCTGGAAATGTGAGGGATTTTTCTATAACATAATCAGTATTGATTTTAGATTTTTAACTCACTGCTAACATTGGAACATGTCTGATTTGTAAGAATATGAGTTAAGAACACTTAAGTGCAGCCTTTTTTCTACATTTCTATTTTCTTTACATTTCTTATTATTGCAATAATGTGCAGCTTGTATTTCTACATTTCAGGATTCATGCATCAAACTTTGGAAAATGCAATGAGTGACTGAATAGTCATGAAGATGACAAAGTGCATTCCTGCTTTCTTTTTCTAAAGTATTCTATGAAACAATTGCTTCTATCTCTCCATCATAACCCAAAGCTAGACAGTAGATTGGTTAACAAGCATAAACTGCTGTGAGAGGATTTCAGCATCATTTGGATGATTGTTAGGATAGCCGACACTGAACACACATACACAAATGGTGTGACCAGAAATTAAATACAACACAGGACAGTGAAGGTGTGTGAACTGGGTGAATAGGTTGATCAACCTTGTGTCTTCAAATCTGGAGAATCCAGGCTCTATGTGGCCTGAACCATGAACACATGAAGTTTATAAAGACTACACATTGCTCTACCTGCTTAGTACACTAATGATTGGAACCAAAGTCAAACTACTTCCATTATTATTGCTTTCAATAAAATGTATATAACTCGCAAAGGAAACAATGTTTGGAGATAAGGAGAAGCAGATAACTTTAAAAAAAATGTAACCAGTGAGACGTGAAACTTACCAAATTGGCGTGGACATGAAGGAATGTGTGGTGGGGATTCTGTGGTTGTGTGAAACATTCGCTGCTTGTATTGCACAGTGTCACATAAAAAGTATTTATTTAAGTCGAAAAACCTTGAAAATAAAATTTAAATATATTTTGTTGTCTTAAAGTCGTTATTACAGTGACAAAATTCAACTTAATTGGCAATGAGCACTTGAGTGACAGTTTTTTCATTCAGCTGTGGTCCCTGCTCTCACTGCAGGTGGTTGAGAGCCGTTACTCATTCTAGTCATGAAATAAAATACACAAAGATGGCACTGGCCACAAATGAGAGTGGAGGAAATGTGGTTTAGCAGTTAGGTGTTGGGTTAGCTTATTTACAGCAGATGTGGGAGTTGAATAACCGATGAGGGGGTTGTTTTTGTGTGTGTGTGTGTGTGTGTGTGTGTGTGTGTGTGTGTGTGTGTGTGTGTGTGTGTGTGTGTGTGTGTGTGTGGGTGTGTGTGTGGGTGTGTGTGTGTGTGTGTGTGTGTGTGTGTGTGTGTGTGTGTGTGTGTGTGTGTGTGTGTGTGTGTGTGTCACTTACTTCCTCTGTGGTTGCATTGTTTTTACTGGGAATTGTCTTTTCAACCCCCTATGAAACACCCTCCAGGTAGTAAGGAAATGTCTCAAACATGTTCCACGGTCATGGCAACACTAAAGGAATTTTTCGACATTTTCCGAAATTCACTTTTGCTTACAAAAGCCTGTGATGACATGATCAGTACAACTCTCATGTCTGTATTGTAAATAGGAAGCTACATGTTAGCATTAAAGATGCTGGTAGGTGGGTTATTCCGTTTAGACAGAGCCAGGCTAGCTGTTACTACTCTTTATGCAATGCTATTAACCGTCTGAATTCTCTAGCAACATATTAACCAAGAAAAATTTACCCATATGTGTATCATCATTATCTGGTGTAAATGCATTTTTTAATGGGAGACCTTTTACTGTTTTACTGTTAAGATTACTGCTGTCTTTCTGTTGCAACAGATCAGAGAAAACTGTTGACGTCCTGGACAGGTGACTCGAGTAGCAGAGCCACTTGTCTGCTATGACATGTTGTTTTCTTGTTATGGAAGCATATATCTTTTCGTTTGATATTTTTCTACCAGTCCACCCTCAAGAAGTCAACTGCAAACGAGTATTCAAGCGCCCCCTCTTGTGCATCATTGCTCATAGAATTTCACATACAATATTTGTCTTGCTTCTGAACCAGCCTTGGTGACTGAGGTCTGACCCTACTCAGCTGAATAGTTTTGCTGTGACTTTATTTTTTATTTTTTTTTGTATCCCTTTGAATAAAATACACCCCAGGTCAGATTAAACAATCTTTATTTCTCACAACGGAATAAATCAAATTAGCACCACACCTGTATATGCACTCAAGAAATACCATTTTATTTGATTATAGCAACAATGGCAGCCAAGCAGAGTCGGACCTGTATGGTTATAATTCTTGTCATTGTCAGCGAGACAGCATTGCTTGTAGTGTCAAGGTCCCTTTACTAAATCACTACAGCATCGCCCAACGTCTGACACTAGCAGAACAAGTATTTGTGGCCTATCTTCTGCACCCTTTGAGAGAACTCATAAAATAAATGTAACTTCTCTCTAATCTTGGAATCACTGAATGCTCTAATTTGCAATCACACCAATCATCAAAGAAAAGAAAAGACAGTCACTGGGATAAAACAAAAAATAGTCCTCTTCTGCTTCGGTCTGTGTCATTTTAGTGCCTGAAGAAAAATATCTTTCAAGTGCGAAATAATAGTGATATATCCGTACGCCCACTATGGAATACACAGAGTTTGCATGGTTGCCTGTGCATGGTTCACCTTGATTTGAAGCATCCTTTCACTGGCTGTGAAAATATCAGTTGGGGAAAAAGCCATCTATGACCACTCATAACTCAGATCCTGCCAACAAGCCCCTGAGCTAACTGTATTATATTAAATATTAAACCATATAAATGTGAGTCGTGCTGTGGCTTGATATGGGGGTAAAAAAAACTAAATGTGTGTTTGCAGAAGCATTCCTGTAGTATGAAGCAAAGTGGATAGCGTTTGATGTATTTCTGGGCTAACTGTTTCTCATCCTGCCCTTTCCCTCTTTTCACAGTACAATGCAATGCGACTTTGTCAGCGATGGAGGATGTTGTCGAGTCACCAGATCCTGCATCAACATCATCTTTTTCCCCTCTGGAATGCACCTACAGCATTACTGTGTACGCAGGTTATGGTGTGGAAATTCAGGTAAATTGCCCTTTCCCATGAATCCATAAACATGAATCTTTTAAGATATTCAAAGGCCACGGTAAAATAGTCATTTATGTCCTTAAACTAAATATGTATGCTTCTGTTCTGATGGTGAGAATTTATAATTGGTCGCACATTTTGAAGAAACTGTAGCAGTGATCACATGGGAGTAAGCTTTCGTTTTAATAGTGAGTCAATCTGCGAAAACACTGTGAGTTTTGAGCTAAAAGGCGGAAAGTGGGAAGTGTTGTTGCCAAAAGGAGGGTTTGCACTTGTTTGCATAGGAGAGACTAAAAAACAGCTCAATCCTGTCATGTGTTAGATGTAAATCAGTGAATGACTCTGGGATTATTTCAGTTTCTGAATTGTCTGGCAAGTGTATATATAACAGACAGCTGCTAGAAACAGGTTTCATGTCATTACTTCCTCTTTTTCTTTTGCCTCTAGGTGAGGAAGGTGAACCTTTCTAAGAAGGAGTCTCTGACGATCATGGGCTATGGAGGTTTGGTTCCGGAGCTCTTAGCCAATGAGACGCTGATGAGAGAGGGTCAGGTGATTCGCAGCACAACCAATCAGGTGTACATACACTATCGCAGTCTCCGACAGACCAACCATGGCGTGTTCAGCCTCCACTATCAAGGTAAATGAACCCTTCCGGTTTCATAAAATAATTACAAATGACCGGCCTGTTACAAGTGTTCTGTGACTGGGAGGAAACCCTGCATACCTGTGTATTTAAAAGCAAACAAGCAGAGTAGATTTTAAGGATCAACATGCAACTGATTATTTAATATGATGTGGAGAATTCAGAAAACAGTGGCATGTTGTGAATGAGAAAAGTTCTGTCAGCGTGGTGTAGTGTAGTTGACTGACGGTGCTAGAAATTCCCCAGTAGAAGCTCAAATTTTCTTTCAATCCTCCATTTTACAAAATAAAATAAACTTTTTTTCTCCATGCATCAACATCAACAGCCTTCCTGCTGTCCTGCCCATTCCCTCTGTCTCCTGAGGGCGGCGGAGTGACAGTGACAGACATCCATCCCGGAGGTCAGGCCCACTTCCACTGTGATCCGGGTTTCCAGGTTCGAGGCCATGAGGTGGCTACTTGTGTCAACACAACACAACCTCACTGGAGCACCCCTGGGCCACAGTGTGTCGGTCAGTAAACTGATTGAGACTTAAAGGTGGAGTCAGCAATTCTGGAGCATCCTTGTTGTCAATTTTTGTTTTGTCAAAATCAGTGAATATCTCCTCACGATCCACTACCTTTAGGTATTGTGTGTGTGTTGAAAAAAAAATCTCTGTAAACTGTTATGGTGGGCTACCTTTGTTAAGATACTCTTTGTTTACATACCCCTTTAGAGCCTAGGCTGTGTATTGACACCAGATTTTAAGGACAGCGGGTCATTCATAACAGAGACATCCGCTGATTTTGACAAGAAGTGATTTTGACAACAAGCGTTCTCCAGAATTACTTACTCCACCTTTAAATGAAATTGAACAGCTGCAATATCTTGGGAAATAATGTATGGGATATAATTCTTTCCATAGCTGTATCTTGTGGAGGTTGGATTCGTAACGCAACAGTGGGCCGGATACTGTCACCACCCCCTCCGTCTGTCAGCAACCACAGTAACGGAAATAACTTGAGCTGCCACTGGTTAATAGAAGCTAAGGAGGGACACAGACTCCACCTGCACTTTGAGAGGATTGCACTGGATGAAGATGACGATAAGTATGTTTGTGTTTCACAAGTTTTCTTTTCTTGACACTGCATGGTTTAGGACTGCAGAGAGTATAGACTACACCAACTGATTTGGATGTTTTTTTTTAAATGCTCAATTACCAGTCTGTTCTGTTCAATTGTTGAAAAAGCTCAGAGTCAGTCGGATCAGAACAGCCTTCCCTTTATTTTCTACTACCTTTGTTTCATGTTCGGTTTGAGCAGAAACACATTTTGATTTTGTTTTATTGATTTATTAAAGCATATTTGTCCAATTTAAAATTCCACATCCCTAAAGCTACTGTATCTACAATAGACTAAATAGAGAAAAGAGAGAACAATATGTTTTTAACTGATGCATGGGAAAATGGCCTAACCGTAATACATTACCCATAATGCAAGTTGTTTGTGTTTTTGTCCTGCAACCCCCCCACGTGGGCAAAATAGACTGCAGCTATTATTTTTTTTTATTATTTATCACACCGTTACTCGTCACCATTGAGGATCGAAAAACAATTCAATTAAAAATGTTTCATTAATAAAAATGGAAAATAATCCTTAACAATTAACGTCTAACTTCATGAAAACTTTCATTTGACTATTACACAATAAGAAAAAATGCTCTTGATTTCTAAATGTATCAAAAATTGATAAAGTGACCGAGACCAAAGCAAAATATGTGTATTCTCCAGCAGTATTGTAAACGTTACACCAGACACCTTCAATCTGGTATCAATGCACATGTATGCATCCCTTATTCAGACACTGATCATAAACATATCTCCTCTCTATGCTCTCCACCTTACCATTGGGCATCTTTGTGTGTGTGTTTTTTTTGCCCTCTCAGGTTAATTGTGCGCAGTGGAAACAGTTCCCTGTCTGCTCCGCTCTTTGACTCAGACCTGGATGATGTACCAGAGCGTGGGTTACTGAGTGAGAGCTCCACACTCTACCTGGAGCTCACCGCTGACTCCTCCTCCATCCCTCTGCTTCTGGCACTGCGATACGAGGGTGAGCAAGAGAGACTTTGGAAACTCAGTCAGGCATCCTTTTCCTTAATTGAGAGCTTTCCCACATTCAGCAGAACGCAAAGACAGCGGCAGAGCTTCGTACCTCATTATTGTACATTCAATACCTGGGTCAGCATTCTGCCTTCCAAACCAGTCACATATGATGTGTTATAGAATGAACTGAGCCCACCCATTATAGGAATTCAAAAGCCTCAGAAGTGACACGTGTCACTTGTTACAAGTTTTTTTTTTCTCAGAAAGCACTTCCTAAATTGACCTTTCCAATCTGGATGATTAAATGATATTAATATAATTAAATTAGGGATAATTTAATTAGATAATTGATTTGTCAAACAGTAAATTATATCTAAAGTAGGAATGGGTTTAATGGTCTGCAGCCATAATGAGCCATACAGGTATTAGTGTTTACAGCCTGCCCACATGTCAGTGGGATTTATTTTAGGCTTTGGAGATGCTCACAGTTTACGTTGTTGGTGCCTCACGCCTAAGATTTTTCTAGTCTAGTGTGTTTAAGATTCTGGTTCATTCCAAAGGGAATTCTTCACTGCTCTCACCTCAATAAAAATGGTATCTTTGCTTAAAGGAGAACAAACGCTTGTCGACAAAAACAGTTTTTGTCCAAATAAGTGAACACCTCCTTATGATTTGATACCTGGGTGTGTGCGCTAAAAAGAAATCCACTGTTAATCCACACCCTAAATTCTGTAATTGGGCATGTTGCTATACGGTGGGCCCCCTTTGATTACATACCCTTTGTGTACATGCCGGTTTAAAGTGCAAAGAATGTGGATTTCTTTTCAGCACACACACAGTACGGACAGGTAGCGTAGATTGTGTAGAGATATTTACTGAATTTGACAAGATGTGATTTTGTCAACAAGCTTTATTCAGAATCGCTGACTGCACCTTTAATTTTTTCAAGCAGTTACTATAATCCGAAAAAAAACAATATATGGGGAATAACAAAATACCCTTTCTGTATTTTTCAGTACAAATATACACCCAGTGTGTCTAATGTTTTTTTGTCTTTTTTTTTTTAAGCCTTTGATGATGAACACTGCTGGGAGCCCTACATGCCACATGGAAATTTCAGCAGCAGTGACATCACATACCAGCTTGGCACCACTGTCACCTTTACCTGCTCTCCGGGCTTCGTCATGCAACAAGGTTCAGGGACTATTGAGTGTGTCGACCCCAGCAATCCCCATTGGAATGACAGTGAGCCCGTGTGCAAAGGTAAGTGTCAGGATTGAGCTTCGGTTGTGTTTCGTTGAAGTGAATCTAGTAATATGTCAAAACCCTCCTGCCAGTAGTTTACAAAATCAATCAGATTTTTTATTTCTCTAATTACAAACGTTCTTATGCCTTCTTCCTTCTGTTGTTTGCAAGCTATGGTTGATTTTACTCCACTTAAATCTTCCCCTTATCTGCATTTCCAAAACACATAGAGTTCTGTAAGCTTGTATAGAAAGTGAGAGAGACATTTGATTCATTAATATTCAAACTGAATTGCAATGAGATGGGTGCCAGAAGATGTCATATGCTGATCTGCTGACAAGCTGTGAAAACTGAGTGCAAAAGCATGAGAGACTGTTGCAGATTTAGAACTAGCAGATGTATTCAGGGACCGGCCGAAAACACAGGTGCTATAGTTTCAACCAAGTGAAAAAAAAGCTCTGAAAGCCATATGCTGTGTGGTATTTCTGCTTGCAGGAAAGCACAAATAACTCATACACAGTGATGTACTGGGAGGTGGATGGAGAAATATGGGTATCTTGACAAGACTAGGAGTACAGTTGTCTTGGTCATCCGTGGATCGCATTCTCTCGCAGGGTGGTAAGGGACCAAAACCTGCAAATGTTGTGGTTTAAAATATTCCCAGGGTAGTTTTTGTTTTCTCTCATGCAAAATTGTGCCTTTGTATCAAAATAGAAATGCTGTATTTGGCTCCTTTCTTTAAAGTGGTCATCTCACTTTCCTTGCTGTTTTTGTCCACTGGTTACTGTGTGAAGAAATGAGGTTGAAACAGTGTAATTCTTTATATTATTTTCTGATCATATTCTATGATTGCATAACCGTATTCAGGCGATAAATAATGCAAAGACTGTTTTAATGACGTCATTGAGAACAGCACAGATGTGTATCTAATGCAAGTTTTAAGTAAGCCAATGCTCATGATACCATATATTATTCAGCACATCTCTCCTCTTTAAGTGCCCTTCTGAAATCTTTATGACGTGTCTTTGATCCTTTTTACTGTGTATTTATTTATTTTCTCTCCCTCCGTTAATAATTCATTTTTCTCCAGTTGCTTTGTTTTTTCCTTCAATTTTCTTCTGATATTTCATCATCGCTTTCATGGTTCCGTCGATCGCTCTTCCAGTCCACATCCTCACCTCTCTCTCCTCTCTTCTGCTCTCTCTAAAGCTGTGTGTGGAGGGGAGTTGACCGAGCCCGCTGGTACCATCCTGTCTCCTGATTGGCCCCTCAGCTACTCCAAGGGGCAGGACTGTATATGGCAGATCCACGGTAACGAGGAGAAACGCATTGAACTGGACGTCCAGATGTGAGTGTTTCTTTTTGAAATTGTATCCTTATGTCGCAGCGGCCGCTCACTGCATGTCATCCATCCATCCCCTCCTCTCTCTCACCATATTCGCTCTGTACCTCTTCAAACTGTCAAAGAAAGGTGAGAATACCTAAACAAATGTATCATAAAAACATATATATTAACTAAACAACATTAAATGAACCAACTTTCTGGTGTCAAAATTGACTCATGCGCACATGACATCATTTCCACTCTTCATGTTTTTCTATTTTGTTTAACTCTAACACCGAATGATAACATTGTGATGAAGGAGAATTTAGAGATTGTACATATTGTGCTGAATATCCTTTGTACATGTGTAAATTGTAACTCATTAAAAGAAAACTAGCAAATGAACGTGAAAGGAAGATATTATGTTGCAGTTTTATATCATCTTCTGTCTCTCTTAGCTTTCCTCTCTGTGTGTGAGGTGGGTAGACTGAATCTCCCTGAAGTGAAACCTCATTTCTCCTTGTTTTCCCCTTTGTACTTCCCCCTTAAAGTTTGAACATCCGGCACACTGACGTGCTGACCGTTTTTGACGGACGTGACCTCATGTCCCATGTGATTGGACAGTACTTGGGGTCCAGGGAGCGTTTCCAGGTGGTGTCCGGGGGTTCAGAGGTCACCATTCAGTTTCAGAGCGATCCGGATGATTCCAGCTTCATCCTGAGTCAAGGATTCCTCATCCATTATCATGGTAAGTGTGCTCCTTAAAAGATGGAGTCAGCAATTTTGGAGAATGCTTGACAAAATCCCATTTAGTCAAAATCAGTTAATATCTCCTCACAATCCTCTGGCTCTACGTACTATGTGTGAACTGAAAACAAATCTGGTGTTAATACACAGCCTAGGCTCTGTAAACAGGCACGTCAACAAAGGGGGCCCACAGTAGCTAGCAACATGCCCGTTTACAGAGCCTAGGCTGTGTATTTCAGCACACACACAGTACGGACAGGTAGCGGATGGTGAGGAGATATTCACTGATTTTGACAAAAAAGTGTTTGACAACGACCATTCTCCAGAATCTCTGATTGCACCTTTAAGGCTCTATTTTTATGGCTCGACATGTAAAAACAAATCATAAACCTTCACATTGGTTTTAACATTTTATATAAACAGTTAGGGCTAAGTTAAAGTCTGTCCCCTACCTTAACAGGTCCAGTGAGAGTCTCCCATGCATAAAGAATAAATCCTGAACAAGCTATTTTAAACCCTCTTATTGCGCTCTCTCTATCTCTCTCTCTCTCTCTCCCTCTCTGTGCTGTGCAGAGGTTGAGCCCAACGACACCTGCCCTACCCTCCCTCAAATTGAGTCCGGATGGATAAGCTCCTCCCACTCCTCCCCTGTGAGAGGCAGCGTGCTGACCTATCAGTGCCAACCAGGATATGACATCCAGGGCTCTGACATCATCACCTGCCAGTGGGACCTATCCTGGAGCAGCAGTCCACCTACATGTGTCAAAGGTGAAACAAGTCCCTCCACACAGACACCTCTGTTAAGTAACACTGAATGTAAAATTATATTTTTTTCCATTGCATTGGTTAATTTTTTAGCCAAGTATAAATATGAGGTCGAAAATGTACATTAAGGTGTTTTTTATCTTAACCTTTTTTTTCAAAACTATTTAAATAGTATTCTTACTCTAAACACAATCAGGTTTCATCTACATGTTTAACTTTTGTCAAAAAGACTCAATGCAGTGTTCTCGTTTGTTCTTTCTTTTAAGCTGTTTTCGGGAAAAGCTAATGACAACATTAATAGCCTTCCACTTCCATATCTATAATAAATGTGTAGCTTCAGCCAGCAGCCGGTTATCTTAGCTCAGCGTAAAAGTGATAAAAAGAGAAAACAGCTAGCCTGACTCTATCCAAAAGGTAAAACAATCCTCACACAAGTAGGACTTCTAATGGCAAACCTCTGTTGTCTCTCTCTGCCTCTTCTTCTCTCTCTCTCTTTCTTCTTCTTTCCTGTCATGTATTATCGCTATCTTATAAATGCATAAAAACAGCTTTTTAAAGCTAAGCTGACTGGCTTGCTGTCATATGTGTCCCACAGTCCAGCAGTGTCCCGACCCAGGAGACGTGGTGAACGGAGCGCGCTCGGTACGCCCTGAAGCAGGTTTTGCGGTTGGAACAGTCGTTCGTTTCTCTTGTAACCAGGGCTATCAACTGGAAGGCCCCAGCCAAATCTCCTGCCACGGGCGGGACACTGGCACCCCCAAATGGAGCGACCGCAGCCCAAAGTGTGTCTGTAAGTCCCTATACTTGCACTGTGCTGCTCTGTTTATGGTGCTTTATTGGTGCTGCACGTTTTTTTAAATTACCTACAAATAGATGACATACTGTACACGTGTATTTGTGTGCTCTGGAACAGTAAAATATGACCCATGCCCAAACCCCGGAGTCCCTGACAATGGCTACCAAACCTTATACAAGCACAGCTACCAGGCAGGAGAAACGCTGCGCTTCTTCTGTTATGAGGGCTACGAACTCATCGGCGAGGTCATCATCAGCTGTGTTCCCGGCCATCCCTCTCAGTGGAACAGCCCGCCGCCATTTTGCAAAGGTAAGGGTCATCATTGTCTCAGCAATTATTTTATATCGCTCTGGACCATTCTAAGATTATGTTTGATTTCGACACCCGTTTATCATCAAGATGGTATTAGGATCATACGTGTCGTTATCAACATTAAAATACATATGAGGTCCTGAAGGTGCATCTATGACTTTTGGATGTAATCTAACATATTGAATTTGATTTCTCTTTCTCTTATCTTCATTTCACACAGTGGCATATGAGGAGCTTTTGGATGATCACAAATTAGAAGGTGTTTAATTGTATTTTATACTATATAAAGTGTATTTGCTGCAAACAAAAAAAACGTAACCATAATAAATGCATTTAAAACATGTTTAGCAGCATATTTCTAATATATTTGACAAATTGGATTAACAACCAAAACAAGAATACGAGAACAGTAACAGTACGGCTGGTGAAAAGGCTTGTTTTTGAGAGGACTTGTTTTACTGTTTCACAGTGTCCCAGTCATTTGAGCCGTCCCATCAGATCCTGAGTGAGAACATTGCTTTGGCAATAATTCTGCCAATCATCTTGGTCATCCTCCTGATTGGAGGAATTTACATGTACTATACAAAGTAAGTGCCCTGAGTAACCAACGTGATATTTAATCCTTGTAAACACTGAGATCGTGTCACTGATTTTACTTGTATTCACCTCTGTTCTCAATACAGTCTATTTGTATCCATATATTTATATGTTATTTTTTCTGACTCCCAGCATATGCAGACTAGAGTGGAAGCCGCTCTTCTGGAAGTCTCTTTCTCACACACACTCCTACAGTCCCATTACAGTCGAGTCAGATTTCAACAACCCTCTTTATGAGGCAGGGGTGAGTACGAGGCTAATACTTCAAATGTTGTATTCATGCTTGTTTTAATTGAGACTGTTTCATATCTATTTGTTTTAATATATAGATCAATTTCACATGTACGTTTCATTGATATTAAAATGGGTCCTTTGTCTCCTCCTTAAAAACATTTTAAAATGCCCCAATCTTTCATTTTCTTTTTTACTTATTGAATTCTTGTTTTGACCACAGGATACACGGGAGTACGAGGTATCCATTTAAAGAAGAAAATGTCTCGGTGAGAAACGAAAAAAATCACAGAAAGATGCAATCCTTCTGGAAAACAAATTCCTTAGTATTATAAGGCCTCACTCCCCTTTTATCACTTATATTTGATTATCTTTCTGTTTTGCCATTGTTCTTTCTCTGGTTTATTAATTGTGCAAGTTCTTTATTTTGATTTGTTGCACTGGGATGGTGGTTTGCCAAACGTCATATCATCATCCTATCATTAGGACTGGTGCCTTATGAAAGGGTTAAGAGATGGACAACAAATGAAAAAAAAAATGAGGGGGCTAAATAACATTGATTTATTTATTATGTTAAATTATTATGAGGCCAAAACATTAGAAAACTTGGCAATACTGAATTTGTAACTGTCAAAATGAGTGTAATAGTACACACTGAATGTTATTTTCTTTTCATTTTTAGAGTGTCTTATTTTACAGAGTGATGTTAGTAAGGGGGAGGATACTTTAATTTGAACCATGAGAAAAAGTTTGACATTGGTAGTGAGTGGTAAGTTTGTCATTTTCTCTCTCTAACTCTCTCTCTCTCTCTCTCTCTCGCTCTCACTCTTTCTCTCTCTATGTACACACACACACACAAACAAACACATTGAATGTAAATATCCGACTTAATATTGATTGAGGTTGATATATATATACTACATTATATATAAGCCTCATATATACACTTATACAAGGTAGTGGGAGGTTATATATTTTCATTATATACGTAATGAAAATTCAGTGCCAAAATATAATGTTAAATAATTTAATGTCCCTAAGTGTTTCATCTGTTGTTGCAATACTGTTTACAAAGGCAGTGTTTATTTTATTCTTCGCTGTTTCTGGAGTGCACCGTCACCCAGTGTCACATGACATATACGAAAAGGTGAGGACATGAATGTCATAATGCTTAGAGCATGCACTGATTGTAAATTATATTGCTTCTGCTCAATCTTGCCATTATCATTATAGTTATTAACAGTTATCATTGTTATCAGATTTGATGTTGTATGCACTATGTTGATGAAAAATTACAAACTTGGCTGCTTGCTGTGATGCATTATGTATTTATTTACAAATGATTGTTTGAACAGTGAATGTGTTCTCACTCACTGTGCCAAATGCAGGATCTTGGAGACTGTTGCTTTGTAGACTTAATTCTTCTCTTATCACCAGTAGCATTTCTTTGCTTCATATATGAATACACTCTTTTGAAGGCAGTACATTATTTGCTGAAATGGAAATAAAGTCTCTGTTGAATGGTGTAAAACTTGTTGAAATCAGCAATTATTTGTTCAAATAACACAGAAACATTCAACATATGTACAGTGGGAAAAACCTGTTAGAAATTGTGTTTGGTTTAACATTCATTTTGAACATACATAAAACGCATTATTATTATTTATAGGCCTACCCCTAAATGATAATAATATTAATCAGTAGAAAATATATGTATTATTCCCACTGAATAATGTGTGGTTATGTCTAGTCATCAATAGAACAAACATGAGCATTTCATGATAATTGTGTTGGTTTGTGAATATATCATTTTGACCCGCTTATTTTGAAAGTACTTACCGAAAGTTGTACTATCCTCTCATGTCCGTGTTAACGCTACCTTGACTATTAAACGACTGCAGTTCTTCATGGTGACCGCCAGAGGGGAGTAGAGACTCACAACTAAATATAGTCAGGTCAACTGTATTCATAGATATAAATACACTGTATTAGTGATAATTGTGGTTGTACATATTCATGTTGAAAAAGTTAAATCTGATAATGCTAAACATTAACCTAAAAATATATTACAGTCTATTCTCATTTTTTTTAAAGCTATTTGGGTAGGCTACCTAAAGGGATACATTTGAACCGTTGGCATTACTGACACGTATTTCTCTACTGTTCCAAAAGGCGGCGATATCACGTCACAGTTGAATGTTTAACCAAAGCATGAAAGTAGAAGAAGAATGTAGCGGAAGAAGATGTGCTGGTTTCGTTTCCGAGTGACCTATTTAGCTTCGTTTATGAACCTCAATCAATAGTCTTTGTGTACAACAATGGAGTTAACTGCTCTTCATTTAGTAGTTTCCTCCATTTGATGGTTAGTTTCATATTTTTCACTTAAGAAGCGATACAAAAAAGGACTATTGCTAGCTTAGAGCACTTAGCACTGTCTGTTGTTAGCCTCTTTGATTTAGCTGCGATTAAAATGAGCTGCCAAACGTTTCAAATCTGTTTTCAAGTGTTTCAAATCCGCTGTGAAACATTAGCACCGCTGTAAATTAATTCGTGAGGTTCGGACTGTTCACAGTAGTTGGCTAGCTGACTATCGATTATTGGCTGATTAGACGCGTACACGTTTAGCTTTATCTTGGCTTGGTTCTCTGGCACAGCTTCCTTGGATGTTCAGTGTGGTAAGTACTCTTTGTTATAAGATAGCTAAATAGGCCTACTACATGAATTGTGTCAGCCTGATCATCACAACAACAAACAAGATCTTAGCCACAGCAATCGTTGTTGTTGTTGTTGACATCATGTAGATAAACACAACTGTGGTGCAATATCTATCATAGTCTGTGGATGATATCTAGGTTCAGCTGTAAAATATCAAAACATATCTTACTCATATTCATGTCCAGCTATAGGCTACTGATGTCTGGGTCTGTCTGCTGCGGGATAGCCAAAATGCTTGCTGCTAATCTAGACTACTTTTCACATTAGCATTTATAATAACAACAAGACACAATGGGTGTGGTTAACTAAGTAGTATGGATTCGGATGCATATATAGCAAATTAATAAATAAAAAAAGTCTTAATATGGCAAAAGAAAATGCTGTGATCTCTCATATTCTATTCCAGATACATTTTCATAGTTAGTGCTGTGTCAGTTACAGCTGCACTATGTAAGCTAGACTTGGGTATGCTTGGCTAGCAGCTACACACAAAGATCGATGACATAATGTGTCTGGTGGTAATGTCCAAGACGCTAAATGTGGTACTAAATCCTAATCATAACTCATACAGTGGGCCATGGTAGCAACATGCATATCCCCACCTCTAATAACTTGATCCATTTTGTACGTCGTACCGGCTTTCATCAATCTAAATATTTAATCCATCGCATCTGTAGCCTTTGCTGCTTTAACTGAATACAAATGATCATGACTTAATCTATATAACAACAAGGGAGTTACAGTAGTTAAGATTCAGACATAGCCTGCATTGATGGTAAAAATGCCATGACACACAGTTTTAGGAGACAACTGAAATAGTGGCTATATATCCACATTAAAGCCCCTGTAAACCCAAATCCACAAAACCCTTCTACCTGTGTAATTTGGGGGAGTTAGTTGATTGATTGTAAGCAACTGAAGAGAGTTATGTATATTTTACTGAGTTTTATAGTATTATCACTTTTGATTTTTACTATTTTAGAGCAGGTTTCCAGAGGCTTTAATACATGATCATTCATCAACGTGTTCTAGTCCTAAACACCTGTACTGTAAACAACCAATGCTGTATGTTGTTGTTGACTGTGTTCCAGTCAGGAAGTGACCTTTCAGCCCCATGTCTGCTGAGGCCTCGGTTGGCAGTGCTGCTGCTGACTCTGTCCAGTCCACTGTCTCTCAGCCGGCCTTCCACAACACAGACGAGCTTAGAAGCCGGGGTCTGCTGGGGAGCAAGTATGTCAAGATAAACGTGGGCGGCTCGCTGCATTATACAACCGTGCAGACGCTAAGCAAGGAAGACAGTCTACTGCGCAGCATATGCAACGGAGGAACAGAGGTCACCATAGACGCAGAAGGTGTGTGTGGATGTGTATGTCTGTCCTGTGAGCAACAACCTTTTGTCACTGGATCCACATCGCTGTTGCCTAATGTCTCCAGGGCTGTTTGCCATTTGTATCAGGAATTCTAGAAATGTCACTTTGAGGTTAACGGAACAGATGGCCTAGTGTGAGAGTGTGCCCTTAGTGTTTCACAGTTATCCACATCATTGAAAGATGAATAGAAAACAGATTGTTATGGATCCGCTCTCTCAGAAGGTTCAAAGGTCAAAGGTGGAGTCGGCGATTCTGAAAAATGCTTTTTTGTCAAAATCGGTATATAACCGCACATTTTGCTACCTGTCCTTTCAGTGTGTGCGCTGAATACCTAAGGTGGTTAAAACACATCCAATGCTCTTTAAATGGGTATGTAATAGGGTATAAAAACCAAGGGGGCCCACCGTAGCTAGCATCATGTCCGTTTACAGAGGCTAGGCTGTGTGTACTAACACTGGATTTTTTTTTCGGTGCACACAAAGTACGGACAGGTAGCTGATCATGAGAAGATATTCACTGATTTTGATAAGAAGTGTTCACCAGAATCACTGACTCCATCTTTAAGTTTGTGTCCTGAGAGTATTCTTAAATGACCCTACTGCCTTTTCAAATGTCACATTAAGAAACCTTTGACAAAAAGTAACGGTGATTACTGAACGGTACAAGTCACTCAAAAATATTTTTCCTGCTGCCTCAGGTTGGGTAGTGTTGGAAAGGTGTGGCCGCCATTTTGGTGTGGTTTTGAACTTCCTGCGAGATGGCTCAGTACCACTACCAGACGACCACAAAGAACTGGATGAGGTTTTGAAGGAGGCCCAGTACTATCGGGTCCAGGGACTCGTTCAGCACTGCCAAAGTGCTCTAGAGGTAAATGGATGTTCTTCTATTTTTCAATTTGTGTAGCTATTGTTTATGTGCATATGTACAACTTAAAAAATGCCTAATAAGCCATTTTAAATGTATTATAATTTCCCCCATCCCTTCTGTGTGAACATCACCACCCAGCTCACCTGCTTTTTCATATAGTAGAACAATGAGTTCATTTGTACTTAACGGCCAAATATACCCTTAAAGTTGCATTTCTATATACAAGAGCAGGTGCAGTCATGAAATATCCTTATTTGTGTGAAATCATATAACCATTCAAACTCCTTCTGGCTAAACAGTAAGTTGTTTCATTGGTAAACGGATCGACATACAGTAGTTAAATACTTTAGCTGTTGGTTGGGCTAAACGAGAAACGTATTGACATCACTTTAGTCTCAAGATCGGTCAGATTGATGATTAATTGATACATACAGAAACCTGTTAGTTGCAGATATATGTTATTGTACTTTCTTTCTTTCCCTTCAGAAACAAAAAGATGTCTTTGAAACTGTGTGTCGCATCCCCATGATTACCTCAGCCAAAGAAGAACAGAAGATGATTGCTAGTTGTAGAAAGGTGAGTTGCATTGTATCTCAATCAAATGGACCACTGACAAAAAGTGTGTACTAGGTTAGCAGCAGTTTAATTGTATACATGCGTGCCACCAAGGGTTCAATAATGATAATAATAAATTGTTTGAAGAGAATTGTGAGCTATGGAAAGTGTAGTCTGCCGTCTACCAGGATTAATTTCTCTTTCTTGTCTCTACAGCCGGTTGTAAAATTACAGAACAACAGAGGAAACAACAAATACTCCTACACCAGGTAAGAATTTAAAATGGCTGCACGTTTCCTACATCAACTAAGAAAAAGAAACTCAACTCAAGTGAATTGCTGCCACAAAAACTTTCCCTTTTTAGCCTCACACATGCTTATTCATCTTCTCTGTCGTTAAAAACGTTATCTTTGTCTCTCCCCGTCACCAGCAACTCTGACGATAACCTGCTGAAGAACATTGAACTCTTTGACAAACTCGTGCTGCGGTTTAATGGCCGCGTCCTGTTTTGCAAAGACGTGCTCGGTGATGAGATCTGCTGTTGGTCTTTCTATGGCGAAGGCCGCAAGATTGCTGAAGTATGCTGCACTTCCATTGTCTATGCCACAGAGAAGAAGCAGACCAAAGTAAGCACGACGTAATGTGTACACTTAAGTCCTTAAAGCAATACTACAAGAAATATGGCTATTTGCTCTCTGATAGTGAGTTTGACACTAGTCATTTAGCCTAGCTTAGCACAGAAATAGAAAACAGATGAAACCGGTAGCCTGGCTCTTTTCAAAGTTAACAAAATACACCCACTGGCACCTCTAAAGATGACTAATCTGTTTCCGATATTTATGCTCAGCTAAGCTAAGCTAACCGGCTACTAAGTATACCCTTTATAACAGATGAATATAAGAATAGTATAATTTTTCATCTCACATTCCACCAGAAAGACAAAAAGTGTTTTTTGCAGTAAAACAAAAATTCTGTTTAGAATTCTTTTTCAACTCTATTGTCCCCAGCAAATAAACCCTTGAGCCACTCACCAATCTCGGAACATCTTGTGTTTTTAGGTAGAGTTTCCAGAGGCTCGAATTTTTGAAGAAACCCTCAATATCCTGATTTATGAGAACGGCAGAACAACTGGTCCAGGAGGCTTGCACCTTTTCGATTCAAAGTCTTCATTGGGCCAGTCGGAGGAAGAGGGCGCTGTGGGAGGCGACAGGCGAGTGAGAAGGATCCACGTAAGGAGGCATATAATGCACGATGAAAGAGGGCCTGGTCAGCAAACTGTGTATAAGGACTAATAATGTGAAAACTTAATACAGGGGAGGTGAAAACGTGTATGTACAATTTTTTTGGGGGGGTCGGGGGGGGGGGGGGTTGCTAGGAGGATGAAAAATCTCCTCGGTCATCATAGCAATAGCTTGGTAGTCAGTTATTTCATCAAACATCTTTAGACTTTTCTGCAGAGATGTAGGGGTTATAACTGAAGAAAGTCTTTTTTTTCTTTGGAGATAGAGAATGCTTCTGTTTGCAAGAAAAAAACAATTGTGTACATTATTTAAATAGGAAATGTGTAAAAAAAAAATAACCTGGGACATGAAACTGGCATACATATTGCAAACCTCCTGCAAGTTACTGAATGGGCCTCAAACCCAACTCCCACCCTATTGGTGGATTTTTATTCCTAGAGCACTGTAAATGTGGGTGTTCATGAAATGCACTGGCACCCTCCTCTGTTTCTGACTTGTAGGAAACATCTGTTGTCTTTTCAAATAGGGCTGATATTCTGCCTGACAGGGATGAACAGGGGAGTGGTCGAGTTTAGCTTAGATATGTTAACACTGGAATAAAACTGAGTAGCCATTTTTAGCGAGGTTGTCTATGAATGAGATTGTTGGGCAGCTCCTATTTTTCTTTATTTAAATTATTACTGCTGTTGCTTCAAGATGTTTTTTATTAATTAATTTATGAACCTAATTTATTGTTTGGTATTTAATGTATTGTATGCAATCTTTGTGTTAACTAGTGCTCAAGTGAGTTTAGATTTTTGGAACGCTATGATGCACTCTAAAGCACACCTCCCATTTTCGAATTTTTGCCTGTAAATGACGAAATGGTGAACTTACATTTCAGTTCAATGTTTCAAGAGGACCTGCAACCATTTCTTTGATATTGTATTTTATTCAGAGCCATGATCTTCCACTTTTGCTTTATGTCTTATACCAAACCACTGAAATTTGCTCAAAGTAATTGGCCAAAGAGTGATAAAGGCAGTGAATACTGGGTTGTGTTTGTAATCCTCTCAGGGAGAGGATACTTATTTTCCTTGCTTGTATTCACCAGGGTATTGGTCAACCTAATCACTCTCAATACTGAAAAAAGATGAATGAGAGCAATATGTATCTCAGACCCTTTTTTAAATCACCTCAGAATACCTTTAAGATATGCACTAATATAAATTCCGTCCATTTGCGGTCATGGGAATGTTCTAAATAAATGACTTTTGAAACCCAGCTTTATCTTCTTGGTCTCATGTTCGTCCTTCCTTCCTAAACTACAGTATACCTGAAACACACATGTTACAGAAAGGAAATGGAGGTTACCCTCAGGATTGTTTCTATGTTTACCATGCTTACGGTTATCTTTCTAATGTAAGGTACTTAACTGTGTCCCAACAATTACTCTATCATTTGGCATGAACCATTTGGATTTACCATATTTATATTTTATTGTACCATATTTTACAGCAAAAAGCTATTTTTAGAAATGTCACTATAAAGCCGCTGTGACACATTATTGAAGGAGTATACAGTCCCCTCCAATAGTATTGGAACAGTGAGGCCAATTCCTTTATTTTTGCTGTAGACTGGAAACATTTGGGTTTGACACCAAAATATGAATATGAGACAATAGATTCAACATTTCAGCTTTCATTTCCAGGTATTAACATCTGGATCTGATACACAGCTTAGAAGATAGCATTATTTGTAAAGAAACACCACATTTTTAGGTGAGCAAAAGTATTGGAACAGATAGACTTAAAATACATTTAAGTGAATAAGACTTAATGTTTTTATCATTATCTTGCAGCATGATGAAGGATATTCCAATCAGTTTGGTTTCACCTTTCTTTAAATTGGCAGACAAAATGTTTCTGTAGACTTCTGAGTTAATTTTGCTAACATGTGTTACTGTGTTGTTGTCAAGATGAACCTTTACCAAAGTGATGGAAAGGCTAAAGTTTGGCGAAAGAAAGGATCTGCTTATGATCCCAAACATACAGTACAAGCTCATCTGTGAAACACGGTGGAGGCAATGTCATGGCTTGGGCTTGCATGGCTTCTTCTCGGATGGGCTCATTAATCTTCATTGATGATGTAACACATGATGGCAACAGCTTAATGAACTCAGAAGTTTACAGAAACATTTTGTCTGACAATTTAAGGAAAGATGCAACCAAACTGATTGGAAGATCCTTGATCGTGCAGCAAGATAATGACCCAAAACACACTGTAAAAACAAAAAAAGGAGTTAATCAGGGGCAAGAAATGGAAGGTTTCAGACTGGCCAAGTCTATCTCCAGAGTTAAACGCTATAGAGAATGCATTTTACCTGCTAAAGAGGAGACCGAAGAGAGTAAACAAACAACAACTGAAAGAGGCTGCAGTGAAAGCCTGGAAAAGCATCACAAAAGAAGTTTGTGATGCACATCACAAAAAGTTTTGTGATGTCAATAGGTCACAAGCTTGATGCAGTTATTGCAAGGGAGGGATTTGCAACAAAATATTAAGTCGTATTTACTTTAATTTATTTTAAGTGTATCTGTTCCAATACTTTTGCTCACCTAAAAATGTGGTGTTCCTTTACAAATAATGCTATCTTCTCAGTTGTGTATCAGATCCAGATGTAAATACCTGGAAATGAAAGATGAAATGTTGATCTATTGTCTCATATTCATATTTTGGTGTCAAACCCAAATGTTTCTAGCCAGGCGCTACCAGACCATCGTACTTAATTTCATTTGTACAGAAGGGAAAATGAAATTTGGGCGGAAGTAGGTAGGCGGGCGGAGCCAGGCTAAAATGTTTCCAGTCTACAGCAAAAATAAAGGAATTGGCCTCACTGTTCCAATACTATTGGAGGGGACTGTACATCTTACATAGCAAAGGGCAAAACAGTGCAAAATTAAGGCACAAATCTTATGAAAATATATATAAGATGAAATGAAGAGTATTACATATTGAATATTTTTAAATTGACTTAAATTAAGTAATTAAAATACCATAGACTGTATAAAAAATAAAGATGGGTAAATACTGCAGCATATTAAAATAAGTAAAGGCCATTGTGAATAAAACATTGTCCCATTACAATAAAAGTTTAGGGGTTTAAGAATATAGAATGACCTCTTTTTGACTTGAAGTTTAAAAGGAGTTGATACTAGCTCAAATGTGAAAACATTTAGCAGTCAAGTATTATCCATGGTATTATCAAAGGTTGTATTTATTTTGATTTTGAAAGGGCCTAACAACATTTCCTGCTACGTCCCGCCCCCCACCCCGCCACCGCCAAAAACAAATCAACACAATTGAAAACATCATGGTGTCAGATAAAGAAACAGCAAGTATCCGCAGGTTTGTGTCTTCTCAACTCTGCGATGATCCAGACCTCAGGTAAGGTTTAAATACTCAAGAGGTTTTTTAGCACACTGTGCTGTTTTACCGAGTCAAAATACAGATCTATGCGTAATTTTACAACTTTGGTTGCTAATTTACCATACGTCACCGAGCTACTTTGATGCAATTGTATTGGTGATTACAAGCAGCTGCCAAGGAGTCTTAGCGTGAAACCCTTTTTGTCAGTAAGTTTTGTGCTGAAAGTGTATATGATCGAGTCTGATTTTTGTAATCACGTTTGTTTGTTTTTCGTTGTAGAGAAAAGTAGGCTCCTATAATAAGTAGACCTACTATCGTTAGCTTCAGTGATGAAGAAAAATCACCAAATAATACAACATGTCTTCGCCTATGAAATTAGGACATCTACATGATAAGAATTGTCTTAATAACCTATGTTTGTTAGAAGTTGTGCCCACAAACTCCCAAGTCGACCTGTACAAAACCGAGTTTCTCCCGTTTCTCCCTTTTGATTTGAAGTTTCTGGGCTATGGATAATCAATTGTGGGTCAAATCTATGAAGGTATATATGTAGCATAAGTCTTTAGCACGTGTAACTGCAGATTTTGAATGCGTAAACTGAAGTCACAAATGTGTAACAGTAGATTTGAAGTCGTAAATATTTGTTTTGCATGTGTACTCCAAAGTCACAAATGTGTAACAGTAAATTTGAAGTCGTAAATATTTTTTCTACCATTGTGGACACAAAATAGGGGCTACGAGTTCACAAATCGTTGTTACGGGTGCACAAATCCTATCCTGTGCATCGCAACTTCAAAGAGTCATGCGCTTGACACTTTTGCTACGATCATTGCAGCACAGTTGGTGCAAAACACATTTGCACACCCGTGTTTCATAATGTGAGAACATGCCCAAAATGTGTGCATTCGTAAACCCAAATGTGAACTAACGCATCAGAAGTTGCACATCTGTGAAAAATGTCCTCTCAAATAAAATGATATCGAGCACAGCATTTTAATGAGCGAGCACAAATCGATGATACAACTGCTCAAATCTGTTCCTACAAGTCTCAGCTGAGGGTTTTCTCTGCTCGAATCTGCTCCTGCAAGTCTCGGCTGTGGGTTTTTTTGCAGGTAGATTTGCACCACGCCCAGGTGGTAAATGTGGTGCAAAAGTGTTTCGTATGCGTAGAACAGATTTGTATCCGTAGAAGGTGGGCGGGACAACATTGTCGCATCATCCCGTGACGTCAGCATGTGAACAAACGAAGGAAAAGTCCCTTTTCACCAGAAATTGTAGGAAATGACTAAATGAGCAACAACTATCAAACTAATGCGAAGTAGTAGATAGTAGTGAATTTAACAATTTTTCTGTATTTTCTATGTTTTTACATAGCATTTTTTAAGTAATGGAGAATTATATTATATGTACTCCAGCCTTTGAGGAAAAGTAGTCCAAGGTGTCTGTAACAGTAAATAAGCCGCGTTAGCTAGCTTTGAGGTGGTTTCCCGATCATTTTAGACAGGACAGGAGGCTTATTATGTGACACGGTGAAGTTGAGGAGGGGATACCCATTAAACACCAGGACCTGCGGTGGTTTAATAAACAGTTGAGCTGCTTCACAATCTCTGTCCGGAGCCACAGCAGTGTCTGGACTGACGGTCACGAACACACGGTCGGACACAGACCTAGGGTTTAGCTAGAGCCTACAGGACACGGAGCCATCCCACGGAAACTATGAACTGTAAGTCTGGTTTTCTTATGTTTTTAAACTTCAAAGTTGGTCGGTATATTACGTTCAATGATGAGAAGCAACGTGTGGTTATAATGTATTGCAGGCAGCATAGCTAACCACTAGCTAACAAGTCATAATGGGTATAACAGCTAATGTTTGTTAGCATATTCTTTTAAAGGATGTACCGTTTTTTAAGGCATTTGGTCACTTCTAAGGATGTTAATAATTAACTGTTAACGTAAAATAAGAAGGCTGACCAATGAATCCTTCCGTTAATCAGTTAAAAATAATCCCGGCGCTAGCCAGGGAAATATGAGTCAGCTGAATACTGGAGTCTTGTTGCTATAATAATAATCAGCGTGTCTGTATGTCTGCTTTTCTGGGACATCGGCACCTTCATACATAGCCTACTAGTTTTACATCAGGATGTAATGTTAGCATGTGTCGACCTCATATAGAGCGTTTTCTCTGGCTATGAAGATCCAAATAAACACATGTGAGCAGTATACTATTCTGCTCAGCCCGTCTCAACATCATGTTGCTGTTTCTGAATAAAAACAGGTAGACAAGCGTCCCATTATGCAAAGGATTTTTTTTTTAATTGTGCAGCTCCATCGTGTTTAAATCATATTTTATATCTGTTTTTCCAGCCTGAAAAAAAACATTTACAACTAATTTTAAAAGTCACTAATGACAAGATACCCCCCACGAAGAGAATGAATTGCAGGGCTGTTATAATAAACTATATTGATTAGTTTTTAGCTTTGTGTTCTTCATCAACTCGAACCTACATGTATTTTATTTATTTTATAAATCTTAACATTATCTTAACATCTGAATGGCACAATCTGCTTTTCCACAGACTCATCTAGGCTGTCCTGCACAAGGCCTGCACAAGTGTCTGGGATTTCCATCCTGTCAGGGAGAAGCCATTGTACAGTGAGCAGCTACAGTCAGTCCTAACTATTATCCGTCATGTGTTTACTATAACATCACTAATGGGATCTAACAATTGTTTCCGTCCCCAGTGTATGCATTGCTGAGGGAAGGACACTCCAGATAACTGAAGACTTCACTGCTCCTGCTGCCTTGAGAAGATCTCCGAAGATGGAGCAGCGTGGAACTCACCTGGCAGTCACAGCACATCAGTCCGACTCTACACTCTACACACAATTTGTTTTCAATTTTTAGATTGTGATTATTATAAATCTAGACAAAGTCAGATCATACTCAATTCATAATCATATTGATTGCAGTAAATGAGGTGACATACTCAGTCATGTTTATTTGTTTGACATATTAAAAAGGTAGGGGAGATTTTGATTAAATATGGTAAACAGTTGGGCTACAGACCAAGGACTAAGTTACTAGTTTTATGTTTTGTTTTATAAAGTCTTGTTCCGGCACATGCCAGAGCATTTTGGGTATTTTGTTCATTTTCTCTTAATAAAATAACGCCATACAAAACTTTACTTGGAGGTATGCAATTGTGAGTGCATTATAGTTTTAAACTGGTTGATTTGTATTTTTCATTTTGACCGTATGTATATGTTTAGTAAATCCACAAATATTTTAAAAAGTCCAAATCTTGTGATTTGTTTGTGGGGTAAGCTTTTACTATACATTTGTACTGATTGTGCTTTGATGTGATAACTGCAAATCATAAATATAATTGATATAGGGCATTTATTAGTCTTGCTTTAGCAGCATGCAGACCTACTTATTAATGCAGCACGTGATCTGAATTAACATGTTCTAAACTGCATAAAATGTTATGGTGTGACACTTTGTGATTGTGATTAATTAAAGTAATCACTGAAATGAGGTTATATGAAGCTTTGTACCCTGTTCTTCTGGACACGTCACATGAGGTAAGGTGTATAGCAGAACTGTCTGGGGATAAGCACACAGTTAAACCTGATCATCTAATTATCAGTTTGTGATACAAGTAGTGATAATTTCACATGGAAAATGTGAGATAGAGGAACAATTATTCCAATTCAGTTTTAATGTGTCCTCTATACTTTTCTATTGCCTTGTAGAGTAGGTTACTTATTCACTTCACTATTCACACGTTTAAATTAATTAAGCTTACTACATTTAGAAGACTAAGTGTATGATTTATAAGCGTATTTCTGGATTTAGATACATGCTGAATACTCTGCAGCAAGATATGTAGGCCTACTTTATTTACTTTGGTCCTCAATGCCTGCAACGTCCTCCTCACCCCCTGCGTGTGGTGTGTTTTAACCATAGATAGTTTTAACAGCCAGGAGCCTTGACAGCGGCTGCGGGACAATAAACTATTGTCGATAGTTAGCCTGCTATCGGTGTATGAATGTGTGTGAATGGTAACGTGTAAATGGGAACAGGTCTCCCTTGCAAAAGAGTCTTCGGACTCAATGGGATATACCTGTATAAATAAAGGTTAAAAAATATATAATGGAAATTCATTCTCTATTTAATAAGACTACTTTTATTAAAATGTAAAGGTTTTAAAGAGAAAAACAGCAGGTTTAAACAGTTACACCAGTGCCAATCACACAGCAGACGTTAACTGACGTCGACGCTGGCCCTTATATCTGCTAAAGTAAACTTGTTTATGACTTTCACTACTGGCATAAGGCTCCGCTGTAGTTCCCTCTTATTCAATTCCCTTATTATTACATTTCCTACATTTTCTGGTGAAAAGAGACGACCATGGACCAGCCATGGACATGAGGGAGACGACGGAAACAGGCTTTCCCTCAGTGTGTTTAAATGCTGACGTCACAGGTCCCAACCGGCGCTTTCATTGGATGATATACAATGTTGTCCCGCCCACCTTCTACGGATACAACTCTGTTCTACGGGTACGAAATATATACTTTTGCACCAAATATAGCAGCTGGACGTGGTGCAAATCTACCTGCAAAAAACCCACTGCTGAGACTTGCAGGAGCAGATTCGAGCAGAGAAAACCCTCAGCTGAGACTTGTAGGAACAGATTTGAGCAGTTGTATCATCGATTTGTGCTCGCTAATTAAAATGCTGTGCTCGATATCATTTTATTTGTGAGGACATTTTTCACAGATGTGCAACTTCTGATGCGTTAGTTCACATTTGGGTTTACGAATGCACACATTTTGGGCATGTTCTCACATTATGAAACACGGGTGTGCAAATGTGTTTTGCACCAACTGTGCTGCAATGATTGTAGCAAAAGTGTCAAGCGCATGACTCTTTGAAGTTGCGATGCACAGGATAGGATTTGTGCACCCGTAACAACGATTTGTGAACTCGTAGCCCCTATTTTGTGTCCACAATGGTAGAAAAAATATTTACGACTTCAAATTTACTGTTACACATTTGTGACTTTGGAGTACACATGCAAAACAAATATTTACGACTTCAAATCTACTGTTACACATTTGTGACTTCAGTTTACGCATTCGAAATCTGCAGTTACATGTGCTAAAGACTTATGCTACAATAATACCTTCATACAAATCCTGTGAGTTGAAATTTGGTATCTCATGGTGTCCCAGCTGGCAGCTGCAATTTTAATATTTAAACAAAACGAAAAATCCCTCTGTCACTTCAGAATTCTTGCATTTCATTCTTCATGGTATTTTTCTGTTCATTCAATACAATTTCTGTAAGTTAATTTTCATCATTTTCAGATATATTTCTCAGTCTATATTTAATAACAAGCAGGATCAAGTTAAGTGTCACTTTTTGAATACAATACCTCCTTCTTAATGCACCCTGATTTAAACCTTTTGATTTAATCTTTGTAATGTCTCATTGCAGCACACTGACCTTCGGGATTCTAAAAAGGCGATATCTGGCACATGTGCGACGTGACTCATTAAGTCCAAAGGCCAAACATTTCATGAAACGGGTGGTTAAAGAGGAACTGATGAAAATGCAGGTGTGTTGATTTCTTCCTATACAGTTTGTATTTGTTTTTTCGAGTGGTGTAGATTGTTGTAGGGAGGTCATTTCCACTGCTGTGGTAATTGTCATCCTCATAATTTTATTTTTATTTAATTTTGTCTTTGGTAGGACAATGAAAAAAGTGGAAGTGATTTGGAGACCAAGAAGCCCCAAAACAAAAGGAAGAGGGAAAAGGAAAATGAAAAGGTGCTTAGTGGGAGAGAAGACGGAGATGAATCCAGGGCGAAGAAATCCTGTGGTCGTCTGTCAAGCTCTACATCGGGTATACTGTTTTTTTTAGTGTTTACATTTAAAGGTGAACTCCGCTTGTTGTCAAATTTGAATATCTCCTCACGATCCACTACTTACGGGTAGCCAATAGTGAGCACATATTGACTGATTTGACAATGGCAATCGCTTGCTCCACCCTTAATGATGATGCCAGGTCATATGTTGCACTGAAAACAAAACTTTTATAGTTGGCATACCACTGATTGAAGGCTGTTGCCATTTCCGAGAACCTCAATCCCTCAGTGCCTTTGTTATCCTTACTTTGTCTGTCTTATCCCGAGTGAGGTGTGTTAGTTTTCTTCAGTGAGTTACCCTGCCCTGTGGCAACATATTACATGTTGAAATGTTTTCTTGTGTGGTTGATGGCAGAATCGGAGGATGAAGAGAGCTGCAAAACAGGAAGTGAGGGGAGTGACAAACAAGAGCCAATCAAATCTGGATCTGAAGAGAAAGAGATTAAAACAACACCGCAAAAGACAAGTGGAAAGCGTAAACAGCAGATAGACAGCGACGACTCCACAGAAGAGAAAATGCATGAGTCAGAAAAAGAAGAGAGTGAGAGTAACCCTGGTGACAGTCCAAAGAAAAGGGTAAAAAAGAAAGCTAAGAGTACAACCAATGCCAGCAAAACTAGTGAAGAACAGAAAATGGCTAAGACCGATGAGGAGAAAGAAACTGACACGGGCGGCAAGTCAGAAAAGAGCCACAAATCTGACGAATCCTCAGACGACGGTGAAAAAGGTGACATTGCAAACTTATACCTACTCATCCCATGTATAGATATGTATTCATCATTTAACTTTTTGGCTGTTGTGTTTCACAGATGAAAAAGTCTTGGCGGAAAAGAAAAACAATAACTCGGACTCGGATTCCTCATCACTCCCCTCTTTGGAGGATACGAAATATAGTGGGAAGGAAAATACAAAAGATGACAAAAAAAAGAAGAAACATGTGAAAAAAAAGGAGGGCACAAAGAAAAAGGAGAGCACAAGTACTCCAGAGGTACATTTATTTATATATATATGTATATACGTGGTATTGTGGCTTGAAATGTAGTTGTATGAATTTCATTTAAATGTGAGCAGACACCATTATCCCTCAGAGCAAGATAATTAGTAGATTATTTAAGTTTTGAATATGAATCCCTGGAGCACTAGTGCATATTGGGTAATTATTACTGTATAGACTAGAGTGAGGATGTAGAATAATCCTCCATTTTTATCTTGCAGGCTGACAACAAAGCAGTTGTGAGGCTGAAACGCTACATTGCTCTCTGTGGTGTGAGGCGGAATTACAAGAAGCTCCTGGATGGATGTCGCTCTATTGGCGCCAAGGTGGCTGCTCTGAAGAAGGAGCTTGAAGATCTTGGTGTAGATGGTGAGACAGTGGGAAAACATTCACCTTTTAAAGAACACACATTCTGGGCATTATTGCACATTTATGAGGTTCCCAAATGCAGGCTTCCCATTTGCTCATAATAAGGTATCTTGAAAACATATTGTCTGTTGTTGTTATTATTATCATAAGTGGTAAAAGTGTAAAGGGGATATTGTGGCCTCCAGAAAGCAGATCCTTGTTTGATTTCTTCTGATGTCCCTTAACCTGTTCTGTCAAATTGTCATAGTGTAAAAAGTAAATTTAACTATTTTAATTTTCTTCACAACTGACGCCACTTGATTAACTGCAGGAACTGTGGGTTAAAGGAATAATATGTCATTTTTTACACACACAGGTCAACCAAGTATTAAGAAATGCAAAAAAGCGCGAATGGAGCGAGAGGAAGCTGAAGAGATAGCTGAGCTTGATGTCAGCAACATTCTTTCTGCAAAAGGTAACCATTTGTCTTGACTATTTTTCGCCCTGGCCAGCTGTTGTTTGGATTCACATGATTCAAAAACCTGTACCAACCCCTAACATTTTAATGTAATTTATATGCTTTGTTTACTGTGCATGTCTCTCATTTATACAATTTTTAATTTTTTGTAAAGCTGGGGTGGGTAACTTTTTCACTGTAATATTTGGCAAAAATGTCATATTAGCCATTCAGCTATATGTAGGTGAAGTGGTCTGAAAATATCTACTCATCACTTTGCGCTCCCCTGCTCTGTGTGCTGCCCTCAAAAATTGCCACCGCTCATGTACACTTTGACCAATCAGAGCGAGGCTCGGATTCTCCATTCTTATTGGCTGTTGGGACTGTCCATTCACTTTGGCACCGACGTTGTTGCGTCAGTTGCGTGAACATTCACGACCCTAGCAGTCTGACAGTTTGGCACTATGGCAGCCAACAAACGGCAATGTCTACAATCGATGGCCCCTAAATGTCCTATTTCCCGTTTAACAACTCCTTACACCGCTAAGACAGCAAGGATACGAGGAAAGACCGGGAAAGACACTAGTTGGGAAAAAAATGAACGCGCATTCTGTCGTTCGGAGAGAGGAGCTACAGCAGGTAGATCGTGTCAGGGAGGGACCAGAGAGAACACAAGTGGAGCGGTTGAGGTATTTGGATTCAAATCTTTATCCCAACTGTTATTTTCTCCCAAATCATATACCCCGGCTTTAATTTCCATTTGTGCAGGAAGGAAAATTAATGTTACGCATCACTCAATGTGAATCCTAGAAAAGCAAAGTGGGAATTCATTTGGCATAGCGATTATATCAATGTTTTTTTTCCCACCATGTTTGAATTTCAAAGTAATTTACTCGCGTGTATTATAATTGTATTGCACAAGCAAAATATTGATTCATTGTACCCAACATTTTGGAAACCTCTCTCAGGTCGACCTAGACGCAGAGGGGTCTGGCAGGAACACCACAAGCCTCCGTCCTCCACATATCATAGCACTCTGAACTCCGGCTCTGATAGTGAGCAGGAAAACGATACAAGCAAGGGGCGCAGAAGAGCAACGGACTGGGCCAACCTGAAGGGGATCATCAGTGACGATGCAGACAGCGACTGACACGGAGGTTGCGTTCCGAATCGCACACTTTCTACTATATAGTATGTAGAAAGAAGATTTAGGATGTCCCGATTCTTGTGGCCAGATTTAGGATGGTTAGAAGTACCCGGATGTCCTACTTCATGCGGCCAAGATTGTTAGTGTTGAAAAGTGCATCCTATTTGGGCAATTATGACCCACAATCCAGTGCGCACGTGAAGTGACGTCAAATCGACGAAGCCTCCATATGAAAACAAACGGGGATGTGACGGATATAAAAGCAAGAGGCAAGATCAAGGCGCAATGTTTTGATGAAATAAGAGAGTAAAGTATGTCCCAATAGTATGCCTACTGCATCCTAACTAGATTATTTTTATCGTCGGATGTAGTATGTAGAATAGAAAAAAGAAAGAGTATGAGATTCGGAACGCAACCATCAAGTCCATTCTTCCAATTGTTCAGAGGCCACATATGTCCTTGTATTTTGTTGTTGTTGTTTACAAATGACTTTTTTAATGTGTTACTTTTTACATACAGAAAAATTCAGATAAGATTTATACAAAAAAAGTAAGGTATCAGTGGAGAGTGATGTTAAATTATTTGTTCATGTCACTTTGTTGTATTTCAAATAAAAGTATTGTGCTTTAATGGAATGCCAATTTTGTTTTAACCCGGAGATTAAAAACAGAGTACTAATTTACTTTTGTATTTGTAACTGAATTAGACATTTTATATAAAATGGGGGAGGGGGGGAATAAAACAGCAAACACATGGACCAGAAAACATGTCAACTAGTGCCTATAAAAGTGTCAGGAAGAAAATAGACATTTGAAACCTCGTCCAGAATGTTCAGGCTCCAATGTCTACACACAGTACCTCCACATGTGCTTTTCAGTAGGCTAACTGAGCTGGACTTGAAAACACATGCTCAATTCATGTTTAAAAAACGTCTGCGTCACATCACCGGAACCTTTGTTCAGTACGAACTCCTAGATCCGGAATATTTCGCCGACGGACTGCTCTAACAAGGTAAACAACCAACAACCTCTGCAGGTCAGTGAGATATTTCTTGTGAATTTACTAAAAATAAATGTACTAGATTTTATCGGTTACGGAGGAAGTCGGGGAAGGTCTCATTTTAGGTGAAATTGCTACCCATTCGCTCATATGCAATATAAAATGTAAATTGTCCCTTAAATGTTACATATGGCCCCTTTAATAACGCGTAATTGTTGAGGTTTTCCTATGTTAACGGCCGCATTATGTTAAGTCCAGAAATATGTGTTGCTAATGAAGGAGTCGGTTAGATACGCATGTATACAAAATAAAACAACCTGTCAGAGGAATGCCTAGTAAGTCAGATGTATGCCTATGGAGGCTACATTTAATATGTAAGTGATAGACATATTGTTTGTGATGTTAGCTATCATAAGGTAATGAAATAGAACTGAATGATAATAGGTCAAACAAGGTCCTCTGAAACACACTTTATCCAGACTACACGTTTGTTTATGTAGGTTTGTCAATAAACAAACACCCATCCATGGACAAATATTTGTTATTTGAGTATGATAGTATAATACATTAAGCAAAATAACAGTTTGTAACACACTATGCATGTGTTGGTCAGATGTTTAATTGAAGGAAAAGAGGGACATACTGTAATTATGAATTAAAGTCAAGCCGGCAGTCACTGAACAGGGCAGCCAAATGTTTATGATCTGTGAGTAGCGAGATCACAGGAATCAGTAGTACTTAGCCTATTTAAAGGCCTGTAAGTTTTATTATATGCTGTGTCATAAGATTAACTCAGACCCTCCACTACATATTTCATGCAGGAATGGATGATGACGGACCAGATGAGGCCCTTGCTGATATCCAGTCCAGGCACCTCGGAGGGTGGGGTGTTGCTCAGATAGCTGCTGGCACTGGGCTGGCTGTATACGCTATGTGGGTTGGAATCCTCCATCCAGGCTTCCGAAAAGTCCCCCTTTTACTTCAGGTACGCTCTACAACTATATCTTCATAATGCTTTGAAAAACTGTGAATAGGACTCTTCTTGTGGGTGTAAGAATAACTGGGAAACATTGTTCTTTTTAATGTGCAGCTCTTCTTTCTTCAAGGTCCCGTACATCCCTGCCAGCAGAGCTAGTGTAGCTAATGTGATGACGTTGCTGAGAGGTCGAAGGGGAGGCCTTGCAGATTTGGGATCCGGCGATGGCCGCATTGTAAGTATAAGAAAGGTATTCGGACTCCTTTTTCTTGCACTGGTGAGCACTTTTTTGTTTTTTTTACCGTGACCATTTTTAACTCTTAAGGTCTTGGAAGCCCATCGGCAGGGTTTCACTCCTGCTGTTGGCTATGAGCTCAACCCCTGGCTTGTTCGCATTGCCCGCTTCCATGCATGGAGAGCAGGCCATCATGAAAAAGTGTCATACCGACTGGACGATCTCTGGAAGGTTTGACATTTGTCATTTGCATTACGGCATTATTAACACTCCTGTCTACACTTGCAAAAAGTTGCCTCACCTATATTACACCGACCACCATTAAATGAAACGGAAAATGGAGAGTGTCCCCACTCCCAGAGAAAAAAGATAGCAACATGTGAGAACATTTTATCAATAATACACACGTATTTTCCCTCAAGGTCTAGGTTGCTCTACTGTGGTGTGTGTCAGCAGCGGGATGATAATGACGGAGGTCATTCACTACTGGTGTACATGATGTACATGGTAAGAAAGTAAATCCTTCAGTAACCACAGAGCTAAAGAAAGCCTTCTGATTACTAAAAAGAGCTTTGGTTTTCACATGTGATTATTGTATTCATGTAATTTTATGCTTAATTTTTAAGTTATTGGCTTAATTACCACTTGCCTTGTATCTCATCACAGGTCGACTTGTCTGAATGCAGGAATGTCACAGTGTATTTGGCTCCTAGCGTGGTGAGTAATAGGAAAAAAAACAAAGGCCTAGAAATTGTGAGTTAAATTCAATTTCAATGTATTGTACAGCCAAACAATAATGTTGCAGTATTAAAGAAAAGCCTATTCCTGTTGTCTTGAAACAGGAAGCCCTCATGCCGTGTTGCATTGATGCACCGCCGGTTGATATAACATTTGAGTCATGTTACAAAAAAACAACATTAATCTTAAAGGTGCACTATGTAACTTTACGTGTGTCGGAGAAATGAAAATGTTCTAAGATATATTCTCATATTCTCTTAAACTTTCCCTCAGAGGAACATTGGATCCCTGGAACACTGTTTACAGTTAGAAAGCTATCTTAATGTTACTGTTGCAGCGTTGTAGTTTACGGCAGCAGGGCGCAAAGTTTTGTTTACAAACATATTCTGGCCGCTTACGTTTGGTTCCAGGTGCCTCAAAATAATTTAGTTTTTATCTATGATGATAGAATCATTCAATACTTAAAATTACATGTAGAGTAAGTATGTTTTTTAAACTAACTGCCGGCTCTGCAAATATAAACAAATATCCCTCCCCTGAAACTGCATAGTGCACTCTCTATTAGGAACCATGACTTTAATTATAATATTGGTACAAACTAAACAAATATAGGAAGAATCTGTCAGCACATGGTTAGGGTGTGGATGCATTTGGAACGCATTATCATGGGTATATTTCTCCTTAAGCATTGCAGTAATTATGTATTGTGCTCTTCTATCACTAGCTTTCATTATTGCAGCAGAAGTTGGAGGCTGAGCTTCCTGATGATGCGTACGTGGTAGCTGGTCGTTTTCCATTCCGTGGCTGGACACCCTGCAGAATTGAGGGACAAGGTGTGGACCGAGCCTGGGCCTATAACATGCAAGCACAAAGAGAGCACACCTTAAAGAAAATGATAACAGATATCGACTATGATCTAACCAAGGAGAAAGGATCCACTTGAAGCCATATGGATGTTAAGTCTTTTACCCACTAAAACATATACTGTGTCTGTATAAGTGTATATCAACATACTGTTCAAAAATTTAAATATCCCTCACTGGAATAATGAGGACTTTTAAAGTAACTTACATTTCTGAAGTATTTATGACAACATCTACAACCGTATATACATTTTTATTTATCCAGTTTTCTATTATTTGAATGTTTTGTTGTTGAAGGTAGCCTGACTCAATAATTGAATTTCCAATGACTGCTTGTATAGTTGTGTGCACATTACAAATCAACAATCTTAAATCGTTGATGATACTGACGCACTAAAAAGTGTTTTTGTTTTTTGTTGCTTTAAACCATTTTGATATGTATTTTATTTGTAACTAGCAGTGTTTGAAACATGTCTCAACAAGAAATGCCGAGCAATGGTTTCTTTAAGAATTAAAGTAAAACCACACATTTACATGGACTAAAACACCAATATTGTTAATAAAAAATGCTGACTTTACTGAAGGGATCTCTGTAGCTACACAACATGCAGCATTAAACTATCTATGTGAGAAAAAACGCAATGCCTATTTTCTATTAATGAAACGTCACTCCGTAAGCCAGCTATATTTCTGTATTTGTGTAGCACAAATACGCTATCACATGGCTTAGAATATATTAATTACTTTTTTTAATTTAGGGAATTTTCTTTTATTTAAGTCATTGCTCCTTTATAATTTACTTGCAATTTGGAAATCACATGTTGTCTTAAATTGTAGTCCCCCCCCCAAAAAAAGGGCTATGGTTGTGACAGATTTAACGGATACTATGCTTTTATTTTTGTGCCTGACTTGACTCAGGCTGATTGGGTTGGTTCATTTATGCAGCGAAAGAGGAAGTTGCGAATCAAAACCTGTAACTAGCAGGCTAGCTATTCTTGAGCCGCCCTAAGCACTGAAAATGCGAATAACAGGAATAAGTGCGCATTATTAAATATGTTGTGTTATTGCAAATTTTTCATATATATAACTTAAGTGTGTGCATATTCAACCACTGTGAAATTACAAACGGTGAAGGCAGGTTGTGACCAACAGCTAGGTGTCTACCTCTGACATGTAGCTAGCGTAAATGAGTCCAGCAAAGTTAGAAAGATATTGACAGATTCGAACTTCCGGGATCATAACTCATAAGCAAAACGTTATTCAAACACAAACTATGCATTATTGCTATCGTCGTAAGGCAGGCAATGGGCTACATTACATTTTTACAGAAACGAGACGTCCTGTAAGATTTCTCATATTATTAGGAGCGGGTCGGTCATGTCGTGAGACGAGTGCGCGGGGACCGTCTACAAATGGCAACACCGAAGAGAAAAATGTGCAGGGTCCTAAAAATCCATTCCCTCATCAATGGTCGTACGTTTAGTTATACTACAACCTTTAGTTTGGAAAATATTGCTCTTCATTTAAAGATTTGTTTTGAGCATTTGGCAAATATTGCTGTTATATAATTTGGGGAATATTTTTAATTATTTTCATGGCAAAAATATTAAATAACTTCACCATTATAAAGTGTTATAACACTAAATTAATTTCTACCACTAGAATTATACTAGGCTACAACATTCAGTTAGGTAAAATAAGGTTTATATTGGGGGAATTTAAACATACTGTATTTATATTACCATTGAGCACCAAAATCACTTAACCCATCAATGGGTGAAAAGATTTCTAGTTGTGAAACTGAATTTGGTAACACTACACTGCATAACGGTGAAATTATTGATTACAAAAAAAAAAAAAAAAATTATAACAGATCCCTAAATAAAAGCAATATTATCCAAATTAAGTGTTTTAGTATAACCAGCAAGGGGGCCATTGATGGGTGTGATTGTCAATACACACAGTACTATAAAGGTGAAGTAATTGAATAGCCCACTTTAACATCAAATGATTTTTAAAAATCCCTAAAATTAGATAAAAGCAATATTTTCGGAACTGAGTGATGAATTATAATCTGCACGAGACTTATAATTTAAATAATTTTGTGTTTCTTTATAATGGTGAAGTTTGAACATTTTCCCCATCAAAAGAATTACAAATATTTCCAAAATTACATTTAAAGCTATATTTTTCAAACTTAGTGTTGTGGTATAGCCTAACTAACAGTAGACCATTATTGAGTTAAATGATTTTGGGGATGCTGCACAGCATGCACCATATAAAAATTAATTTAATATTTTTCTCTTCGGTGTTGCCATTTGTAGACGGTTCCTGCGCACCCGTCTCACGGCCCGCTCCTCATAGCTAACAATGTTATTAGTGGAGCTTACAGGACGTCTGGTTTAGGTTAAAATGAGGTTGTAGCCCATTGCATACCTTACGACGATAGCAATGATGCATCGTTTGTGTTTTGATAACGTTTTTTTAATGAGGTATTGATCCCGGAAGTTCGAATCTGTCAATATCTTTCCAACTTTACCGGACTCGCCAGCCTCTGTTAGCTGTAGCTGTGTGTGGAGTATCGAGCAGACCATGATGAGCCCCTGCGGTTACCTTAGCTAACGTTAGCTACAGAACTGGCTGGCTCAACAAAAAAAAAGCTAATGTTGTCGTATTACCGTTTTTAACCCGAGACTGAATCCAGTGAAGAAAGCATCTGAGCCAGCTAAAAATGGTAAGTTTAATTTAACGTATAATATTTACTCGGTTATTCACGGTGTCTTCCTGTCTTGTTTGCTAGTGGCTAACGTGGTGCATAAGCTTTTGATTCGTACTGCCCAGGAAGACGTGAAATTATATTATTTATGCATGAAAATGTCTCACTTGAAGCAATACTTGTATGACTGTGTGCACTACGGTCCTCTATGGCTGTAATGTCATAACGGTTTACGGGAGACAGGTATTTCACGGGATGTGACAGCTCGTTAAGCCATTTCACGTTATAAGACGCCCATCTTGCAAAACCAAATACTTGAGTTGTGTTGAGCCTCGGCAAGTTGTGGCTTATTTGAGGAATTTAGACCCGCCTGCCACAGGAGCTGCTCTTTAAAATCCCTATTTGCTATCTTGTTTGTGCTAGGCAGGGCCCTATTTCTTCCACCTGTCAAAGCGTGGCATTACAATTAATATAACCCAACTGATTTGTTTTAATTGCAACTCGGATTGTAAGACACAAGGCTGGATTCCACGACAAATGACACCTTGCCAAAATGCCAAAACGTAAACAAAGGTCATAAATACATGTGCAATCGCAAACTATAGCTATCTGCAGGCGTGGGCATATGAAGATAAGTGTCCAACTCAGTATGTGACTCACCTGAGCAAGACGGTACATATGCCTGCAAGCAATCACTTTTAGCCTCATAACATAGATGGCTACATGTTGAAGCACTCTGCATAATCAAAAATACATCATTTGTTAACTAATTAAAAGATATGAACTTTGTGTAAATGAAAATGTTTAAGATATATAAACAAGAAACTTGAATGGCAATGAATTGTTCCCTTCCGTGTGAAAATTGGATTTCTTGTTTGTGAACATGTGTTCTTTTGAGAGACTTATCTGCAGTTTAGCATCTGCTGTACATGTTTACTGCATAACTGGACTGATACTGGCCCGAATGAGATTTGTCTGCTAATGCTTAGAGGATAATGACATAGATAGAGTATCCGGTTGTTTGGATTAAGCATATTGTCAAAAAAGATGGTATTAATTTTATACTTTACCTTTTAATCTCCACTAGGCATCAGAGGAGGAGTCACTGCGGGCACTGGAGAGCCTTATGACAGAGTTTTTTCACAACTGCACGACCAATGAGCGAAAGAGAGAAATAGGTAAGGTTTGGCCTGTAAGACCCACAACTACACATTTAAATCAAGACGAGCATTGTCTGCAATTAGTTTGAGGTTTGTGTTTCTATGTCGATAATCGTCTCAATGTGATCTGACATAATTTGTTTTCTATTTAAAAACATATTTTGCATTGCTTTTTATACACTTCCTGTGTTGAGATGCACTACTTTCAGTTTGTGTTCAAATGAAGTACTACATTGTCATGTAAGTCTGTCAGAGACCATACCTACTTCCTTTTTTTCTGCAGAAGAGCTTCTGAATAACTTTGCACAGCAGACTGGAGCGTGGCGCCACTGCCTGTTCTTCCTCTCCAATACTCGGAATGAGTATGTTATGATGTACAGCCTTACAGTATTTGAAGTAAGTCCTGTAGGCGAGGGATACACATGTTTAGCTCATTGTACTATCTAGGGCCTTCTTTGCCTTTTCTATGCTTTGAGGAAAAACAGTACACAAAAATATGGTTTGATAAAGGTACTAAGAAGATAACTTATTTTAAGCTGTTCCTGTTTCCCATTTCTTTAATTCTGCTAAACACGTTAGCTAAATGTGTAACAAATCTTGCATTCATAACGGGTTGAACATACTGTGACTGCTAATGACATGTTTTCATCTTCATTGATGCATATCTGAAATATGTATGCTTAAATTGAAATGTTGCATTTATGTGGTTCAGGTCTGTAATGGAGGGTATGTAGGAACTATATTTAAAGTAGATAAATAATAATAATTAAATAAATTATTTGTCATTCAAAAGAATGACTGATTGCACTGACTATTCAGAGAAGTTAGGGAATGTATTTATTGGTTGCCTTTGACAGGTTATTGTCCTCTTTTACTTTCAGAACTTGGTGAACAAGATGTGGATCGGTGTTGCTTCACAAGACAAGATGGAGATTCGCAGCTGTCTGCCCAAACTACTACTTGCTCAGCACAAAACAGTGCCCTATTTCATCCGTAACAAACTCTGCAAAGTTGTAGTGGACATCGGTCGCCAGGACTGGCCAATGTTTTACCACGATTTCTTTACAAACACGCTTCAGGTAAGCCCCGCTGTTGCCATTTGTGCTGTTAAAAATCTTTAGTGTAAGTTTTAATAATTAGTAACCGGTTGCTGGTTGATGTGTTCTACCAATTTAACTAATACACAAAAGTTGCATTATAACAACATGAAAAAGGGTTAATTAATGATTTCAAAGAAGTGTGATTTACCATAAGTATCTCAGTATTATTAGCTGTATTAGTTAAACCACAGCAGAGACTGGTATGAACTGAAAATGCATGTACCGTCAAACAGGTAGTCAAATAATAATAATAATGATAATAATAATGATCGGGAAATATATAAATATATATATTTTTTTGATTTCTTTCTTTTTATTGGATTATTTTCGGTTTAGAAAGGACTATACACATAACTGCAAACGGGAAACAGAAAATGAATAAAATTATCAAGAATAACTGACAAAAAAAAGTAAAAAGGTAAGTGCTTTAAAAATAAATAAATCACAAAGTCACAGGTCAGGTGTATAATCTGGAAATATTTCAAGGCCTGGTAGTACTATCAAGTCCACGGACCGACACCGGTCTGGGGACTGGCAGTTTGGAAATGCTTTTTTAGATGACATGGGCCACCTCCACTATAAAACACTGCAATAAACCCTAAACTGAACCCTCGCAATGCCTCTGTTATTAGCTACCTTGGAACAGTCTAAGAACAGTATTTAAAGCCCAGAATATAGTTAGCAAAATTCAGTGTCTATTATCTAGGGCTGGCCCGAATTATTCGAATACTCGTTCGGAAAATTAGTATTCGGAGCTTAAATTAGTATTCGGAGCTTCGTTTTTTTTTTTTTTTTTTTTATATATATAATTTTTTTTTGCAAGAAGCTAGCACTGCAATATAATGTCATCAAATAATTTTATATTTGGATATACAAGTTAGTAATATTGAAGTAGTAGTAGTAGTAGTATTGCTCATTTAGGAGGATATTACATCACTAAGTGTCATAGCGCATCCATTACTTCACCTCCGTGCGTGTAAATCTTCAACAAAATATGCAGATACTGTCAAAATCGGTTCCAGGGAGTATATAGGGATTATTAACTTTTTTATTTTTTATATTTTTTTGATGGTGTGTTTTTCTGGAACGAATATTCGCTCGGAAAAACCAACGAATATTCGAAGCCTGAAAAATGGCATTCTGGCCAGCCCTACCATTATCTTATTTTATTTTATCTTTTGAGCACTTTGTCTCCACAGTGTTTTGTGTTCATTGTTGTTTTGTTTTGTCATGTGGGTTAAACCACTTCTCCTGGTGCGAACAAATTTGCCCTCGTGGGACATTTAATAAAAATCTTGAATCTTGAATCTTGAATCTAATTGATAGAGCTTTGGTTTGTCAATCTGCAGTTGATCCAGTCCCCAGCTCTGGCTCCACTGGGCTTGGTGATGTTGAAAACCACATCAGAGGAACTAGCATGTCCACGAGAAGACCTGAGTGTGGCCAGGAAAGACGAGCTGCGTAAACTGCTGCTGGAGCAGGTACCAACAGTGCTCGGACTATTGACGGGTGAGAACAATCATCAATACTTTGTGAAAGTAGATTTCTAATGCAAATAGAATGTTTAAAGTTCTGGTTTTGATAGCTTGTTGTTTTATTGTCAGCATAGAATTAAAACAACAGGTTGAAGGCATGCTATGTATGCTCTTGCGGTCTGTGTAGTCACTTACTAGTGGTTATGGTGCAGAACTAGTGGTTGATGCAGGCACACGGGTGTATATGTAACGATGACTGCTGCTGGAGTCTGAGTGAGGAAACAAAGCTCAGTGTGCATGCCTCATTGCAAAATATGTAAACAAACAATGCTCTAAAATATTTTTGTTATGCACAAATTTGACTAAAGATAAATATCTTCCATAAATAACAGTAAGGCTGCAAGTCATAATATGTTTTGGTGCAAAATCCAACAGTATACTGTATATGGATAATTGGATCCTTGCCACTTCTTGTTTTGCAGGTATTCTGGAGACGTATTGGGACAAGCACAGTGTCATAACTTCCACCCCACCACCTTCACCCACCTCAGGGGAAAGTGGTGAGTGAATTTTACATGAAACTGCACAGACTTCCTAATAATAATTTTGGTGGCATTTCATCAAGCGGTTAGTTGTTGTTGTTGTTGTTGTTGTTGTGGTGGTGTTAACCAGACCCTCATTTTGTTTCTCCTATCTATCAGTGGAATTGCTGGGCAGTTTGTTTCAGGGCAGCCAGTACTCAAAGCTGCTTTGCCAGCCCATGGCGGCGTTGGACAATGAAAGTCAGCAGCTCTGTTGTCTGGTGTTGGAGTGTTTGGCTCACCTGCTCAGCTGGATCCCTCTGTCCACAAGCATCACGCCCAATCTGCTGGCATCCATTTTCCATTTTGCACGTTTCGGCTGCGACATTCGGACAAAGGCCAAGACCCAGGATCCTTCATCTCTTCCAACTCTTCTAACGGGCAGCTTAACCCCGGGACAATGCCACCGACAACCAACGGAGGAGGAGGGACGAAACGGACAGCAGAGCGAGTGCAACAAAGTGGACCGGGCCCGGCTCGGCGTACTGGCCATGACCTGTGTCAACGAGCTGGTGTCAAAGAACTGTGTGCCAATGGATTTTGAGGAGTATCTGCTGCGCATGTTCCAGCAGACCTTCTTTCTGCTGCAGAGGCTGACGCGAGAGAATAACGCTCATACGGTCAAGAGCCGCCTACAGGATCTTGATGAAAGGTATGGCTCACTGTCATTTGTGCATAACTGAAGTGTTTGCAGACTTAGATTGTATTCTCCCATGAACATCTTTAGCACGTGGTCTGCTACTGGTCACATATCTAAATGTGATACTTCTTCAACCTTATCTGCCATCAGAAGTTGCACTGTGGTTCTTCTTAGTAGTCCATCTCTCAAAACACAGTCTTTGTTTTCACCGCTGCTGCTCTCCACACTGGCTCCATACAGCATTGTGGCTCAGTTTTGTCTTATGTGTCATCATACCCAACACATAAGCCAGGTTTCATTGTCCTTTGTCAAGATTGGTTTTAGAAATAGTATCAATCCACATGCACTATATAAATAATATTAAATTACTTTTGACCATAAGATCTTTGTGTTGACTTTAATGTTTGTTTCTAATGTTTTTCTCTTTCACCCTCCAAGTTACTTGGAAAAGTTCACAGATTCTCTGCGCCTGTTTGTCAGTGTTCACTTGAGGCGGATTGAGTCCAGTCCTCAGTTTCCAATTGTAGAGTTTCTTGCCCTGCTTTTCAAGTACACCTTCAACCAGGTAATGATGATTTTGTCCAACAGTCATTTATTTATGCAAAATATGAGTCACAGAGTATGAAACTTCTTTATTGGGTTCTTTCAGCCTACCCATGAAGGCTACTTTGCTTGTTTGGATATATGGAGTGTCTTTTTGGATTTTCTAACAACAAAGATCAAAAGCAGACTCGCTGACAGGGACAGTTATCTAAACAGGTAAGTCATTCATAAAAAAATATCTATCCTTTTTTAAACGGTGAACTCAAATGATCAGTGATCTAAAATCAATTCAATCTTGTAAAATATAGGTCATCAAGTGGATTCCTGATGTGTGTAGTAATTCATGTGTTTGTTTAAAATTTGCTCAATATATTATTTGATTGCACAGGTACAAAGATGCCTTAGTTCTTCTGTTAAGGGAAGTTCTGAATCGCATACAGTTCCGATACAATCAGGCCCAGTTAGAAGAGCTGGATGATGAGACTCTGGATGATGATGTAAGTCTGCTGCACCTTGTATTTTGTCTCTGTAATTTCTGTGTATCTCTTTGAACCTCAAGAAATCTGTAATGAAAATGTATTATGTTTTATTATTGAAATATTAACCCCCTTAACTTTAACGTCAATGTCTGAATGTTCTCCTCCTTTTGGTAACTATAGCAACAGACGGAGTGGCAGAGGTACCTGCGTCAGAGTCTGGAGGTGGTTGCCAAGGTGATGGAGCTGCTCCCATCCCATGCATTCACTACACTGGTAAGAGATCATCAAAGGGTCACCGTGACATTCATTCAGGTTTTTAAGGCAGGGGTATTTACATTTTAGAATTCCACCTAGTGCAAAGTTACTGCTGCAATCGATTATTTCTGCACTGTATCTTACCAAAACATTAAAGCAATACCGATTTACCCCTTGTTCTTGGTTGGCTGCAAGGTGTAAATTAAAATTGGTCATCAGGTCAAACATAGTTGTTATGTTAAACTGTAGGTACGCACAACAATGATACTCAATCCGGCATGCTCCATTATTAGTTAAAGAATGAAACAATTGTTGAAACTTAACTACAAACCCTCAACAAGGTGTCTTCATATTAGAAAATAGTATTAGAATGTGAAGGTCGAGTTTCAGTTAAAACTTTTAGAATTGGTTAAAAATGTCTTAACATTAGATTTTACTCTGCTTCAATGCATTCCATCCATGTGTATGTCCCATTAACAGTGAACTTTACCTCGAGTGCTAAGGCAGAATTAGGGGGATGCACCTTGTGTCAACTCATGTACACATTTGACATGAAATTTACAATCATTTGTTTCACTTTGTTTTTACTAGATAATTCTGTTAGAAATAAAGAATAAATTAATGAGAATGAGACTAGCAAAACTATAAAAATGATTTGCCCCAGCACAGCATTAAAAATCGCATGTTTGTCTACGAATGATACACGATGAAACTTTTTCTAAGGTAGTGTGTTTTGTATTAATATTTTCGTTTGGTTTAGATGTCAGCAACATGTCAGCCTAGAACAGGGCACATATCAGGAGACGAGCAATGTGTTCTTTTTAAATGCTGTGTCTAAAGAAATGCACCATGATACTTTTATTTATTATATTTTAGTTCATAAAAGTGAAAATGTAACTAAATGTGAATTGGTTCCTTTTTGGAACCGGTTCCTCCAGATATATTATGTCTGGTTCTGAGGTTCTGATACTGTGTTCTTCTTCGTCTTTATTTCTTCTTTGCCTTTCAATTCAGTATTGTGCACTTCACTTGTCTGTATGTGTTCAGTGACCTGTCTAACTAATAATTAAGAAAAATATTCAAAGGAAACTGAATTATTTTCACATAGCTATGGATTGTATCATTAAAAAAAATATTTAGTGTTATACCCTCCTTTTTTTTCTCTCAAGTTTCCACTCCTCCAAGAAAACTTGGACGTATACATGGGTTTGCGGCAGTTTATTGTCACCTCTGGTACAAGTAAGTAACCTTCCCTTTTACTGTACTTTTTTTTCTTGCTTCACTTTCTGTCTTTTGTCTTGAGTTGCAGTCACATTGGGTATTAATGACTAATTCAATATAGTAAAATGTTTGGACTAATTGTTATGACATTTTTCAGGTCGGAGGCTTAATATCTCTGCAGAGAATGACTGTCGTCGACTCCACTGTTCACTCAGGGACCTCAGCTCTCTTCTTCAAGCTGTTGGACGCTTAGCAGAGTATTTCATTGGGGAAATCTTTGCTGCACGTTTCAGTGATGCCCTGGCAGTGGTGGAGAGGTCAGTGTTTAAATACTCTTTGAAAAAATGTAAAACTTATTCTTGTGCCTTTTTATATTATGAGGTTATTTTTCATGCATCAGTAAAACTTATAGTTGGTGGTCGATTATCTGGTCGACTATACATCTTTCTATTCATAGAGCAAACCTCATCATAATGTGTTTCTTTTCAAGGTTGGTTGAAGTGACTTGCTACGGGTCTCAGACCAGCCTTTATGACCTGGAGACCGCTGTGCCTTCTGTGCTCAAGCCAGACCTCACTGATGTGTGAGTATCACATGTTTTAAAGCAAACCTAACATGGCTGTCATGCTATTTGTATGAGAACAATTTTTTTCAATAGAAAATTCTGTTACAAATAAGAAGACTTAACTGTCATCATTTGTGCAGCGTCACTGACAAGATAATTGAGGAACTGGGTGTGTGTGAACACAATGGTGTTTGCCTGAAAAACCACTAAAAAGTAGCTTGGCTATTAGCACACTGCTGTTTGTCACCTCCTGTTCATAGCTATCAGAGCTACTGTTTCCGTCATGAAGTTACAGAATAATTTCAACTTTGGGACTGACTTTATAGAAACCCAGACCCATCTTTATGCTATTTAAATTATATGTTTTAGTTCTTCTTAGAAACACATGACAACGACCATTGAAACTACCACAAATATACTGAGAACAATGTAAGGAACAGTGTAAATGCAAATTTGGAGCAGTCTAAGCAAATCTGTATAGAAATGCAAGTTTTAACCTTGTGAATGTCTTGTTTTGTTTTTTACAGACATGCGCAGGCACTTGCGGCTTTGCAAGCCTACTCTCATTGGCTTGCACAGTTCTACAGCGAGGTCCACAGTCAAAACCAGAGCCAGTTCATCAATCTTATAACATCTGCAATAGATGCCAGTAGCCCACTCATCACAGCTAAGGTAACTTTCCCCATGATCATACTTATATTACCTTTTTTAAAGTCAGTGCTGGATTAATGTATTTGATCTAATTATACTTTATTATCAACTTAAATATTTTATTTGGAGTCATACAAACTTACAAATCGATTAAGGCTCAAATATAAGAAAGGGAAGTTTGTGTATACTTGATCTAAAAACAGAAATTGGTTTCATTTTAAAACATTGTGTTTGTTAAGGAGGAAGTATCACTTGGAAAATATTAACAAACACGTACAACCTTTAGCCCATGTTCATAGGAGCTTCTCTTTGTGTTTATTTTCAACTTTATTTATCTGATCCATTTAGGTAAATAAAACAAAAGTACACCAGCAAGGTAATAAAAGAGTTTTAAAAGAGCCAACTTCTGCATCGCTGTTTTTCAATGTTAGTTAGATGACTACATGTTCATCGTTTTTAAAGTTCTCTTTTACAAAATGCAACAATTTTGAAAGCTGGGGGGGGGGTGTTTAGGGTTGTTAAGAGGAATGGGGGTAGAGTGTATTTCCCAAATTGCTCTTCTTTCAACACTTCTATGCTGTCTTTATTTCCAGGTACCTGATAAGTTGCTGCTCTCAGCATGCCATCTGCTGGTTTCCATAACCTCCACAGTGCGGCCTGTGTTCTTGGTCACTATGCCTGCTGTTCAAAACATCTTCAACCTCATTACCGCAGCGAATCAGACCCGCAGACTTCCCCAAGAGGTACATGTTTGTGGCTTTATTTTTGCAAATGATATGTTATGACTCAATCCTCTTATCAATTATTGATTTATTATGTGTCAAAAAGTAGCAAAGTAGGTGTACTGACATTTGGAAATGTCGATATTTAGTCTTATATTTCTCATAACGATTAACGATTCTCATAACGATTTAAAAAAAAATGATCCGAGTTAAAAGTTAACCATATAATGTCTTGAATACATGAAGTAATTACTCTGTGTATGTTTGTGTGTGCACGTGTCTGCCCATTCAGGCTCACCTATTGGTGTGTAGGGGTTTGTCAAACATGCTTCTGCTCCCGTGGCCCAATCTTCCAGAGAGCGAGCAGCAGTGGCAGACGCGCTCCAGCAACCACGGCAGCCTACTGGCAGCACTCACTCGGGATTATCGTATTTTAAGAGGAACCGTAAACGTCCCTTCACAACAACCAGATCTGAATAACAGTCAGTTTTTCTTTCTTTTTTCATTGTTTTTGTTTGGTCTTTTATTTAAATAGTGATATAATGTTTTTTTTTTCACATGCTGCCATTCCTTTCACTGCTCTGTGCTTTCTGACAATCCTATCTGTGTTCTAGTGAAAGCAGTGATACAGCAGACCCTGCCTGTGCTCAGAGACATCGTGGACAGCATTTCTGGAGAATCCACCAAATCCCGTCAGATCTGTTACCAGAGTCTTCAGGAGTCTGTCCAAGTGTCCCTCAGCCTTTTCCAAGTGTTTATTCAGCATCCAGGTGGGTTTCTCTCAGCTCAATTTCCGCCTAAAAAAAAGTTAGATTTGATCAGTATGAAAATACTGCAGAAATGCTAGTCTATCTTTGTTAATTTTCCTTTCTCCTTTTTCCCCAGATGTGACAGATGAGATGTTGGCCTTCTTCCTGACGCTGTTTCAGGCATTACGAGTCCAGATGGGTGTGGACTTCACAGGCCAGATCATCCACACTTTCCTCAGCATGTTCACCAGGTACAAAAATAAAAACGTTAACCACATTTTCTATTAACTTTTACTACTTCCATTTGTAGTTTAGCCATAATGTAAATGGCTTAAGGTAGAAAATAAATAAAATGCTGGTGGCACTCTTAGCACTAATTAACGCAATGTCATTTGTATGGTTTCTAGGGAACAGCTGGCAGCCAGTATTTTGCAAGAGGGCAGTGCAGGGTGTAGAGTGGTACAGAAGTTCCTGAAAATCCTGCAGGTGGTGGTGCAAGAGCCCGGTCAAGCTTTCAAGCCTTTCCTCCCCAGCATCCTCTCTCTATGCATGGAGCAGGTTTACCCCGTTGTGGCAGAGGTCAGTTGGTGCTCACTTCTCTTTTGAATTAACTTTCATTCTGGGCTTTGATTCAGTTTGCATCTGGATGGATGCCTGTTGTGTCATATCTGCTTTTGGAAATCATACAAAAAATGTCCGTACACCTAAATTAATCTCCCGTTAAAGGTAGAGTCAGCGATACTGGAGAACGCTTGTTGAGAAAAATCAGTGAATATCTCCTCACGATCTGTCTGTTCTTTGTGTGTGCTGAAAAAAGGGCTTAAGGGCTATGTATTAACAACGGAATTCTTTTTCAATGCACACACAGTACGGACAGAAAGGGGCTCGTGAGGAGAGATTCACTGATTAAAACAAAATGTGATTTTTGACAACAAGTGTTCTCAAAAATCACTTACTCCACCTTTTTATATTTAAGTAAACCAATTAATGGTTGTTCAGTGGAAACGAGACACTCATCACAAATTGGTTTATTGAAGTGTAAAAGGAAAACTGTTGGGTAATTTCCTTGATAACATGGAATCTCTCATATTCAATAGCGGTCTTCCCCAGACATCAAGGCAGAGATGTTTGAATTGCTATACCAAATACTTCACCAAAACTGGAGGTACTTCTTCAAAACGTCAGTCTTAACGAGTGTCCAAAGAGGAGTCGCTGAAGATACCATGGAAAATGAGGCCCAGTTCACAGCTGCCATGCAGGTGTGTGTGTGTGTATGCATGTATAGTTGTTATCATACCTTTTGGGATTGTTCTATACTTTTAGACTATAGCTTCTAGTTAATGAATAAGGCAATAGTTAAATTAATCCCAACTTCCTGAAATCTCTTTTCCAGGCTTTTGGACAGTCTTTCCTGCAGCCTGACATCCACATCTTCAAGCAGAATATCGGCTATTTGGAGTCGCTCAACAGCAAGCACAAGTTGTATCACAGAGTGAGTTTAGTTTTTCTGGCAGCTTCTTTGTTTTCAGCCGTTGCAGCATGTCATGTAGCGGAGTTGATAACTCTCCTTTTTAGCGTAATCATCAGACCACTTCTACAATTGCCAACCTTAACCATTTTATAGGAAGGGACCTGCAGATGTAAACATGTGCATGTTGTGTCTTACAAGTTACAGCTGCTGCCAATTCTTTGCCACCTTTTTGTATGAGGTTTTACATTTAACCAACATTTGTTAGTTGTTAAATCTGATTATTTTGTCATTTGTATCCCTTTATCAAAAAATAAAATCTGGTTAGTAATCGGGAGGAGAGAGAACACATGGCAGCACTTAATCACACTCACTCACTCACTCATTAAATAGATAAAAACAAAGTCCCTTGCAGTCAAAGCAATAGTGAGTGGAGCACCAACACACCACACTTTTTATAATATGATTTTTTTTTTATCCCCCTGTAATTAGGACAACCTGTGTCATCTCATCCAAAATCTGTTTGATACAGTGTGTGCTTATAACCCATGTGTACACTGTTGTCATTCTATATTTTTTATTGTACTTTTAGAAGCTTTTCCGGACCTCTATGCTCTTGCACTTCATCAACGTGCTGCTGCAGGTCCTTCTCCACAAAAGTCACGACCTTCTTCAGGAGGAAATCACGGTGGCTATTTACAACATGGCCTCAGTTGACTTTGATGCCTTCTTCTCGGCCTTCATGCCAGAGTTCCTCAATGGCTGTCAAGGTGTGGACACCAGCCAGCGAAATGTTCTCGCACGCAATTTCAAACTTGAGCGGGTAAGATCACTTTTTTTTATGTGTGTTTTTCCTTCCATTCAACTGTATAGTACTGAAATCGGAACATTTGTTTTGCATTTAATTGAGACAAAGTTAACAAATTGTTACATAGAGTTTGTATGAATATGACGTTGTCAAACATTTCTCTCCTTTCTCAAGGACTTGCCTTCATTCACTCAAAGCGTGCAGCGGCTTGTGAATGATCTTCGCTACTACAGACTGTGTAATAGTAGCTTGCCCACTGGCACCATCAAGCTATAGCACAATGACTGACTGCTTGAACCACTCCACACATGATCTTCAAGGACTGCCTGTGCTGACCACTTTGCCCAACACTCCTTCTTCAATCGATGTTTGCTCCACCTATTCAACGTTATAGGAAGGAACAACACACAATGTATTGTTGAGGATGCTGCTGAAATTTCTGTTTGATTTCTACTGTAGAAGGTTGGCGCATTTTTTTTTTTTTTTTAAAGCAGCGCCCTTCAAATGTGTTGCCAATGATGATTTGGCAAGAAATGCAATCCTGGTCTGCAGTTGGCTTTTGCCCAGACCCGGAGCAGTCTGAGCCAGGGCCTTCTTTCCCACGCCTACCAAACAAAGCTAGGCTGGGACTGAGCACTTTCGACTCATTTTGAGTTTTTAAAATGTTCTGCTTTTATTCATTTTGCCTTCAATTTTTATTTTTTTTTTATCTCCAAAGGAGACGGACTCAACTTAAGATCTTTCATATCATTCCATTCTGAACAAGAGAAAAACCTGCTTGATTAATAAAGTGCTTTTTTAGTAAAACTCAGGTATTTGGTTTTGTGCTTCACTCTTTTTACTCATTTTAATACACTATTGTTTTTGAGAATAATGGTTGTATTAAGACAAAGATTTTTCTTTGAATTTTTTTTTGAATTTTTTATCGTATATGTGTCTACTTCAACTGCTGAATTATTTCTGTTGGCATTGCATCTTTTTAGAGCACGTAAACCAAATATCAAATGTGTTTGGGCCTGGACAGAGTTTATGGATAAGGCAGGGCAGATTTTACATTTGAGTATAGCTAAAACCCTTGACAAATATGAAGCATAAACAGACAAATGTTGTGCGAGGAAACCGCATGCGGAAGATGGGAAACATCAGCGCAGGAAGAATAATTAAAACAACTTTACAAACTCAACACAAAATGTTGCATCATCTTTTTTTAAAGGTTGAACAGGCAGTGAGGATTTCAGCTTAAATGTTAGTGCCTGTTGCTGTCAATCTGACCAGCAGTTTGGAGAATATGATAGTTAAGCATGGCCCCAGCTGTTCCCTGGAGACACTTGCTGTCAAAATACCGTCGCCTAATGCTTTTCCAGTTATGCTGTTAACTTAACCTTGTGCGTGTAGTTATTCAGTTCAGACGGCTGGGTATTAGTACGCGGATTGACAGACTAGAGGTTCATATGAGCACAACCTGCTGGGCTACAGGGGAACACACAGTATGTATTTGGTTGTTGGAGTAGGAAACCTCGTATTGATACTAAATAGATGGGTAACACTTTACAATAAGGTACACAAAATTGTAGTACCTACTACATAGATATGTTACCTACTACATAGGTTTTTTTTGTGTTACCTACTACATAGGGGTTTTTTTTGTGCTACCTAACATAAGTTATTTTTTTGGTGTGTTACCTACTACACAGGGTTTTTTTTGTGCTACCTAACACATAGGTTCATTCTCTAAACTGCAGCCTAAGATAAGTCAGGATGGTGAATCTTATGTTAGGTAGCACACAAAAAAAACCTAGTAGGTAACACAACAAAAAAAAACCTGTGTTAAGCACAAAAAACCTATGTGTTTGGTAGCCCAAAAAAAACTTATGTAGTAGGTGACACACCAAAAAAAACCCTGTTAGGTTTTTTTTGTGCTACCTATGTGTTAGGTAACACAAAAAAAAAACCTGTGTTAGATAGCACAAAAAAAACCTGTGTTAGGTAGCACAAAAAAAACCTATGTAGTAGGTAACACATATCTGTGTAGTAGGTACTACAATTTTGTGTACCTTATTGTAAAGTGTTACCAATAGATGCACTAAAAATGTATTTCCTAAGATTGTCAAATGTATTTTCTTTTGTGGAATACCCCCTGTTGTACACTCAATATAATTTCATTCTCTATTGAGCAGTGCTACTTAATTGCCATCTCAGAAACAATAACCCATAGCCTGCTTTATAAGCCCTCAAAGATATAAGCCAGACATGGAGTATTAAATTACGGGAATGTGGATAATGTAATAAACCATTGTAACAATTACCAGCACTCTACCAGAATTCTGAGGTTAAATTTATAGAGATTAAACATTTAGCTTCTGTTCAAAATGAGCAGGGCCCTCAACACACTAATGCGCCCATGAGCTGTTAATCATTGCCAGCTGGATGATTCCTCTGTCTGTATACCAATACGGCAATAGGCCTACCAAAAATTGCAAGGCGATTTTAAAGTTTTAGACCGAAGCTACCAAAGTGTGTCGTCTGCTGTATTTATATCAACGTGACATAAAAGGGATATGCGGAATATATAAATGTGAAATGAGATGTGTAGCACCCAGTGGGTTTTGAGCTAAATCAATTTTATTTATTTTTTGTCGTTTGACCAAAGACATTTGCTCAGGTGAAGTTTACGCAGAGAGCTTCACTTTGTTGTTATCTTAAATGCAATGGTGGAATCAGACAGGAGTAGCCTACACAAGTTTCCGAATTCGGGGTCATTTTCTAAATCTGTTTTTGCGTCTGCTGCATGGCAACCCTGGAGTTAAAGTCTCTGTTTGAATGAGGTTATCTGACGGGAACGGCACGTGAGTTTTGATTGAAGAGGGTTCGTTGACTTTTCTCTGCAGATGCTGACAAACACACGTCAGAACATGGTCATGTTGCAGCGGTTCGTTTTTAAGAGACTTCGACTGTTTTATTCAGGCAATCAAGAAATCACCAAAAGTCTTCTAACTATCTTTCCCGCTGCGCTGCTGGATGGACACAGGGCTGCTGGGCACAGAGCCAAATCAAGTAAGTGACAGGATTTATACTAAGTGCTCAGTAGGGCTACGGCATTTTGCTTTTGTAGTTGTATTTTTACATTTATCTATTTTTGTTTTACAGCCAAATTTCAGGTAGGCTAGGTCGACTACGAATTTCCATTAAGCAACATTACATGACTATCAATTGAAACTGCTATGGCAGTCTAACTAAATGTTCAATCATAAATAGCCTACATCGATTACCTCATACAGCTTTTGAATATGGGATTATGAAATTTGGTTAATTTTCTTCAGAATTGAAAGAAAATGTTTACTTTTAAACATAGTAGCATAGAGTGTAAGATACTTCACCTCCGAGGCGCATCGTGTATTTGCTTCAAACGGGAAAAACAAATTCGCTTGCCAAACTCATGGGGTCATGAACTGGAACTAGGTTAGAGGTACACAAGATAGGGTTGGAGAGGTGGGTAACAGAAACGTTGACCTGCGCTGTGCGTAATTTGGCCAACATATGTGCGCATTCTGCGTAATGGGCAAACGCAAATATTTCTCTCTGAACAAGACTGAAGTGGGCTAACTATAGTGGACAGTCTTGAAGTACAATAAACTAAGCGTATCTCGTGGCTGGTCACGCGTGTGTGTGTGTGTGTGTGTGTAATTGATATCGTGCAGTCATCCATTGCCTCCTAAGTGGTGTTACAGCTGCTATATTCTGTGCACAGTACCACTCTACTACTCAACTCATGTAAATACATACAATATCTGATGTTCCTATTTCATCTCCAGTCCTCTCACAGGGTAGGTGGAGTCAGCGCTTTTGTAGGATGCTTGTTGTCAAAATCAATTTTGTCACAGTCAATATATCCTCAAGATCTGCTGCCTGTCCACACTGTGCATGCACTGAAAAACAATCTGGTGTGAATACACAATTTAGGCTCTGTACACAAGGGTATGTAAACAAAGGGGTCCACCATAGCTAGCAACATACCCTTTTTACAGAACCTAGGCTGTGTATTAACACTGGATTTCTTTTCAGCGCGCACACACAGTATACAAACTGTACTATACATGTACAGGTAGCAGATTGCGAGGAGATGTTTGCTGAACAGGCATTCTCCAGAATTGCTGACCACCTTTATTGTGTTTGTCATGCAAACCTGTGTGTGTGTGTGTGTGTGTGTGTGTGTGTGTGTGTGTGTGTGTGTGTGTGTGTGTGTGTGTGTGTGTGTGTGTGTGTGTGTGTGTGTGTGTGTGTGTGTGTGTGTGTGTGTGTGTGTGTGTGTGTGTGTGTGTGTGTGTGTGTGTGTGTGTGTGTGTGTGTGTATTGTCTGTCGATTTCCCCTGTGTTGGTGGCTTTAGGTAAATATGTGTCCTCTTCCCCTTGGGTCACTAATATTGACAGAGTGTGAGGGCTACCTAGAAGTTAGTTGTAGAGGTTTTGTTTTGTGTATCCAAACCAGGTCTTCCAGACTTTAAGGAGCGGACTCTTATAGCTGTAAAACCAGATGGAGTTCAACGTCATCTTGTGGGACAAATCATCCAGAGGTTTGAGCAGCGGGGCTTCAAGCTGGTCGGCCTGAAAATGTTGCAGGTAATAAACGTTTGTGTGAAGTGCAATTCTATGTTGGATTTTTCCTTTTTTTAAACTGCAGCTCTCTGTTGTGAAGGTTTCTGAGGATCTCCTGTCCCAGCACTATTGTGAACTGAGGAGTAAGCCCTTCTATCCCCAGCTGCTGCATTACATGACCTCAGGGCCTGTGGTTGTCATGGTGAGAGGAGCTCTTCTTTTTTGAATTATTTCTACATTTTTATTATGTTGACAGACATGGAAGATACTGTGTGTTTAAGAAAATGATTGCAGTGAAATAATGAATACACAGTACTACACAGTATTCTTAAATATTGTGTTTTTGTGTGTTGTTTCTTTCCGCTAAGGTGTGGGAAGGGTTCAAAGTAGTCAACACGTCCCGTATGATGGTGGGGCATACCAACCCTGCTGAGGCAAAGGCAGGCACAGTCAGGGGAGATTTCAGCTTTCATATCAGCAGGTAGGATTTAATTCAAGGTAGATTGAATATATATATATATATATATATATAGAGAGAGAGAGAGAGAGAGAGAGAGAGAGAGAGAGAGAGAGAGAGAGAGAGAGAGAGAGAGAGAGATAGATATATATTTCATATTTATATCATATCTTAACACATTATTCATTGCTACATGTATTTACCCACACACCAAAAACAAAAGAACACATACAAATTTACATAAGCATATATCCATAGGAAAATAGATCATGTTAATTAAAAAATTAATAAATAATATGTGAGAACACCTGGTCACAGTCCTTCTTCCTCAAATAACAACCTTACAACTAAATCTTACTTTCCAGGTGTGGAAGCCAATTTTATATTGATTAGTTTAATTCTGCTCTTGTCTCTACATTCATTATTTGATCATTGTAAGAAGTGTCCTCTCATCTTAACTACTGATGTATCCTGTCTGGAGTTTCTATTGTAATTAAATCAGTCCGATTGGGCTGACATCCTAGGTGTAGGCCATCCTGGAAGCTCCTAGATTCAGATTAGCATTGATCTCATCAAGAACCAAACTTGATTGTTCCATTGTTATTCTACCTATCTGACCATGTCAACCATTCTGTATAAAGCAGCTCATTTTGTGTATACAACTCAGACAAGACCCTGGCATTGCTCTGAGTAGGATGCTCTGGTCTTCTCTCCATGCATGAATGCTGACCATAATCATCTGTATTGTCTTTTGAAACTAAGATTTGTTTTAATTTTGGACTATAGTGAAGTTTTCTTCAACAAAACATTTCTTCCACACAGGTAAGCTTGTAGCATGTGATGTTACAGTCTTGAAGGTAAATAAATGGGTGGCAGTGGCAAAGTGGGTAGGGCGGTTGTCCACTGGATTGCAGGGTCGGAGGTTTGATCCCCCACCTACCCGCCACATGTCGAAGTGTCCCTGGGCAAGACACTGAACCCCACATTGCTCCAGATGGTTCAGAGAGAGCCTTGCATGGCAGCTACTGCCATCGGTGTATGAGTGTGTGTGTGAATGGGCGACTGTGGTAAGAAATGTAAAGTGCTTTGGGGCTGAGAAAATTGGCTAAAAAGCACTTAATAAGTCAAGTCCATTTATCATTTACCATAAATGTAGCGTGTTGGTCATTTACAGGAATGTGGTTCATGCCAGTGATTCACTGGAGGGGGCGCAGAGGGAGATCCAGCTTTGGTTTGAGAACAAGGAGCTCCTGACCTGGGACTGCTGCGACCAAAAGCTCACCTGTGAAGAAGAGTGAGAACGCTGAGAGTCCAACGCACGGAAAATAAGTCAAACCAGCTCTTCTCTGGCTACTCAAAGGTCTGTCTCTCTCGGCAGTGTGACCACAATGATTGAAAACGATATGAGTCGTATTTAGTGTTCCGACCACATCATTAACCTCAGGAAGTGCATTTGTAAAAATGTTTTTGTTGAAATAAATGTGAGTTTTCTTAATTCCAATTTACTGTACATTAGCAACTACATACATGCAAAGCAGCAGATAGATACAGTATTTTAACAATACAGTATGTTTGACACATTGAGATACAGTGTGCAGACATACTGTATTAAATTAATGTAAAATACAAGACATATGCAGAAACCATTATATGCTATGTACCTGATTTTCAGCTGAAATGTTTTTTTATGATTTAGCTTTTGAATCAATAATATGGATCCTTAGCATTTTTTTTGCATTCTGACTCATCATTCAAATCACAGTAAACTGTCTTAATAAGAACTCATTTAATTTTGCTTAACAAACTTGTATGCCCTGTAGCAGCTCTAAATGAAGATAATGCAAAGCTCTAGAAGGTTCACACAATTAAAAAATATATATTTAAAAAGAGGTTAAAATCCCCCCTTTTGGCAATATTTAGCAACATATTAGAATAAAGCCTTGTTTTAAAGTAATAATAAGTAAAATGGTATTTTTTTTTATAAATGATATGTTGTAGGGTTCTTTTTGGATTAAAGGTGCACTATGCAATTTTAGGGGAGGGGGATTTGTTTACACTTGCAGAGCATGCTGTTAGTTTACACAATATATTTTCTCATGTAACTCTTACTAGTATTAAATAATTCTATCATCATAAATCAAAACAAAAATATTGTAAGGCCCCTGGAACCCAATGTAAGATGATGATTCACCTCCACCTGCTGTTATTGAATATGTGAACGATTCAGATTGTTTTGATCACTTGCTTTTTCTTAGAGGACATTTTTTTTCATACAGCTGAAAAAATTACTTGAGTCTTATGTTGCAGTTTCAATGATCACAATAATTTGTAATTATTTTTTTTAGTGTATAACTTGTAAAGAAGGGTTGCAGTAAACTCATAACCATGATAAATGTTTAATGAATTCATGTTTTGTTTAAGCCAATACATGGATAGCAATCTATCCAATATGTTTCTTTGTTGTACAATATGTCATGCTATGCTCCAAAGCTAAGTTCACAATGAAAAACAAAAAATCGGAAAACTGTCTCCATAGAAACTGTGTATTCATGACAAATCAGTTTTAACGTGTATTTAGCTAAAAACAGCATCTGCCTGACCTGTAAAAAGCTAAAAAAATTTAATACAAGTTCAAGTGCAAGCAATAAAAACAATTAATACAACATCTGACTGTTCCGTAGTTTCAGAAACATTTTCAACAAAATGCAGTTATTTAATATTCCATAACTTTTAACAGGCAGTTTCAGTCCATAATTGTAAACAAATGGAGCTAATCGTCAGTATCAGTGTGATTAGTTTATTGCATTGCATATATTGTTATCGTCATTCATATATACAGTATATATATATATATATATATATATATATATATATATATATATATATATATATATATATATATATATTAGTATACTGTATATGATGAACACCTAATGGTAAGAATATATTTAGCAAACTCTGGAGGGAACCTGAAACTTAAAGCCCCTCTGTCTTCAATACATGTAAACATTATTATAATAAAATAAAACAAGGTCGCAATGAGTGGTTGTGATTGTGCTTTACTTTTAACACAGCATTTTTGGTTGATGGGTATGTAGAAAATAAGAGCTATGACGCCATGTATGGTTAAATGACTAAAACCAATCTGCAACATCACTCTGTATATGCAATATTACATTCATCTCCATTGACCTTTGATGCCACTTCTGTATCGGAAGAAGTTTGAAACCTCAGTCCCACTAGACATTTTGTGGTGTCAGGGCAATCTTCATCTTTTGCCTCTCCATCGCCGTCTCTAGTTCGGTGGCTTTGCGCACATCCTGAGAAGGACACAAGATAAAAGTAAATCAACAGAGAAATTTAAAAGGAACCAAAATGGGATACCCCTGAATACACAGTTTAAGTGGATTAATTATTAACTATTGACCTACGATGTTTGTATGAGTTAACATTTATTTTGTCTCTTGTCAATTGAAAGTTAAATATAACCTTTTGTCAATGTAGGTCAGTAACAAAATGGTAAAATGGTGTAAGTCTGTGCATACGCCAATGCTGAGCAGACTACTACATTGACCAAACAAAGACACACACACACACACACACACAAACATACAAGACATAAAGAAACCAGAAGACAAACCTCGAGAAAGGCCTTCTGCAACATCATTTGGCCGTAAACTCTTGCACCTTCCTCTTGTGATACTGTGCGGAGCTCCTCTTTTTTTAGGGTAAACAGCTGCGCTCCATTTAAAATGCCCAGACTGTTAACTGTCCTAACAGAAAAGGAAGAAGACGGAAAAAACATGTGTTAGTAAAACACCCTGATTGACCTGGATATATTGTTGCACATAATAGTGCCACTAAATTCCATTCTAGCTCATTCATGTTATTTTCAATTCCAACTCATCTCAGTTCACACTTAATTTTTAGGAAGGACATTTTGACACTTGAGGGCGCTATTGTGCAATAAACAAAACTAGGGAGTGTAGCTTTGATATGTAATGCAATAAACAGCAGAATTTCACTTAATTTTCTTGGTTGCTTTTTAACAACTTTGGTTGTTTTTTTAAAGGGCATATTGGGAATTCCCAATACAAGTATGCTCATACAACTCACAAAGCAGTCCTCCTTCACTGTCAAATCTACTTCTTGTTTTAAATGTATTGCTACAGTAGACTCAATGATGCTTGAGATCTTGAGAATTCTTGTTGTCAAAATCACTTTAATTCAGTGAATATCTGTAAACTCTTATGTTAGGGTATGTAAACGAAGAGGGCCCACCGTATAGGGCTAGGCCTAGGATGTGTAATTGACACCAGATTATTTTCTCCAGTGCACACACAGTAGGCCTGTACGATTGTGAGGAGATATTCACTGATTTTGACAAACAGTGATTTTGACAACAAGCGTTCTCCAGAATCACTTACTCCACCTTTAATATCCCTTGATACTCCAATAGTTGAACTTGAGGCTTGGCTATAAATGACCTTAAAGGTTTATATAAAATAGCGTTGTTCCACATGACGTATTTTGGAAAAAGTCCAAGCTGGAGATTCCTCCCAACAGTGTTAGACTTACTGCTGACTGAAGCCTTTGGCAGTGAGCCAGGCCTCCACCTCGGCAGACGGTGAGTGGTAGTTCAGGGGAGTAGAAGTTTCCACTGAGCGAGGGACCATCAGCGGATGGATCGAGTTTCTTTTCGTTGCTAGTCGCTGGACAAGCTCATCATTCATTATCTGACCTGCAAATAAATAACAAATTAAAATAATACCTTATTTGTCTGTCTGTCTGTCTGGAGACAGGACCTTAGCAGCACTTTAGCCACATAGGAGAAACAGTGCTAACTGCTGCGGTGTAACATGCTGATACATTCTTCAATCTGCACTCTTAACATTCTCTAAACAGGTTTGTGAACACTTTAGTCTTCATACACCAAGGCACTGTAGTGTGTAGTTGATTCAGCAGCTATGGCCTTCCCTAAAATATAAGATGGGCAGACTCTTTTTAACCCATGCTTTTCGAGCAGCACCTGGTCAAATACTGAATATGGAGTCACAAATGCTGTTTTTAAATTACTTTGTTTTTATGTATTCACATATTTAATATTTTAATGATCTTAATTTTATTGACTGATGCCTTGCTTTCTTTGCAGAGAAAAGCACTTCATATTTCTACTCTATATTTCTACTTTATGTGATTTTATCAATGTAAAGCACTTATTATTAATGTTAGTATTTATGTTTTTTTCACTCAACTTATACATTGTTTTGATTGAATAATTTTACATGTTAGTTGAATATTTGAGTCGCAGATTCCAAGAAGTTGAACGCGAGAAGCTCCTGAAATTCGATATGTGAGCTCACACGATTTTTCTAACAGACCCATCTTTGTTAGTCCACATGATTTACCATGGCTGACATTCAACATGCTTGGGTTTAGGGTTACCTCGGCCGCTGTCTTCTCCCTGCATTGTTGTAGACGGTAAAACCATGCTCTGTGGACGCACTGGCATTGTAGCGGTAGGGCTGGTCCCAACTGGGCTTGATGGAGCGTATGAGAAGTACTTTGTCGGGGTCGCAAGAGGTGTCTTCTGTTCTGGAAAAGAGGGAATCACTTAAAAAAAACTGCAAGATGACAGGATACTTGAGGCCCTGACAAAAAAAAAGACGGCACAACTTTGCATGTGTGTTGTGTCTATATACTGTACCTTTGACTCTCGGCGTACCACTGGGCTGTTTCTCCCAGTGTTATTCAGGGCAGACAGAGGCTCCAGGATATTAAAAGGAACAAATCCTATCTGGTCAAAGCGATTCTGACACTTCCACCATCTCTTTGACGACTCAATTACCTTATTAGGAAAACATTACTTACAAATCAGTCGAGTTTTGTGACATATTCCAAGAAAGTCTCCATTTTACTGATGGGTCACCACCTCTAACTGTAATTATAGTTGTCTACCTCTAGTGTCTCTCCCTGCAGCACAGAGAGTTCACTGCTGTTTCTGGCCACAAAGTCATAACTGCAGCAGTAGATTCTCTCACCTTCAGCTGGGAGCCAGGTTTCTTGTCTGCAATAAAAGTGGAAAGAAATGAACCAATTTTACCACAGTAGGATCAGTATATCTGATGAGAAACAGTGGAGTGAGTTATTGTCAGACTTAATAATTAAGTCCAAAATTTAAAAAATGGAGACAGACTCTTTTAAAGCTCCCATATTATACACTTTTCGGTACTATTATACACCATATTATATGGTCTTAGTGGTCCCTAATACGTTTTTCTTTAATTGTTTGCTGAAAAAAACTTTCAGATAATTTATTGTACTATGCTGATGTTCAGCTAATCTCACAATGGCCTATTTTTTTAAAAAGAGCTGCAGCTCCCCTCTTAAATATACAATCTTTGAGCTCCCCCCGCCCCCTGTCCAGAAGCGAAGCCAGATACGCCTAGCCCTCTGTCTGTCAGGGCCGTGGACCAATAAGAAATAGGGGTGTGGGCTGCACAGTGGAAGCTTCTGGCTTTCCAGTTTGTGAGGTCAGAAACGAGGAGAATTCTGACTGGAGTATATCGGGGGGAGGGGTGGGGGTTTCAGAAAGGGGGAGAGTGAGAAAAGGAGAGATTGTTATTTTTTAAAATATTTTGGCAGTCTCTAGGCACACCGTGGACCCATGGATATGTTAGAACACATTTAAAAAGTGCATTTAGCATAATATGTGACCTTTAAGATGTCAATGTTTTCGATAAGTGTTCCTGTTTACAAAAATGTCTCTTCTAAATTGATGTAATGTGAATTGCTATGCTTTATTTCACCTTTATTAACTTTTTCCTTGTGTGTTTTCTTGTCTGTACCTATGTGTTTTTATTATGCTGCTCCCTGTCTTGGCCAGGTCGCCCTTGAAAAAGAGATTTTTTAATTTCAATTGGTTTCTCCTGGTTAAAGGTTCAGTAAGCGAAATGGTACTTTTAGCTAACTTCCTGTCAGTGACTGCAGTTGGTAGTCCCCTCCCTCGTCCCTACATCACCACATTAATGCAATGCGGTCTTCAAGCAGCGAGTCATCTAGCCTCATTGGGAAGTATTTTTACCTGCTCCGCCATTGTAGGCGAATAAACATTCACCCCTCTGTCACTCTCTGCGCGTGCACCGGCAGAGAGACGTGCCCGTTTGTAGCGTTCTCTCTTCTGATTGAATATCAAGTTGTGGGATACCCGAAAAGTTTATTTGCCGATTACATGCAGAGCGGGTAAGAGACCTGTGTTATGAAGCGCGCACACTGCATAAGTGATATTGAATTGAATTGAATTGAAAACCTTTATTTATACAAACTAGAAAGGCATTGAGGTTCCCCTCATTTACAACGCCGACGAGCGCACAACAAACACAACAACAACAATAACAACAGAGTGACAGAATAAAACAGAGAAACACAAAATCCTAGCAAGATAAAAAAGATCAAAAGAAATAAAGAATTACAATAAAAGAGCTTAAAAAATTAATTCAGTTAAAACAAATGCAGTGGTGATGGTGAAAATCAGAAATCATAGATTTAAAAGAAGAAAAAGTGGGGAGAATGGTCATATTGAAATTGCTCTGAAGGGCATTCCAAGAGGTGGGGGCACTATAACTAAAAGCAGTTGTTCCCAGCTTAGAATGAGCTCTAGGAACCTTTATATGATCATCATATCATTCTGTATGAATATAGAGCGATTTAACATGTCTATTAACATACATATATCGCTCACTTCACCTTTAAATAAAGTGTATAATAATAATAAAGAATAATATCCTTGTTACCATTGGTAATTTAGCAGGCATTCATTCCTATAAAATGTTTATTACGAAATAATGCCTACATTATATGTTAACGTGTGCAAACTTACTCTTCATCATTGGCTTCACCATGGCTGTCCACTGTGTGTTGTGCTTGGGCCTGCTGGGTTTTTGCCGCCCTACTTTCCCTGACAGCGTCCTGTTTGTGCTGGGACTCTATGGGATCTTCTAGAGGCTGGCCACTTGAGTCATAAGCCTCAGGCTGCCATCCATCCAGGAAGACAGGAGAGTATGGAGGAACAGAAACACTGAGGTGAGTACTGGGGGAAGAGAGAGAGAGAGAGAGAGAGAGAGAGAGAGAGAGAGAGAGAGAGAGAGAGAGAGAGAGAGAGAGAGAGAGAGAGAGAGAGAGAGAGAGAGAGAGAGAGGATATTGTTAGAGAAACATGACAAACTCTCAAGCCATGATTTACAGGTGCATCTCCAAAAATTTGAATATCATGGAAAAGTTGGTTCAAAAAGTGAAACTTTCATATATTCTAGATTCATTGCACAGAGTAAAACATGTCAGTTCTGTGTTTTGTTTAAATGTTGTTGATTACGGCTTGCAGCTCATGGAATGAAAAAATCCAGTTTCTCAAAATATTAGAATATCACATAAAACCAATTTAAAAAAAGATTTATCATAGAGAAATGCCAACCTTCTGAAAAGAATGTTTATTCTATATTAATTTGTTATGAATCTAGAATATATCAAAGTTTCACTTTTTGAATGCAATTACAGAAGGAAAAATTGCTTTTCATTGATAGTCACATTTTTTTCAGATGCACCTGTGGACATAAACACACAGACCAGGGTGAAGTCCAGTTGGGCCCTAATGAGGTCCACAGCGCCCCCTCCTCTTCAGTCAGGTGCTCGCGGAGCAGAGACACAGCATCACTGGTCATAGCAGGACTGACCACCAGCGCACCTAACTCTGGCCCTCCAGTGGTTTTCACCATCTGTGAAAGAGAGTGTTGCAACAGACAGGATTAGATTAGAGTACATTGAACAACGTTATTGATCCCAAGAAGGGCAATTTATTAGCATTTCAACCCATCCACAATCACACAAACAACATCCAAAAATGTACATGTCAGAAACCTAATAAAAAGACAAGCAGAGGTCGGTGGAGGACTACAAGGTAAATACAAAATGGTAGAATAAATAGCAATAAAAAGGATAAAATAAATAGCGATAAAATAGATAATAAATAGACATTGTAACATGTATTATCAAGGTACTGACAAAACAAATGAAATGACAACCGTCTAAGTTGAATTACCTATCACAATGAGAGACAGAGGAAACTACTAAATGAAAATTAGAAACTCATTAGAAAATCTCACCAGTCTCAGAGGCACAAAGATGTGATGCAGCAACTGTGGTGCGTCAGGCTGTGTGATAGATGACTTGAGACGGTCCTAAACAAACCAGCAAATAGGGTCATCATTTCAATTTTAATTTACAGTGGCATTATCCAAGTTGTATTGCACATTTCAAGAGATACTCATGCACGATTATGACTAGTTGTTTTCTCACCAGTAGACTGAGGGAGTACTTGATTTTCTGAAAGATGTCCACAAATTCTTCCTCCGAGGGGGGGCAAGCTTTAATGGCTAACAAATCATCTGCACATAGTGGGTCAAATTCACAAACAAATTCATAAAACTGACATAAATAAAAAATATGGACATATAACTAACATGCCAAATGCAAGTTAAATAGATTTTTTTTTAAACTTAAGGTTTTAGTAACGTTAAGATGATATTATATAATATAAAGGAATTATAGAAAATGTAAAAAGTAGAAAAGAGGAACAGCAACAATATAATAAAGTTGTAAAGTTAGGGTGTGGGGTGCTTGTTCTAGCATGTTTCAGCAAGTATACTCACCAACAAAACAACACTGATGGTAATGACTGATAGCAATCTTCTATTTTATCATTCAAAATGTAATTACCAGATACCTGAGAAAACACCCTGGTCATGTTGCCAGGGAAACATAGGGCAAAGGCAGATAGACACAAAGACTCAAACTCATTTTTACACCTGTTGGCAATGTATAATGGTGAAGAAACAGCAATCCACAACAAATAGATCAAGGTCGAGAACCAAATCTTTTTTTACTGCTCTTTCTACTACTACCGTACTGCGGAACAGAGCATGTCCTTATGGTCATTTCTTCAGATCTAATTTATCCTCAAACATTATGAGAATGTATTTTATGAATACTTTTTACCATGTTCATTCCAGTTGCAAAGTCAACCCAACTGGAAAAAAAACTTGTGAATGAAGATTATGTTAAATGTCATTCTTCCTAGATTGATTTGGCCCAAGCTTCAGGGCATCCTCAGTCACGTTTCTTGGTCATTCTTACTGTAGGCAAGTATATTCACAATTACCTGAGGATTTATTCGCTATCAAACATTATGATCTTACTACTGTACATTTTTCTTATTAGGGTCTGTTTCTAGAGAGTCTGTTGGTGACATGCAAACAGATTGTTTACGGCAAGGTATTTGTTTGATCTTGACTCTCCTAGTTAAAGTATGAGGACAGCATAGTTACAGTAGTTACACTAAGAGGATAAAAAAATAACATTCACCATCTTGGCCTTCCTTCTTCTTGCTCTTTATGCTTCTCTTCTTTTTCCTTTGGTTGAGAACACTCTGAGCCTCAGCCGTCTGCTGCAAGCGTGTCATGAATCGCTCCACATCATCAAAGCAGTGGTTCATAATTTCCTGATGAAGACATGTACTGTATGTTTTATCCATTTACAAGTAAACAGTTTAAGAAATGTCCTTTTGTGGAAGAATAAGGTAATCAGTCTGTCTGTCTATCTATCTGGTCATTTACCAGGTTATCAGTGAGTCAAAAAACATACAAGGAATTAAACATGAAACCTGAAGTATTTGTATGGATTCAACACACAGTTTGCTTACGCATATGTTTGTTATCCAATTCAATAGCCCTGCAATACGTTCAATTGCAATACTTATAAAGCAAAACCTGTCTGCGATAATTCTCATCAAAGCTTTAAAAGAAACTGTTAAAAAAACACCACCATCTCTTCCTATTGCCACTGCTTATTTTTCTTACACGTGCCATTTTAGGCAAACCGGTAGTTAGTGGTTAATTGTAACATCAGTAAACACAGAAAAGTTAGGTCTAATTATATGTCAATTCTGTACATCTGCAAATTTAATTTCATATACTGAGCATCATATGCAGGACATACTACAGTATATTATAAATTGACCTGCATATCGATGTCCTCTATGGATTCAAAATTCAATCAGCACTAACTATAAATATATTCTCTCCCGTTTATAGAATATTGTATCTGTCTAAATCGTGCAGTTATAAAGTAGGGGAGAACGGGGTAATGTGAGACACTTTTACATCTGCTTCCACAGCTGGGGTAAACTGAGACACAGACCAGAGAAATCAAGGGGGTAAACTGATCCACTTACTTTTTCCACTCTGAAACTACCATAACAACAAATGTTGTAGCAGTTTTGAGTCACAGAGAAATAAAGCGCTATATAAATCCAATCAATTATTATTATTATTAGTTACAATCCTAACAACTAGCCTGAAAACCAAATATTCCAAAACTAATGTCGGACGAGTAACAGAATCTTGGGGTTTGGACAATTAAGAAAAACATTTTCTAAACACTTGAAAGTAACTCTGATCAAATACACCATATCATTCATATTCAATAATTAACATTCAAATGACAGATATAACCAGTTTAGACCAGTTGAAACACAGTCTGGGGGTCAGAACACAGGACCCTTAGAGCCAGCTAGTGTCTGGGGGTCAGAGCAAAGAACAATCAGAACCAGCTAGAACAGCCTGGGACACAGAACACAGGACTAGACCCAGCTGTCATTTTCCATCTTTTGAGTCTTTGATTAATATTTTTCTGCATTTGTTTTATTGGGATCATTCATTGAATAAAGACATATTACTTAGAGTCTATTGGTGTTAAAGGTCACGCTCCTGTCCCCCACATGCATACGTACCAAACCACGCCCTTGCTGACACCCCTTCAACCATCAACCCCCACCTCCAGCCCACATTGTCTTTTGTCTTATTCAAACTAGTATCATTGCTACCTCAAATATAATGGATTCATTAAAAGAGGGCACAGACACTGTCTCACTTTACCCCACAGCATTTGTCTCACTTTACCCCACTGTCACAATTTGAGAAAAAACTACCTCTCTCAGCAAATCAGGCTAATCTACAGTTATCATCATCACATGGTTTCACATGTTGGTAGTTCATCAACATGTATGATAGAAGAGTTTTACCTGAATCAATTTGCTTTGGCACAACAATTGATTAAGTTGACAGCAAGAAAATGTACTTTTACATGTAAAAAATACATTTTTGTTAAAAAAACATGCTTACAACATCGCCATGAGGTCCTCTCTTTCATGGCCAAGGGGAAATGAGAGGGGCTTGAAAACATATATCTCACATGACCAAAAATGTGTTCCATTGCCAAGATACAGAGGGTGTCTCACATTACCCGATGGCTCACATTCCCCCGTTCTCCCCTATGTGGAATACTGACAACTTGAAGGGACAAGATTGATTACCCCCCACACATACAATTATAAATAAAGAAATGTTTCATGAAAGCACGTACCACTTCTCTCCCTGCATTCAACATGGGTGTGTGATCTGACTTCTCACCAGCACCTTTCTCTGAGTGGAAAAAGAACAGAGCCATTAAAGCTAACTTTGACATTATGTACATAAACACACACACACACACCGGCTCTGTGTGGTTGGTTGAACATGTGCAGGGACAGAAGATAAATTTATGTGGCAACTGCACACACATACACATATAACTGGTAAATCAGGGTACCCACTGGATCTAAAAGCATTATAAAAGCATTTAACTTAATATTCTCAAAATATGGTCTTTAAAGTACTGAATCTCCTTACAAAGTTTTTAAATATATTTGATGGCCCTTTTTGTTGAATAAAATAAATAATGAACGTCAAAAACATGTTTTCAAGGCAAGGCCATGTAGAGTGGTCGTTATGTGATAAAAAAAACTATTTCTGATTTTGTTACATACTTTACAAAGCTATTGTTATATGAATGTGATTTTAATGTTTTTTTTTAAAAAGTACCTTAAAATGAGTACAGATTTTCCATTATATCTCTCCTACCTTTACCAGTATGGCCATGAAGTTGGCATTAAATGTATTCCTGGGGGTACCCTGTAAATGGACTCCGCTTATATAGGCTTGGTGCTGTTCACTTATTTTCTCAGACTCAAAGTGCTTTACATTGTTTTTCTTCGGACACCCATACACACAAACAGACACACACACACACACACACACACACACACACACACTCACTCATACACAGACACCAATGGGAGCAGCTGGGAATCAGTGGACGACCATCCAACCTGCTTAGCCAAAGACCCCCCCTCAAACCCCCCTCCCAATGTATACACACATATGAATATACCTTTGATAGAACTTGAGTAGACAGGCATGCCACCAGGAGGAACCTGCGCTCCTTGAGACATCATGACACGGACTGCTGAAGGCCTTCTAGGAGCCACAGGAGGAGGTTGCTTCGACATCTGTTGTGTGTGTAGATTGTAGAGTGAAATCAAACACATACATGCAATAGGGGATCATGCTCATATAGCCTACTACAATAAGTAATATCATACCTTTATTCTTAAGTTACAATATATTTTTTTGTTTTGTTTTACTTTTCCAACCGGACCGGTCAGATATGTAATGTGAAAGATTTTTGATGGTGTCAAAAACCACAAGCCGATTAATGCAGAGTATTCTGCCTGCACACCATGCATGTTCATGTACTGTAGTAATGACAGATACATACGACAGGAAAAACCACTGTGTCACCAGATGCATGGTATGCAGTTGAAAAACCACCAAAACTTGATCATCAAAAGTATTTGCTGATTTTTAAAAAACAGTTCACAATCACATCACAAGTTGATTTCATGCAAGCACATTGTAGATTTTTTAACTTTACTCTTTTTTACTTGACTCTTTACCTTACCTCCCTGTCATTGTTCTGCTACTAACTACATGCATACATTATTACAAACATGAACAATTTCTTATAAAATGTGTATACAAACAAAGCCTTTCATGCAATAAGAAACACATCCTTACAGATTGTAACATATCAGGAAACTGCTTCACCCCTGAGAAACATATTGCAGTGTAGATACAAGGCAGCTGTCCTTCATATGCCAGGCGTACCTGCCTCTCTAACCCTCTCTCTCACATACATAGGCCCAAGTAAACAATAGGCCTAGGTAAACAAATATAATGTAGATAAATCACTGTACCTTTTAGAGTGTTTAAATCCAGGGAACAGAAACCAATCCTCGTGCTGAGTTGATTGCGCACTGAGCTTTGCTGTTTATACGAGATGTCCCACCTTCTTGAGTTATGCAGAAACGAGTTAAACAAGTCTGGCTTTCCTATCGCAGTTAATCTGTGCTCTAAATCTCCCCTGATGCTCTGACACACACACACACACACACACACACACACACACACACACACACACACACACACACACACACACACACACACACACACACACACACACACACACACACACACAGTTACTTTCCCTCCCTCTCATCTGCATATTTGTGACATTCTTATGACATTTCCACCAACAAGTGCCTGTGGCTTGTTTCAAGGGGCCAGTGTGATCTACAACTAATGCCATTCCAGAAATGTATTGCAGTCTTCCTCAAATTCCACACCTCCACAAATTCAGTGACATAAAGTTTCGTTTGAGATTATATTAACAGAGTGCAAGCCAAGACACTGGCTCAGAGTTTTTTTTTAAAGGTCATTAAAGGTTCAACTTTGAAGATACAAGTGAAACAGCTTAACTCAAATGACTTGAACATTCCTTCTTAAGAAGAATTCTCTTTTTGGCAATTTATTATGGAATTATTACATCCAATACCAACATAATTCCATAATAAATTGCCAAGTTTCTTATAGTTAAGTTGTCTATATTTTAAATGTTTGAAATGGTTAAAGGGGGAGTCAGTGATTTTGAAGAACATGTGTTGTCAAAATATTTTTTGTAAAAAATCTGGGAATATCTCTGTACAATCTGCAACCTACCTACTGTGTGCTGAAAAAAATCCAATGTTAAAACTTAGCCTAGGTTCTATAAATATACAGTCCCCTCCATAAGTATCGGAACAGTGAGGCCAATTCCTTTATTTTTGCTTTAGACTTTGCTTTAGATTCTTCTGGAATATACACACTTAGAACAATACGTTTATCATTAAGAAGTTCTAGATTCAGTTCCTTGATCCATATTTCAACCGCTTGGAGCCTAAATTCACTAAGGTACTATTGGTAAACCACTGTTGGATAGAATACAAATTTGAATCAGGTGCGACCATGACATTGGGAGATAATAACTGAGCTGTTGGTGAACAGTGACCCCAACTGGTTGTTACAGGCCAGACTCCATCTGTCCATACAGCTCTCCTCTGTTTGACTTCACTGCTGCACAGGTGGAGAAGTTGTTGATACATACTATCTCCAATGTACTGTACTGTTATCATATCCAATTACTATGAAGAATATACTGCAGGACCCACTGTTGAAACTGGGGGGGCTGACCCTCATTTACAGATATCGAGTCAAACAAATGCAAAGCAAAAACAACAACACAATGTACAATGCAAATACTGTACATACATCAAATGCACACCAAGCTGTAACAAGCCAAAACCATTGAATGCAAGAAATGCATAATATACATTTTTTTTTGTGATACACATAGCTTTGAGATATTACAGGTCATCTCTTCCGAAGAGCTTTACAGTAGATCTCCACAATTAACTGAGGATTTACTGTACTGATGTGAGCCTTGCATTCATTCCAAGCTTTGATCTGTGGAAAGACATTTATAATATGCATCCCAACACACAGGAGAAAATCGTGGACACCCCGATTCTTGCAGTTTATTATTTGGTGGAAAAGTGCCAGTTTCAAATTACAGTTTATTCATTTTCCCATTCAAACGAGCCTGTATTATCTGGATAGAAAGATTATCCCAAATATGACAAAGGATCAACAACCTAAATATTTGTTAGCTACATATTCTATGTATCCTTTGTCCAATGTGCCCGTGTCAACCCAAGGTCACATTAATGCATTTAAATAATGATTTTTTTGTGTGACTCATTTTGCAGGAACCATAAGCTTTAATACATAAGTAGGCTACACATTTTAGTTTTCTGCATTCATTTAAAATATTTTTTTTTATAGTACTGTCAGTTAGCCCACTCTTTCCACCAGGGGGAGAGGAGGAGAACCATCCAAACTTTAAATACATTGTCCTATACTGTACAATTACAGTTGTCATGTTGAAGTTGCAGTGCTGATTGCTTCAAGTGTTTTGATTTATTCGATTTAATTGGGCGTTAATTAATTTTGCTCTCTTTCCGACCCTTGAATTCAATTGTAAATCTCCCTCTTTAAAAAAAACAAAAAACAGGACACAATCTCACCAGACAGTAGCCTTATCTTTTTGTAAAACCTGCAGTGCGCACAGCAGTGTCCAGTGTGTGGCATGCCTACTCTTTTAAACTTAATTTCCTTTTCTAAAGCACTGGTTATGATTAAAATATATTATATGTAAAAAATAAATAAGTAATACAATTAATACTTATAATAACATGAGACTAAAATTCAAAAATGAAGTTATATATTAATTTATCTTTAAGTGAAAGTTGTCCAGCCCCGCTGATCGTTTTGGGGAAGGGTGGTTCAGCCCCCCTCGGTCTTTATAGTCTTCCTATTGGCTCCAGCTTTCTGTGCGTCTCCTTTATGTCTTCTTGGGGTTGGCGACGACAGAGTTTGTTCCAACACCAAAAACGTGGGCACGAGTTGTCAAAACTACCTGCACGAGACGTTATTCTCTTGGCAAATTACATATGTTTGCCTGATCTTATCAGAATCAAATTGAGGAAGTGTTTTATAGTGGCCGCGTCAGAAAAGAAAAGCGAAAACCTACACCAAGAACAACTGGGAACTCCACTCCTCTCTTGGACCGTGCTGTCAGCATGGTATGTCAACAACACATCGTTAAATTGCTTTAGAACTTTAATATCATGACATAATGACCTCAATTACTAAAAGCCTGCTCTTATTTGCTGTTACTTTGCCTATATTACCGTTTTTCTTGTGGGTAGTTTTGGTCTTGTAGTTTGTATCCATACATTTACCGTCAGCAACCAGACTCCTTTTGTCCGTTACTTAACCCGTCATGAACTTGCTTTAAGGCTGTGGTTGTGTGTCCCCTAATGCAGCTGGTTTTCTGTATGGTTTTTTTTAACAGGAAAACCTATGCTGCTCAATATGTTTAGTGTCAGATATGTTAAAAACAACAACAGATTATATAATAGCCTACATTAAATGGCCTACATGAAGGGTAATATTATAATCATGCAGAGCCGGCCCAAGCCTTCAGGGGGCCCTAAGCGAAATATGATTAGGGGGGCCCCTCTCCAATATTAGCGCTGCTGAAACTATAGATGTTTGTTAAATATCATTCACACACCCAGTGTTTTCCGCTAGTGCCTCCACTGTGCAGCTGTGCGAAAATATTAGACAGCCTCGATTCAGACCCTCCTATGGGGGTCTGGGGGTATGCCCCCCCGCAAGATTTTTTTAACCTTTTTAAAGTGAAATGCATGAATCTGGTGCACTTTGAGAGGAAAATTAAGAGGCTAAATCTGAGAAATTTTGTGTGAACAAATAATTTGGAGACACTGGGTCAGATGAATTAGAAGCTATTGAAGAAGGACACATGGATTTTCCATAAACATATTAATATAAAATAAAATATTATGGAGGGTCCTCTGGGTTGGGTTTGGAGCTCTTTTTCTTTTACGGGACATATTTCTCTGTAATATAATGAATGCATTTAAATGCAGTGAGAGGAACAAAGCAGAAGAACTCTGTTGTCCAGCTACTGTATCTTTTTTTCCACAGACGAGGCTGAAATAGGCTATAGACTAAACACAGTGCATGGGCAACTGAGGGCAGCCCCATTTCCAATTGTTTTTAAATAAACTCAATACACACTGTGCATGGATGTGAACGTGACATGATCAGATAATTTCGGATTACCTCCCAGATGAACTGATTACATTTTTTTAGGCTATTAATTATCTAGACCAAAACATTTAATTCCTTTTTTGTATGATAACTCTCATTTGCATAATATATATATATATATATATATTTTTTTTTTTTTTTTTTTTGAGGGGGCCCCCCTGGTAGGGGGCCCTAAGCGACCGCTTAGTTCGCTTATGCCTCGGGCCGGCTCTGTAATCATGTAAACTAAACTGCATAGGCCTGTAGACTGAACAACAGCAGCACTAACCAAAATACAGCCAGACATTGACTTTGCTGACATGGATTCAATTGTATTTTTAAGTTAATTTCACAATACGTTTAGTCTCTTAATCTTTGGTAAACCAGTATAAGATTGAAAATATAATGATATAATTTGAAATAAAATATGATGGTGTACAGATCCAAACAGTAATATATGACTCTATTTAGTCACTATGTTACTAAGTTATTTTAATGACTCTCATACACATTCAGATCTTTTTTTTTTCTCAAGGAAATTGTCCATGGTATCTCGTAGGCAATAAACTACACTGAAGAGGGGAAAGTGTGTGTGTGTGTGTGTGTGTGTGTGTGTGTGTGTGTGTGTGTGTGTGTGTGTGTGTGTGTGTGTGTGTGTGTGTGTGTGTGTGTGTGTGTGTGTGTGTGTGTGTGTGTGTGTGTGTGTGTGTGTGTGTGTGTGTGTGTGTGTGTGTGTGTGTGTGTGTGTGTGTGTGTGTGTGTGTGTGTGTGTGTGTGTGTGTGTGTGTGTGTGTGTTCATGATTGATTGCAACTCAGCTATGCAATACTGTAGGTTGTGTATATGAGGGAAAGCATATTATATGTGCATAGAGTGTACCTGTTGCAGGGTGTTGGCCTTTTTTCTTTTCGTTTAATGTATATGCTCAGATAAAACCCAACAACAAAAACATGGTGAGGCAGGAAGTGTAAGTGACAAAACAAACTTGAGTGATCCATGTTACCACGAGCATGTAAGCGCTAGGGGATTATAGTAAACTGCAGCTCCCATTCTGCAACTAACAGTTGGGACAGCTGTGATATAGAATGTTAGTATGTTGATACACAATTATTATTTGTGAGATGTTCTGCACAAGGCTCATTTTAAGTACTGACTGAGTAGGGCAGAGTGATTTTTCTGAGATACTAGTGCAGTTGCAATTTGATTGGAAATAAAATGTTCTTAAGTCAAGCTTAAATTAAATATCCCCTTTGTAAATGACAACATGAAGGAAGTATGTTGTGACATGTTAGCTCACATTGCCTTACATGCCCACTTCATACGTAACATTAACAGCAAATGACCATGAAATAGTAGTTTGTTTACTAGACAAGCCAGCTAGAGTACCACTACTATCCCTAAACACAGTTTGGCCCATACACTCATCATATATAGCTTCTATTGAACCATCTTTTAAACTTCTGAAACACTCCTAACCACAGAAGTGCTGCTTTTTTCTTTGGGACTATTTGTTTAACGTTGGTTCAGGACATGTTTCCACACCAGGAATGCAGCCTTTCCCTTGGGTTTTCACTTGTGTGCATTAGTTGGCGGGTGTAGACACAGTCACTTTGGGCCAATTCTACTTGGCGAGCATTACTGTCTGGGAAGGAGGACGGCACACATTTGTAAAAATCATTTAAACACTGGATCACATGCATCGTATATCGTATAATGTATATCTTAAATTGCAACCTTTTTAGTTTTGCTATTCGCATTATTTCAATCGATCAATCGTTCAGCCTTAATACAGACCCAACATTATATAGGTTGACCAGACACTACAATTGTAGCTCTTGTTTCATTCCTGTCTTGAGTGAAAGTTGAATATGTATACAAGAAACTTATCTGATGACCCCTGATTAGTGTGATTAGTCGACCCTTTAGCAAAGATGGAGGAGTTACAGAAATGTTACTAGGCCGTGAGTTGAAAGAGGGCGCGAATACACTTATATTGAGAAAGAAATGTCTCAAGCCCCTTTTTAAACATGACGTTGATGTGTAAAATTGTGTGTATGAAAGGGGCTTTTTTCCAACTGTTTGTGGAGGCGGGGCTGTCTGCAAAGTGCATACTGACACACACATTTGTCATGCTGTTGAAGGCATGCATCAACATAAAACAAAGTGAATATGACTCTTATTCATTACCACATTATGGTTGTATATGCAAGTGAAGCTATTCTCTGCCATTCTCTCTCACTAAATAAAGGCTGATCACAGCTATGGGGTTTGATATAGGCTGTGAAGGAACCCCTTATGATGTACAAGGAACCTTTCATTATTGATCTCAGATATCTATAAGTCTCTCAACAGTAAAATACTCATATCACAACACTACAATAGTCATTTAATCTTCGCAAAACTTTGAGTTGTTAAATGTCGACTCGTTGATACTAAGTCAGAAAGGTGTTCTCAATAAAATGTGCTGGTGATTTTAGAGGTTATAATGAGGGGTGCTGTTTGTATAATCCTGCATTAAATTGTTCCTTTAAATGTAGATATATTGGTGTAATGCAGTCCAATACACAATATACTTAACAGCCGTTTTAATACATTTGAACATTTGGTGTTCGGCAGTATTTGTTGCATTAGATTACATCAAACATTTGTCCTGGGGCTCTTTTAAAAAATAAATCCTCTCATACCATGGCATTGATTGACTTGTAATCAATGTAATCAGTAATTGGCAGGTTAGACCTCAGCTGTGTGTGTGTGTGTGTGCGTGTGCGTGTGCGTGTGTGCGTGTGCGTGTGTGTGTGTGTGTGTGCGCGCGCGCGCGTGGGGAAGGGGGCTATGTGAGAAGTAGGTTTAAGGTTAAACATGCCAAGTATAAAGGGTGAGGAAAGAAAGAGAAAAAAATACTCGGGGATCAGAAAGCCAGATGTTATCAGTTCACAATATTGATATACTGTAGGTAAATCAGGTTTAGATAATCTTGGTGAAGCACAATTCAAGGGTAGTTGAGTTAGTCTGTTAAGTCCAAAATATTAAAAACATAAGATAAAAGTCTTACATTTGAGAAGGAAGAATTACTGAATGTTGTATTTTATTTGCTCAATACATCAAGTGTACAGTTATTTGATTATCAAAATTGTTGCTCTAACTTATCAATGAATCTGATAGTTGGATTGTGCTTGAAACACATCCCACTACTAGAACAAAAGCCTGTTTCGGTCATAGGTTTTGGTTTATGATAAAATGTTCTTCAAAATGTTGAAATGCATTCTCAAAGCCTTTCTCCTGCCTTGTTACCAACTATAGCCATCACATGCACCTCAGCACCACCCACACTGTAAACCAATGACACCAAAACACCTCCCACCCACTCCCACTCACGCCTAGCCACATGTCACCCAAGACTATCCCTCCTTCACCCGGAGTCCTGCCTACTGGCGACTGGCGACTGGCTACTGCCATTCCCACTTCCCCTCCTCTCTATGTGTGTGTTCATACATATTTGTGTCACTCTCTCACATTCCTCCTGGCATGTGTGTATACGCATTTGTCTGAAATCACCTGACTTATTTTGACCTATGTGTCTTCTTGACCAGCCAAAATACTTTTGCAGGTCATATACGCCTCTTGTAATTTTCCATTCTCCCCAGCTGGTACCACTAGTGACACATGCAAATCATCGAGCTAGGTCATGTCCTTAAGCCATTTTGTCTTGTGTTTTTTGTGCAATAGGTTAGTTAACTGACGGAGAATTTAGATTTTGATTATTGTCACATAACAAACCACAATACATAACATGTTCCCTAATGATGCACTCATTGACTTACATTTGTATTGCTGTTAAAGTTGCTGTCAGAATAGACTGAAAGCCTGATACTGGCTATTCTAAACACATATCTGATTAACAATCACCGTTAGCATTACCGTGTAATAAAAGCAACCTGAGGTTCCCCATTTGAAGTTGAAGCAGCAGCAGTAAGTGTGCATTAATAGTAACTTAACACAGCTCTGATACGCCTGTGGGAGATTTGAGCTAAAAATAAAACACACTGGATTAGTTGCATCCAGCATTTCCTGTGAATGCCTTGACAGTGTGAAGGCCATTTGAATCCATTGCAGGAATGGCGAACTCAACCACTAACAATGAAAACTTCTAATAAAGTGGTCATTTTGGGTTGTAATACAATGAATGGCTGGGTAATTATAGCCATAAACAAAACAAAAGAACAGGGTTTGTTTTAATAATAAGAATTTTAACTTTAAAGGTGCACTATGTAAGTTTGGGTGTGTCAGAAAAGTGTACATTTTTGAAGACATTCAATACAAATATTAATAACTTAATAAACAAACTTTCCTCAAATGAAAATTGGATCCTTAGAACACTGTTTGAAGATAGAGCTACCTTAAAAGTTACTGTTTTAGGGCCCACACATTGTAGTCTAACGTCTAAGCAGTGGCGGCTCGCCCATAGAGGGCGATAGGGCGCCGCCCTCCTTGAGCCATATCAGCAAAAAACAAAAATATAATAATGAATAATAATGATAATAATTTTTTTTGTATTAATAATCATAATTTATGATTTCAATACAGTTTTTACCTGCATCTAAGTCTGAATATCATTGTACAATCAGAGTCTGTGCTCTGTACCGTCACTCTGGGGCGATGTCGGGCTGGTTGAAAATCGCCCCCAGCGCTCTCATAGACATCAATGTAAAACTTTTTTTTTTCAAACTGCAAGCCTCGCAATGCAATCTCTATGGGTTCCGGGGGTGCTCGCCCTAACGTGTTGTCGTCATACGTACAGTAAACAATAAACCAATTACAGTGACTGATACAGTCACATGTCCAGTATGCAGCCCAGAGCGGTCATATTCAAGACCAACACAACTTTATATCAACTCAGGCTAGGCTGGCAAGCTACTTACTTGATCGGACTCGGACTAGGTCTTTCCCAGACAAAATGTAACCATCAAGCAAGTATCTACCAAGATGGATTGGGGGATCGTATAAACGCAGATTTTCACGGGGCTCGTTTGAACGGCTAACGAGGCTAGCAGGATGCTAATGCAATAACGCTCTGTCCTGCTGCCGCTGCATGATGATTATGGACTATATACTGGCTTTTTATCCATCCTGATGGCAGCACAGAGACCGCATGGATAACTTTGGGTGTCACCCCTATGCATCATCTCTCAGAAAAGGTAAAACAAACATTAAACATCAATCTGCATATACGAGCCAGCGCCGTTCAACAGCAGTTGAACGGCGATCAGCTGTTGATCGTCGTTTAGCTGACAGCTGCTTTCACCGTCCGACATAAACCCGCCTACCAAGTGCTGTAGACAGTAGTAACCCAAACCAATGTGATGATTAGCACTGTCAATGTTGCACATGCTATGCCAGCATCCATTTTTGTCTCCTAACTTTTAAAGGAAGCCTATCTGAGGAGCACACTGGTAGATGACAAGTTATCTGTGATGGCCACGGCCGGATAATTAAATCATTTTAGAGCTAAAATAATTTTATTCAAGAAATTAACTAACTTAATTTCCAAAAATACTGTACAGTGCAATGCTTGTCTAATGTTGCCAGAGTGGTTATGACAGATGAACAGGAAAAACAAACAGTTAAATGCAATATGACATTGTCATATGCTATCTGATTTAGGTTAATTTTGGGTCATATTTCCCATCATGGCAACAATTGCCCCCCCTGAGATTATTGTCAGGAGCCGCCACTGCGTCTAAGGTGCCTCAAAATAATGTTGTCTTGATTCATGATCATATAGAATTATTTAAGACCAAGAATGACATGCATAGGGAAATATGTTTTAACTAACTGCAGGCTCTGTCAATGTAAACAAATCCCCCTCTACTGAAACTGTATTGTGCACCATCAAACAAAAATAATTTGTTGCCCAGACAGTGTGCAGACAGGATCCACATACCTCTTTCCCATATAGAGCATGTTCTTTTTGTTTGTTTATATTGGAGTGCAGCATGAGTCACAGCACATGTCTCTTAAAGTTCTGTTTTCACATGAAGCGTTAGGGGTGAAAGCTAAGGTTTAGCACACACATTCTCGTTCCCTCCTCCAGACTCTCAGTGGTAAGACACTGCATATCTTGCATATTGTTATAGACTCTTATGGTCCATGACAAATGAGAAGTTGGACCTTTGGGTATCTGGAATAGCACTCAAACACATTCAGTCTTTTCTGTGTGGTGAAAACTTGAATATTGCAAACCTGAAAATAGAACCTTAACTTACACATTACATTTGTTTGCAGTTGTGGCTGGAATATTTTGTCTTTAAACATTGTAGAAATATGGTTTCTTGGCATAACATTACACGTTTAATTGGTTTAATTTGTATCTTGTATGTCCCATGTCAATAAGAAACTTGATATCAACTGATAATCAGCATGCTTCTTCTTCTTCTTTGTTTGCAATAAGACAGAAAAACAGTCACTGGACAGCCAACAGGACAGAGCCTGGCTGAGTGAGGGCGAGTCTCACACTCAGCTCACAGCTGTGCACGGCCCAGACGGAGCTGAGGAGTGTGCTGACGACCGGCCAGCATGGGACTCTAAGCTCCAGTATGTGTTGGCTCAGGTGGGGTTCAGTGTCGGCCTAGGGAATGTATGGAGGTTCCCATACCTATGCCACCAAAATGGAGGCGGTGAGTGTCTTTTTAAGGAGTGAATTATTGCCCTGCATTCCAATACCAATTCTTCTCTGCTATTTAGTATGGTAGAAAAAGATGTCCTAATTCTTGTGGTCAGAATAAGCATGCTTAAAAATACCCAGATGCCTACTACATCCGGTCGGGATTTTGTTATGTTGTGTTGAAATCACGCCCAGATGCAACACAAAGCATGATAAAAATATTGTTCAAAGTGATGCTAGCTGCAGTAAAAAAAACACATACTATGGTAAATAAAAACAACAATTTTGAAGGGATGTAAAGACTGAAATAAGTTATGCGGATGAACAAATCTATATATGCCTTGTTTTTAAATCTCCCCTCCCTCCTTCCAGGGGCCTTCATGCTGCTGTATGTTTTTCTTTTACTGATTGTGGGAGTTCCACTGTTTTTTATGGAGTTGGCAGCTGGCCAGAGCATCCGACAGGGCAGCATCGGTGTTTGGAAGCACATCTCCCCAAATTTGGCGGGGATTGGTTACTCCAGCTGCTTGGTGAGGATTTAAACATTTCGTATTTATGTACAATTCTAAATGTATTGGTGTGCGATCCAACCGTTGCTGTATTTCTCGATAAATTAAACTTTGGATCATTTGTTAGCTTGGAAAAATGAATGTCAAAATGAAGAAGCAATAACATATTTTTTTTAATGCGGTTTCTACAAGGTAGGGGAGAACGGGGTAATGTGAGACACTTTTTACATTTGCTCTCCTTTTAGCGAGCTAACATTATTTATCAGTCAAATGTACACATTTCCCATTAATTCAGGATGTTTCCTAGCAATGTACGTTATCAGAATTTATTCAGGACGAACGGCAGTGAAAATATGATTGTTTCAAAAAAAGTTGTCATGTGTCTCACTTTACCCCAGCTTTGTGGTAAATTGAGACGGACCAAAAAAATCAAGGGGGTAAACTAAACCACTTACTTTTCCACTCTAAACTACCATAACAACACATGTTGTAACAGTTACAATCCTGACAGCTAGCTTGAAAATCAAATATTCCAAAACTAATGTCGGACTATTAACAGAATCATGGGGTTTGGTCAATTTAGCAAAGAAATGTTCTAAACACTTGAAAGTAATCCTGATCAAATACAACATATAATCAATATTCAATAAGTATAATTCAAATGAAAGATATAACCAGTTAGTTTAAAAAACAGTCTTGGGGTCAGAACACAAGACCCTTAGAGCCAGCTAGTGTCTGGGGGTCAGAGCAAAGGATAATCATGACCAGCTTGAACAGCCTGGGACTCAGAACACAGGACTAGACACAGCTGTCATTTTCCATCTTTTGAGTTTTTCATTAATATTTTTCTGCATTAGTTTTATTGGGATCATTCATTTAATAAAGACATATTACTTAGAGTCCATTTAAGTTAAAGGTCACTCTTCTGTCCCCCAGTTACATACCTGCCAAACCATGCCCTTGCTGACACCCCTATTACCATTCAACCCCCACCTCTGGCCCGCATCGTCTTTTGTCCTATTCAAACTAGTCTCCTTGCTACCTCAAATATAATGGATTCATTAAAAGAGGGCACAGACACTAGCCCCTTTTACACAGAGATTGCGGCATATTGACGGAAGGAAAGAACGGCAATTTGCCGGCTCTGCTTGGTTAGGTGTTATTTACACAGAACCAAGCAACGCCGGCATGTTGGCGCATCAGTAGCCCCTTTTACACAGCGTTCCGGAATGAAAGAGGTGCTTGTAAGCAGCGTCAGGTGTGAAGTAAACATTTAGCGCTGCGCCGGTCAGCTGCTTTACAACAACAACACTGGCCGGTGAATTGAGAGCAGAAGTGCTGGGGCTTGCACGAAGAGGGCCGTATTTTACTGTCCCCGTGATGTGCCGGTTGATCTCGCTACGCGCTGAGTCCAACATCTCTGGGACAGTTAACCAAACTGACAACATCACTCCGCTCACTGCGTCACCTGTGTGTGTGTGTGTTTGTGTGTGTGTGTGTGTGTCTGTGTGTCTGTGTGTCTGTGTGTCTGTGTGACAGGTTGGCTGTGAGCGAGTCTCTTTGAGAGCAGTGTTCTGCCATTCAGACATACACATACACACAGTGTGTGACGTCACGTTACTGTAGACAGAAATAAAGTGTGGATATACGCTCAGACTTAGGATAATAATAGCGGCGGCGATCCGGTCGCAGCCTAGCTTAGCCTAGCCTAGCTTTTCCATTCACTGTACAACTTCCCTCGGGCAGAAATAGACTCATACACTCTGCAAAATGAAGCGTGGGGGTTTGTATTGAGCAGCGGACCTTATGACAAGCTAGATTATACGCTGTTCCTTTTATTTGGTGATTTTTACTGGACATCAGGCCGCCGTGGTTAATTTTTAACACACGTCCTTCAACTGCTAACATGGTCCCATGTTTAAAACGTAGGCTATGGAACGTCAAACGCCCCCCTGTTCCGCAACAACAAGCTGGCCGCATTTATACAGAGAGGCGGAACTGATTGTGTCGGCAATCTTACTACCCCCCGAGGTAGTAAGATTCCCGGAACAATCTCTCGCACCTTTCTTCCCCCGTTCCGCAACGGTCGCATTTATACAGCAGGGCGGAGGGCCAAAATTCCGGCATATTCCCGGCTTTCACTGGCTGTGTAAAAGGGGCTACTGTCTCACTTTACCCCACAGCATTTGTCTCACTTTATCCCACTACCAAAATTTTCGAAAAAACTACCTCTCTCAGCAATTCAGGCTAATCTTCAGTTTTCATCATCACATGGTTTCATATGTTGGTAGTTCATCAACATGTATGATAGAAGTTTTTCTACCTGAATCAATTTGCTTTGGCACAACAGTTGATTAAGTTGACAGCAGGAAAATTTACTTTTACATGCAAAAATACATTTTTGTGAAAAAAACATGCTTACAACATCACCATGAGGTCCTCTCTTTCATGGCCACGGGGAAATGAGAGGGGCTTGAAAACATGTATCTCACATGACCAAAAATGTGTTCCGTTGCCTAGATACAGGGGGTGTCTCACATTACCCGATGTCTCACATACCCCGTTCTCCCCTACCTTGTTTATTGCCTGAAGGTTGATGTTTTACACCAGTCTTCAAAATGATTATTCCTCATGATAATGTGGCTAAGCTGCTGGGGTTCCGAAGCTGGCTGACTTTTTTTCTTCTTTTTTATGTTTGGGTTTCAAAGATAGGGCCATCATCAGTATATTTAAAGTGAGCCCCAGAATTAATACACTGATAAGCATGAATGCCTTACTCCTACGTCTCATTAAAAAGCCATTACGCATACTACCTCTTTTATCACCGTTCTGTAAACATCTTTCTTTTTATAACTAGCCACACTGTGTGTGCGCTCAAGAAAGGACGATGATGACATTGTGCCATGCTGTAATGTGAGAGAGAGGCAGTGTGCTGTAGTGCTGGCAGTGTGTTGCGTAACTCTCCAGGCGGGACTAGGCAAACACAGAGTCGACAAAAAACGTTCTGTGCACATACAGCACACAGAAATATACAGTACTTGTAGGCTTAAGACGCCCATGCTTCTTTTAACTTTGTTCTCTCCCAAAAAGCATCATTGCTCTGTGCCAACAGCATAATAATTATTTAATAGCTTTTTGGCTTACACATACATTAAATTAGTAAGTAAACCTATTATAGGTCATTTGTGGTTTGCTGTTCTCTACTTGGAAAACAAGTTTTTTATGTTCACATACGTTTTCAATAAACAATATAGTGGCTTTATCTGAAGGAATTGATGTATAATATATAATTATATTTTTATTTATTTATATATTTTATTTTTAAGTCAATCATTGATTAACCCTTTCTACTTCTCTAGGTCTGTTTTTATGTGGCTCTTTACTACAATGTTATCATTGCGTGGAGCCTGTTCTACTTGGGTAACTCTTTTCAGTATCCTCTGCCATGGCAGCAGTGTCCACTAGATGAAACGACCAACAGCACAGGTACTGACATGACTGAGATATTTTCTGAATGAAAACATGTGAGATACCTGTCAGAGGTCTTCAGTGTTGTCTGTTCTCCATCAACAGTGAAAGAATGCACAGGTTCTTCCCCAACGTCATATTTCTGGTTTCGGAAAGCCCTGAACATCACAAATTCCATCCAAGAATCTGGAGAGTTCAACCCAATCATGACGGGCTGTTTATTGGCGGCTTGGGCAATTGTTGCCTTGGCTATGATCAAGGGTATCAAGTCATCTGCAAGGGTAGGTTAACCTCTCTCTCCTTTCTCGGCCCAGGGATCCCTATCAACAACCAATACTTCATCAAATAGACACACATTGTTGCTTGTATCATTGGAAGAAGGTTGCATTTTAGGAAATACACTGATGCTTTCTGGTGAAGGGATAGTTGAGAAGATCCACACCGCTCTCACCTGTCCGTATGACTGACAGCCAAAAAGCTCAGCAAAAAGACATAAAGGTTGAACTATTCATGAGAACGCTTGTTGTAAAAATCACTTTTTGTCAAAATCAATGCATATATCCTCACGATTAACTACCTGCATACTGTGAGTGCGCTGAAGGAAATCCAGTGTTAATACACAGCTTAGGCTCTGCAAACTAGTATGTAAACAAAGGGGGCCCACTGTAACTAGCAACATGCCTGTTTAAAGAGTCTATGATTTTCAATGGATTCATAAACACTTGCAGGTAGCTGATCATGAGGAGATATTTACTGATTTTGACAAAAAGTGATTTTAACAAGCCTTTTCCAGAATCACTGACTACACCTTTTAAAACAATAGTAAAATGCTATCCTGTCTCTATGCTAAGTTTAGAACATAGCCCCCATGAAATTATGAATTGTTTTCATGCTTCGATTATCATGGCCAGCGCAATTGAGATTCACAAATGATATCCCGATAATCATCAAAATATTCGTTAACACAGATGGACACGTCTTATTTTTAGCGAACATCCCTTTAAGGGAAAAAACAATCATACATTTTTTAACTTTTTGTGGGTGATGCATTGCTCCAGCCATGTTTCCAGGTTTCGGATTTCGGAATGAATGAAAACAACAGGAAATCAACAAAGGGCCATACATTAGTGAGCTAGACAGCTCTTTTAAGTCAACCGTGAAGATAGTCAAAATTAACATAATATTTGTAATTCACCATTATCAACATATTGTGAGTTGGATTTCCAGTAAACTTTAGTAAATTAGCTTCCCATTAAATCTAATGTAATGGACAGACATCAATAATTTGTAAACCCATTCATTTAAACATTTCTGGAATGGAAATAATCCTTCATTTATTTCCCAAATCCTAGGTGATGTACTTTTCTTCAGTCTTTCCCTATGTGGTGCTCGTTATCTTCCTCATCAGAGGGTTGATGTTGGATGGTGCAATCGACGGAATCACCTATATGTTTTATCCTAAAGTAAGTACAGATTTCATTATGTGTTTGATCACATTCATGTTCCCTGGTGTTTTTATCAAAGAAATACAAAATTCAAAATGTTGAAAATATTTAAAAAATGTTATAGCCCTCAAAACAAATTTACTTAGAGACTTTCTTTTGACGTAATCTTCAGTTGGAAATCTGGGGTAGCGTGCAGGTGTGGCGGCAGGCTGCTACTCAAGTCTTTTTTGCACTCGGACTGGGATATGGCTCGGTCATCGCATATTCCTCCTACAATCCAGTCAACAACAACTGCCACAGGGACGCGCTGATGGTCTCCGGCATCAACTTCATGACGTCTGTGTTAGCCAGTCTTGTGGTTTTCGTCATCCTGGGTTTCCGGGCCAAGAACATCGCATTGCGCTGTGTGGCTGAGTACGGATGTGTGTGTGTGTGTGTGTGTGTTTTGGTGTGTTTGCAATATACTAAACAACATATTATAGATAGACAGTAATGGTTAGTTAAGTAAAATAATAAGTTTTGCCCAAGGGGCAGAAAAAATGCTCTCTTGGTTAGAATCTCAATCCAATTCAGGCACATTTGCGGAAGCAAACACTTTCATGCACTCACTATCATAGACTGATGGAACACAACAGTATTAGAGGATCCAAGGGTGAAATTTTTTTAAATAATGTGATGTGTTCTTAATAATTAACTGTAGTACGGCTTTTGACAGCAGATTTTGCCTTTTCTCATACTTTTTCTTTTTATCCCAACTTCCTCTAGAAATCTTGGCCTTCTCATGGCATCCTCTGAATCTAACCAGCACTTGGTCCAGCAGGGTTGGCCTTGGATCGACATGACAGATCCAAGCTCTGTGTCGTTAGCTGATTACAGACAGTGGTACAGTCAACACGGCTCCAGTATGGCTCCCAACATCACCGACTGCAGTCTGGAGGAAGAGATGAATAAGGTATCCTTTAGATATAATATTTTAACTTCTTTGCATTGGGCTTTTCAAAACAAAAGTCAGAACATACTTAGAGTAGATATAATAGAGTAATTATGCACAAGTACCTCATACGACCCCATTTCTAAAATACTGAACTATCCCTTTAAATTGAATATAATGTAGTATACTGTATATCCAGTAATAGGGAGTGGACATTGGTATCAAGGCAGGGCTGTAGGACTTTGATATAGTAACAAATACCATGGGGAGTTAGGATTTAGTTAGATTTTCAAAAAACTATTTTTGAGAGGGAAACAGGTCACTACACCTTGCATCACGTGGTGCTGGAATCAGGGAGGTGATCAGTTCAATAACAATAGTAAGAAGGTACCGTGCTAAAGTTCCCAGGACCCCAGAGGAATCTGTGGGGTATAGTAAAATGTCCATATGGGACACTGCATCCAGTAGGTTCCCAGGAGAGATGAAAACAAGCTTTGATAGAAGAGTGAAAGGAGAAACTAAAGAAACAATAAAAGTCATGTTATCCAATAATGTTTATTTTGACAAAGCAAAATGCCATACTGTTAAAGAAATAAAGGTACAGGAGGAATGCATTATTGCACTTCTGCCAGATGTATAGCTTTTGATCAACCACAAATGTGGGGAGCAGTTTCTGATGTAGTTTTAAATGTTGAGCCAGCATGAAAGGAAGGTAAGGTTACTCAAGTCTGTTAAAGTAGCACATTGGTTATGAGGTCCTGGAGGCCCAGGGAAGGGAATACCCAGCCCCAAGTGTGGATAGACAAGTACCAGTATACTGCTACGTGCTACTGGTGTTATGAGCAAATGCTACTGAGTAAGAAGTGCATGAAGCCACCAAATACTTGTTTCACAGTCTTGAGTCTACATGAAAACAAACGTACTTAGTGTCTCTACCGTTACTGTCTTCCCTTTGTGTGTGCACATAGGGTATTGAAGGGACAGGCCTGGCATTCATAGCATTCACTGAGGTTATGGCCCTATTCCCTGCCAGCCCCTTCTGGTCCATACTGTTTTTCCTAATGCTGCTCAACCTGGGCCTGAGCACCATGTTCGGGACCATGCAGGGAATCCTCACACCTCTCATGGACAATTTTAGCCTTTTGGGCCGCCACCGAAGCATACTCACTGGTAAAGCACACATCATAAATTCAAACAATGATTCAATTTTTTCTTTAAATGACTCAATGGACCAATGGATTTTAACAGAGGTTGTCCAACAAATACATAATTAGCTTTTTCTGTATTGCTTCATAAACTGTCCATTTTCGTACTGTTTTTTTTACAGTGTCCAGCTGTGCTTTGGGATTCTTGATAGGACTGTTGTTCACCCAGCGCTCAGGCAACTATTTTGTGACTATGTTTGACGACTACTCTGCAACTCTACCACTAGTCATTGTAGTCATCTTTGAGACCTACAGTGTGGCGTGGGTTTATGGCACAGATCGGTAAGAAACACAATATTTTGGACAGCTTTTCACCATTAAGTCATTTTCCTCTCTGTCTGTCCTGTTTCATTGAGTTTTTTATTTTCATTTTGAAAGATATTCTAAAATATTTTTCATTATCGCAGCTTCATGGATGACATTGAAATCATGCTCCAATGGCGCCCTCCAGTGATATACAAGTATCTTTGGAAATATGTTTGTTTGCTGGCAATGGTTGGTCTTTTGGCTGCCAGTTTTCTGCGCATGGTTATCAAAAGGCCCACATACACCGCCTGGGACCAGACAACAGTAAGATACTTGTCCGTACCAGAAAAATGTAATGTCGAAAACTACCTGTTCAATATTAGAATATAATGTGACACATACACCCATATACCTCTTTGTATGCTTCTCCAGACTGAACTCAATAACTTATGTTTTATGTATGTATTAGAATGTTGTTTTACTTTTGTTAGAAGACTTAGTTTTGATTTACAACTTTGCCCAACCCCTATGAATTCTTATCTGTGTAAATGCTATCATTAGCTGCTGTCAACACCCTGATTCTATCTACAGATATCATTGAATTGTAAAGGTGCAGTGTGTAAAGGGAATTTGCTTGATCTGCTCAAAAAATCCAGTGTTAATACACAGCCTGAGCTCTCTAAAAGGGCATGTTGCTAGCTACAGTGGCCCCCCTTGTTTACAGAGCCTAGGCTGAGTGTTAACAGCAGTTTTTTCAGCGCACACTAAGTACTGGCAGGTTGCGGATCGAAAAGGAGATATATCCTGATTTTGACAAAAAAAGTGATTTTGACAGAATCGCTGACTCCACCTTTAACTCTACCAGTAATTGTGCCAGCCCCTGTTTGTTTGTTTGTTTGTTTGTTTCTCTCTCTCTCTATCTCTTTGACATGCTCTGTCTCTCCCCCACACCCTCTGCAGGGCTCTGAGATGACTCTGGAGTACCCTGGCTGGGCCCTTGCTATGATCGTCTTGCTTATAGCCTTTGCCAGCTTGCCGGTGCCCATTGGCTACATCCATTCCAAGTTGAAAAACCGTGGGGTCCCTGAGACGCTCGCTGATGAGGTAGGCAGCGGCCACGAGTTGCACCGCGAGCTGTACACCAAGTGCAGCTCCACCGATCAGCTGGACTCCAACTCCCAGCAGCAGGCGCCCTCCGAGGAGGACCAGGCTAGGCCCAGGGCCTCCTTCCTGCCCCTGGGCACCGAACACTACCAGCTCCTGTCCCAGCTAGAGGACGAAGACGAGGAACAGGATACAGTGGTGTGAGCGCGGCCGTGGGAGGGTGCCTGCTTTTTGAAAAAAAAGGACGAAATGTTTAAATGCTGAAACCTCAAAGTGAGCAAGACCCCTCAAAGGGAAGGGAGAGCAGTCATAGACAGAGTTGCCCCCAACTATTCAGCGAACTCTACATTGTTGACAAGATGTTTTAACTTTTTATTTTTTATTGAAGATACTTTACCAGTAGAACCGTTTTTTTTTAGATTGTGTTATAAAACTGCCAAAAGAAACTCCTCCATTCATTTTCAGAACAACTCATAGACTGTTCAGAAAATAGAAGCACTCACAAATATCTGAAAATGGAATAAGCTGCTATATCTAGTGAAACAAAGGAATTAAGAGAAGGTTATGGAGTAGGAAAATTGACCAGGTGTCAAACTGAATTTGTCTGTTGTTGGCTGGTGAATTGAAGAAAAGACAACATCAGACAAAAATAAGATTTATGTTATATTTTTTGTTGTTGCTAAATGTCAAGTATGGATTTGCATTGTGTGTGTGTGTGTGTGTGTGTGCGTGTGTGTGTGTGTGTCTGTCTGTCTGTCTGTCTGTCACACCAATGTTCTATCAGTTTGGATATGAACGGATATGTCAATATGTCAGCCAAAAAAACTTTATTTTACAATGTATTTGTATCATTTTACCTCATGACCACAGCAATGTTTTTACATGTGTTCAAAGTGTTCAGTGTAGCAGTATTGTACTGTCCTAGATGACAACACAAATAAACCCCTAGATGGCAGCAACTTGACTGGATGTACCTTTTTATGATACACAGCAGCACCACTCAACCCTTCAAAACATCACGGATACCATGCATGAGTTTGTAAAAGATGAAAATAATTTTTCATGAATATTTGGTAAAGAAATAATAAAATATTTTCCAAGCATTTTCTAATTATACACAAAGAGGAAGGCCGTTAAGCCAACGTTTTTAATGGTTTGACTGTTGGGCATTGCTAAAGGATCAGTGGAATGATAAAAAAGTTGTTTACTGCCAACAGTTCAACGTTAGTGCTTATTTTACTTCTCTTTCATGGACATAATCAGTAGCCTACTTTCAGTTGCCTACTCTCTCAAGATGATGGTAATTCGTCGTAAATGTAGACAAATACAAACTTTAATAATTAATATCATATATATTCCCATAGTTTATGTCTAATAAATACCCCCAACCACCGTCATTATAAGGCCTACACCTTTCTGTGGCCCATCAGAGAGTGAATTGGAGGCCGCTGCGGATAGGGAGGGATGAGAGAGGGAGAGAGAGAGAGATAGAGAGGGAGCTGAGCGCGTTCAGGCAGGACAGGAGGGCGCGCGGGACATCAGCACACCGGCCGGGTCAAGAAGCTGCAAGGATGGAGATCAGACCAGACAGGTTTAAGGCGGTCGCGGCCAAAAATCTGGGGAAACTTCACAGGTACACACCTATTTATAATATACCCCCGATCCATAACTTTGGTGACTTTTTTTTTTCTCCGATTTTCGCGTGTTAGCTGAGGATAATTTTGTTCTGCGGGACTCACAGTGTCATCATGAAGCGGGTTTCGCGTCCCGTCTCCTCCAACCAGTAACTCTGAAGTGGAGAAAAAGTTTGTTCGTTATTGATTTGAACTGGGAGAAGAAAGGGACTGTTAGGGGTTTCAGTCGCAAATATAGCGGCAAAATCCCATCGTTGCGTAGCGCAGTGCAGTGACATGGGTTTGAAAGAAGTGGGCGAGAAATGCTGATAGTGATAGCGGAATGGTGGGCTTTTATTTCAAGAAAAGTCATGCTGCTTTTAATTTGTTCTTTTTTTTAAAGAAAGAAAGAAAGAAAAGCAAACAGGCCATAAATTACTATTGCAAAAGCAGAGTAGCGTATATTATCAGGATCTTATGTGCAGGGAAAGTGCAGTGAACTAGCTGTAGAGTGCATGTGGGAATGGAGGGTTGTGGTTTGATGCTTTTCATGCGTACTTTCTCTCTTCTCTTAATGGATTCGGCCCATCTCAAAGTGGATCAATCTATCTATCTATCTATCTATCTATCTATCTATCTATCTATCTATCTATCTATCTATCTATCTATCTATCTATCTATCTATCTATCTATCTATCTATCTATCTATCTATCTATCTATCTATCTATCTATCTATCTATCTATCTATCTATCTATCGATATCAACTATGAGATCAGAGCAATATATGCATACATTTGACCGAGGAAACTAACTTTATGAATACTGTAACCAGTTGGTAAAAAAAAAAAAAAAGAGAGACACCATAATAATTATCATTAATGATCACTATCGTGTTATGAAGCTGGAACATAGGTCAATGCAGCAGAAACTTTTTTGGCAATATTCTGATATATATATATATATAGGCTATATTTTTTTTATATACATCTTTCAAAATGTTCCTGCAAAAATGACTAACATTACATATTTCTTGCCCACTTCTACCAATTGAACAAAACAAGCTGTTTGAAGATGTTGCCATGGACTGTTAAAAGAGAACAATCATTTTCTGAAAGAATTGCAGACCTATTGAAATAATGGTTTTAGTAGAAACAGAATAGTTTAAGTTAGTGTCATTTTTAAAACAAAATATCCACATACTGCATATATCACTGCATAGTATCCTATTAGTACATCTGTTTAATTGATGGATTGATAATCAGTATAAAACTCGCAACAGAGATTGATGCGCTGACAATATTTCCGTTAAAAAAGAGGGAGATTAAAGGCACTGATAGTACCTCATGAAATAACCATTGCTTTAAGCTGTCTCTCTCACTCACTCTCTCTCTCTCTCTCTGTCTGTCTCTCTCTCTCAGGATTTGAGGTAGCAACCAAACGTATAAATCCTATCCTGAAATAGCCTGTTTTTCAGTCCAGCTGTCGAGCCACGCAAATCCCTAAACTCTCCCCTCCCACTCACTGCATCCCTGCCCCATGTCACTTCCTCCAGCCGCTCCCTCCTCCGCCTCCAGCCCTCCATCCCTCCATCCCTCCATCCCTACATCCATTGAGACAACTTTCGGCCTATGCGTGGCTCCCAGATTAACGGTCATGCAAATCTCAGGCTTTTCCTCTCTTTACTGGTCATGGGCCATACATGTGCACAGTCAGAGCTGGTGCAATGATGGACGTGATGTATAAGATTGGATCCAGATTTGTTTGAGGGGCGGGGCTACAACTTTGGCTTATCCAGTGGTCCGGTTTTATGTTGCCACCATGTTAGGTATACACTTTCAATAGTTGATGTGGGAAATTAACGTGTTGAAGAAGCATATATCTATGTGTGTGTGTGTGTGTGTGTGTGTGTGTGTGTGTGTGTGTGTGTGTGTGTGTGTGTGTGTGTGTGTGTGTGTGTGTGTGTGTGTGTGTGTGTGTGTGTGTGTGTGTGTGTGTGTGTGTGTGTGTGTGTGTGTGTGTGTGTGTGTGTGTGTGTGTGTGTGTGTGTGTGTGTGCATACATTTGTAAATATTGCAGGGGCTTCCCTGCACTGTGTGTGCATAGATGAGTGAGTGGGTCTGCGTGCAATCTCACCACCCCTCAGACAAAATCCCTCCTGATGAAAGCAGCCAGGAGTTCATCTATTATTTAAACATTTTCTCCATCAGAATGCCTCTTGTGTTTCTATATTAAACTCCACTAGGTAAGCATAAACTTCGGCACTGTAAGGTCAACCGCACTCTACATCTCGACTCTCACAGTTCCTTCTTTAGGCATCTTGCAGAAATATCATCTATTCATCTCTGTGTGTCAAGGAACTACTCTAAGCATTACTTAAAATGCATTATAATCATACTACAAGCATGATGTCACCATTTTGATCCTGTGTAGAAGTGTCCAATAGTATCCCATGGACATTTTTGCATCTCATAAAAGGATAAACATACAGGTTAATCAAACGACATCCAATTGAATTGGTCGTTGGTTTGCATCAGCAGGCTATGGCTACACGTGGAGCATGTTTCACTCTGCACAAGGAAACAGAGAATGGAACAAGTAATCCATTTTTAATCCATTTTTCTTGCAGTGGCGTGCTATATTTTTTAGTCTCCTCAAACAGCACACAGTGGTCTGAAATAGATCCAAATAAAATATTAAAATAATAATATGATCCTTTGCCTCATTTTGTATCACTCAGACTTTGGCAAAGTGTAAGAACTGAAAACATGCTGGCATTATTTCTTATCAAGAATGATCGTCAATCGTTGTATTACATTATATATTACACTATGTTCTTAACATTACTACTTTAAGAACACAACGAGAGGGAGCAGCTATACTTGACTTCATTTATCTGTGCATGCGCACAATCAGGGGAGTTTCCTGATGAGTGAGGGGTTTGTATGTGTTGCATTTTTGACAACATGTGAAATTCCTTATAGCGGTCAACTTTCCCTAGTCACATTTGCAAAATACACTGTAGGTGGTCCGGTAAATTAGAGTTAAATATTTGGCTGATGTAGTTATGTGAAACAAAAATGACTGCCTCACATCAAAGTATACATGTTGTTATAATGGCATTGATGGCGTTAAAGTTATCGGACTGCTTTTTGAGCAGAAAGCTGATTACTCTGCAGACACTCGCTGCAGCTGGGGCCAGAAAACATCACTAAGTGAATCTTTAAAATAATTTGGAAAGACAAATACCACAGGTGAAACGCTTGATCTGCAGCGTTTCTGTATGTCTATGCTACTGTGTCACTCTCTCTACCTGTACAGGTGCATCTCAAAAGATTAGAATATCATTGAAAAGTTAATTCAAAAAGTAAAACGTTCATATATTCTAGATTCATACACAAAGTGAAATATGTCAGGCGTTCCTTTTGTTTTAATTTTGATAATCTGATCTGAAAAGTATGTTCATTCTAGATTCATTCCACTTAATGTGTAATGTATCTAGAATATATACAACTTTTACTGTTTAAATCAAATTACAGAGAAAAATTAACTTTTCATTGATATTCAAATGTTTTATTTAGATGCACCCGTATGTGTCGAAGTGGCTATGTGTTCAAAGGTTTACTTTGCTTATAATGTGTCTGTCAGAGCTGAGCAGTTTGTAAAGTCAGCTGCAACCGCTCAGCATGCCTTGTTATTGGCAGCAATGCTTCAGTGTTTCATATTCATGCTGCCTCCACGCATGGTTGGGTGTGAGGTTTTTTTTAAACACACTGGGTAAGTGGGGGGGGGGGGGGTAGTAGTTAGAGCACCCGCCCATAGAGGCTCAGTCCTCAGAAGCAGCAGTCCACAAGTTTGAATCCGGCCCGTGGTCGATCTCTGCATGTAATTCCCATCTCTGCCCCATCTCCCCTTTGTCTCTCCAAAACTATCCAATAAAGCATAAAAATGCCAAAAAATAATCTTAAAAAAAAAAACACGCTGGGGAATACAATAGAACTGTGAAGAAAATAAACAGGACAATATTTTTTTTGTAAATATGACCCAGCTCAGTTGAACGCACAGTGATTGAGTTATACTATGAGAGAACATAGTCTATGAAGGTCACGTGTGTGTGTGTGTGTGTGTGTGTGTGTGTGTGTGTGTGTGTGTGTGTGTGTGTGTGTGTGTGTGTGTGTGTGTGTGTGTGTGTGTGTGTGTGTGTGTGTGTGTGTGTGTGTGTGTGTGTGTGTGTGTGTGTGTGTGTGTGTGTACACAGGAGAGAGAAAAAAAATGTGGTGTGACAGGATGGGGAAGAGGGTGTCTCCCTGGGTGACACAGTCCCACCGAGACCCAATCTGTTCACTTCAGGGAGAGAGAGAGAGGCTCACGGAGGAAGGGGGAGACACCACTATGGAAATTAGAAAATAGCTTCAGAAATTTAATTTTTTGAGATTAACAAAAAAACCTTAAACTACCGCCCATATACTTCCAAACACCTGACCTATAACTCTACGATAGAGGGCAGATAAGGGGGCATCGTTCTTTTAGACAAGAAGACTAGTAGGGGGGTGTGCTTACGTGAAGAATGAAAGACATGGTTTACATACTGCACTACGGATGAACACCGATGTGGACGAATAATGACCAGGGCGTGCTGCGTTATATAATAGTTTTGCCGTCAACCTACCTTGCTGTCTCTCTCTATCCCTCTCTATCATCCTCTTATGAGAGGATTATGCAGAATGCTCTTGGTGAATTTAATATAAAGGGTTACAAATGTCCCAGGTCACCAACCAGCATGTTAGAGTCACTATGTTTTTGTCAAGCCGATAAATTATTGCAAAAATTAAAAAAATCCCTAATAATGGTTTCTCAAATAGAAATTGTATTTAAAGAGTTTAACTTTTTATTACATTTTTTCCATTAAATATTCCATTGGTTGATGAAATTAGTGTGTCTAGACAGGGGTGGAAGCTGCACAGTAATGATTAAGAGCAGCAATGGTTAGTGGATTATGTAATAAATCAATTGAATGAATGAAAATGAATCAGAATCTATTATGATAATCAAAAAATTGTTTCCGGATTTTTTTAAGCAAACATGTCTTGCTGGTTACAGAAACATATTGCATATAAACTTGTCAATTTAGTGTATTTGGGTTTTGGAGTGTTAACTGACTAACTGTGGGAATTAATAAAACATGTTGTGTTCACAAATATTTTATTGTTTTATAAAACAAAAATTATGTATAGATTAATCAGATCATTGAGAATAATTTTTTGTATCAGCCCCAATTAAAACCTATGCTTAAAACCTAATAATGCTCAAGGTGGAAGTGTAGTTTTAAAATGAGTTTGGTTTATCCAGTGTGTTAAGGCATTGATGGTCTTTTCATTTCTAAATCTCTTTAATTGACATTGTCATGTTGACCTTGTTCATTTTATCTCATATTTGTATTATATGTTGAAGTTTGGCTCTTGCGCTCAGAAGAAAAGCACAGATATAACCTGATGTGAGTTTGAGGCCTGTTACTATTGTAATTATGATCTTTCAGAGAGCCTCAGGTCACGGTACTCCTGCCTGCTCATGCTCTCTCGCTCATTAATTGTTGGCAGATGAGGCCAATCAGGTCCTCGCTATGCTGACGAGAGACGCTACATCACAGTATTGTGAGCCTCACACGTAGGCATATCTACAGGGAGAAAGTGATGCTTCCTTCCTGTGTATATATACCTGTACTAACCAAAAAAAAAATGCATTTTTTACCAACTAGTACAATTATTGAACACGTTTTGTGCTGACATGCATGCATACTGGCAAATGCTGATTTATGCATATATTTCTGTATTTGTTTGTAAATTAAACTTCATGTTAAAACACCATATTAGAGGAGGGAAACGGTTATTGTGAGACTCTTGCACACGAATGAGCCTGAAATTGCCCTTTAGTGTGAAGCATCTGTAATTAAAGGTGATTTTTGCCGTGGGCTAGCCTCGTTAGCTGGTAGCGTATGTGTAGTTGTCAGGCTGCAATCTGTTGTGAGGTTTAATGAGGATCCTCCTGCAACCTTCACTCTGGTACTGAGCTCCAGTGAGGGGGTTTGTTCAGGGTTTGTTCAGCAAACATGGGAGTCTAACCTACTGATTGTACAAAATAAAGTACACTCCTTCCTTTGTGTCACATCAACGTTTTGATCAACTTTAATTTACAGAATTGGTAACAAATTATTCTCTGTTTCTTGCATTTAAAGGGATAGTTCAGTATTTTTTAAGTGGGGTTGTGAATAGTTGGTCTGTTACCTTATGGAGATGGCAGCTCAGTCAATTTAAGGAGTTTGGAAGTAACGTAACTGTAGCAGAAGTCAGCCATGTACTGATGCAGAGTGGGCCAACAGGAAAAAGGTTATTCGCAAAATATATTATGCTTAGCAAAAAAATGTATACCTGTTCAATTGTACACTAAATGTTGGATTTTTTCACTGCGGACTGATACGCTGCACTGCTCCGGCAATAATTGTCGTAGTAATATATGGATGAAATATAGGCTACCTGAAAAAAGTGCAAAAATAAACGACTGTCTGCTAGTGCTGTGTAGTGTATCATCAGCACAAACCGCACAAACTCCTAGTGACTGGGCTGACCTTCATCTACTGTACATAAGGTTACAGACTATTTATGCATAAGTACCTCATACAACCCCAATTCAAAAATACTATCCCTTCAATAGCACATGCTTAAGCTCCATGTCCGTCGGCCAGTGTAGTTTCGACCAAATACATCCTGTTCTTGCATGTGCAGTAATGAATACATTTAGAGGCTTACATGTTTTTTGTTGACACCACTACTGACTACATAAATTAGATAAACCAAAAATATAGAATATGATGTCAAACACTTTACATACACAGAGAAATGTGATGTGTTTGTAGAACTGTACTTTTTTAGAAATGATTATCTGTTTGACTTGATAACATTAGATAACTGTGTAAATCAAAGCAATATGATTTGCTAAAAAGACAAAAAAAACTGAATCAACTGCAATTGCGAACTCAACAGTGTGTGTCGTGATGGCGGGGGAAGCATGCTGAACCACGCCCCCACAGCTAGTCTGTCCTTCCATATTCATTTCCGGAAGTAAATCATTTTTGTAATCCTAATCTGAATGTTGTGACAGATTAGGAGAGAGTTAGAGAGAGAGAGAGCGAGAGAGAGAGAGGATGCAGCTTCTCTAATCTCTTACAGATTCCAAAACGTTGCTTTACAAAGTGTTTCTTTTCTGTTGTCCGTTGTGTTTGAAGACACAAGTAAGAATATATCACAATGGAACCATGTTTAATTTACACATAATTATACTGCCATATTTTTTTTATCTATTTTTGATTATTATCCTGTTGCATGGACGTATAAAGAGATTATTTTGCAGAGTGGAATTGGGGGAGGGAGTGAAAATCCACATGCATAACTAAGAAACATAACGAGTGGAGGGATGAGAGTATACAGTATTTACAGACAGACAAGCAATCAGATAGATATATAGTGACAGATTATGGTGTAAAAGCTAAAGTGAATTATTTATCCCATCCTAAAACATATCAATAATTAACCAGCATCAGAGTCTGACTTGTCTTGTGTTAGCCTGCATGAATAAGTATCTTGGAGATTCAGTGTACTTAGAGCCCGGAAAAGATGGGTTGTCTTGAATGTCTGCATAGAAAACAGAGCAACATTCAACGCAATAAAACACAATTTAGGGTTAAAAACATGGAGCAAATCCTTGTGGTGATTGTGTGTCTGTTGCTGTGCGTAATTCTCCAGCTGACTGGCTAACTCGATCAGCCCAATGGAAAGTGGACGGCTGACACACGAGCGTGCCTCTCCTGTGAGCTCACACACTATTAAAAAAAAACAAATATACCTCAGAATGTGTGGTGTATGTCTAATTTATTTTGAGTTAAATGTATCTGTCGAAAAGTGTGTACTTTAGCCTGTCCTATGTGTGTGTGTCGGTTTATAGTGGGGGGTTGTTGAGAGTATAGAGGTTGTAATACACAGATGGCTGCTCTCCTGACTTCTCTGTTTGACTCCTGTGGAAAAAACGTGACAGTCGCCTTCAACCTAAAATAACAGATTATGTTTGTCTCTTCCAAAGAAATGGCAAATGCAGAAGTTGGCTTTAAAAAAAACAAAAAAACATTTTAGTCCAAAAATTAAAGTGCATGTGACATACAGGACGTACTGTATGTGCAAACTGGTGTTTTGTGAAGCAAGCCACCCGAAAGATATCGGAATCTGAGATAAAAATTCATGCCTTTGATGGCTGCATTATCTCAGTTTTTTCCATCTGCCTGCCTGTGCAATTACACACCGCCTAAATAACCTCAAACTAGGGCCCGACCGATATATCGGCCGGCCGATTATAGCACATGTCCAAAAAATCGGCATCGGCACACTTGACACCAATAGCAGAGTCATTGGTCATCTATTGACTGTTAATAGTAGTTGATATTACTATAGTTATTGTATAGAATTTATAGTGCTTTATTGGAGATCATTCAAAGACACTTTACATCAAACATAGAAAATCATACTTATAGAAAAAGAAAACAAAATACAGACAAATTAAAGATAAGGTTTGAAGTGGAGTCAGGTGTAATTATGCTTTCTGAAAGAGGTGAGTTTTGAGTTGACTTTTGAATGAGTTTATTTAGTCTGAGATGCTGATGTTTGGAGGGAAGGAGTTCCAGAGGGTTGGGTGCAGTTACATAAAATGCTTAATGTCTGAGTTTAAAAATGCGTCATGTCACTTTAGACATATTTGTAACACTTTATTTTTTTCTAGATAATGCATATTTCAATAAATAAAAAGTTCCTGTACACCTATTGACAGTAACAAGTATTTATATATATTTAAGGGTTCAAAAAAGCAAATTTTTTCAATATATATTCATGGGATTTAAAAAAAAGAAAAATCGGCCGATTTAATCGTTATCGTAATTTTTCTCAGAAAATAATCGGCATCGGCACCCAAAAATCCATATCGGTCGGGCCTTACCTCAAACTATAAACACACACAAGCCTGTCCACTCAGTAATATGATGTGGTTAGCTGCTGGTCTCCAGATAGCTCTTATTTGCGTTTAAGAGAGAGGGGACATCTTAAGTAGCACCGGGATGAGAGCAGGTGCCCATGCGTCCTGAAGGAACAGACACTGGGGGAATGTGCTGCCGTAGTTAACTCTGCTCCACGGCTAGGGACAGCTGCTTCCACACACAGGAACGCGCTGAGTCAGACACGAGCCCAACATGGTGCATGGAGGTGTGTGTGTGTGTGTGTGTGTGTGTGTGTGTGTGTGTGTGTGTGTGTGTGTGTGTGTGTGTGTGTGTGTGTGTGTGTGTGTGAGAGAGAGAGAGAGCGAGAGGAGAGAGAAAGAGAGAGGCAGGCAGATAGAGTCTATGAAAAGTAGATATATTCTACAAAATGTCTGCAGTAAAAACCCCACAAACGTATAACATCTTCAATTTGTTTGTAGATTCAGAGGGATTGTCGTGATCAAAGATATTTGCTCCACTATGTTTAACACATTTCAAGCTTTTAAAGAGAATTCTCTTTAAAACATCAGTGGCTCACCTGAACCATGAATGTTCCCCCTTACTCTCCATTTGAGCCACCTTATGCAATTTTTGGTCCCTATTGGATTAGTGCATCATCATGTCACCTCACCTTTCCCTCTTTTTTAATAGAAGTGTTTTCCTGTGTCCTTGTCTCTTTCTTTCAAGGGAAGTGTCAGTACAGTCTACATTTGAGTACTAAAATGAGCAGGTGTTACCACTGAACCAGTATCATGTATCAGCAAATTATTGACAGCATATGGAAATGTGTCCATAATATAATAGTAAGAATATTGTATATAGATCCACAGAAGATCATCCTAAACAGGCTGTGCTGAGAATAGATATCATATCAAGATGCATGATATTCTACGTAAAGGGATAGTTCAGTATTTTTGAAGTGGGGTTGCATAGTTAGTATGTTACCTTATGGAGGGTCAGGACTGTCAGTGCCGTCACTTTAAGGAGTTTGAGGAAGACGTTGCTGTTGCTTATTCTTGCAGATGGAACCAGGTGAAAATGTTTTTTCACCATATACTGTATATAAGCGCTTACCTCAAAAATAAATATCTGTTGATAGTACAATACATGGAGGACTTTTTCACTGCTGATTTGCAGACTGATATTGTTTATAAGCGTAGATTGGACATTTTTGTTTAGGTAAGTGCATATGGCAAAAAATAAATTCAGCTGGCCCCATCTGCAAGAGTACAATGCTGACTTCCGCTATACACAACATCTCCCCCAAACTCCTTAAATTACAAAAATACTGAACTATCCCTTTAACAGCGTGACCTGTGCACCTTGTTCACTGTACTGAGGCTGGCTCTGGGTTCACCTCTCCTGCACATTATCTGTGTCTCCACTTTAGGCTGATTGAGAAGCGGCAGCCCAATGGAGAAACCATTGAGTTATCGGCAGAGGGCCGTCCTGAGCTGGTGGAGGAGAAGGAAATGCCGGTTGTGGACTGCACCTGCTTCGGCTTGCCCAGGCGCTACATCATAGCCATCCTGTCCGGCCTGGGATTCTGCATCTCCTTTGGCATCCGGTGCAACCTGGGCGTGGCCATCGTAAGCATGGTCAACGACCACACTGTCTACAAAGGCAACAAGGAAGTACTCGTGGTAAGTGGCTAAACACAAATCAAAACAACTTCTGGACTCAACTTTACTACATAAGACCGTCTTTGGACAAGGACGTTTGCATTGTTAGACAAGCCTCATATACAAATTTCTTTAGGATTTGATTCTGTTTCTCTTCATGGCGTGCTTTATTACTGCTTCGGACCTGATGAATGCATGTCCTAATCTCAGGTCTCACAGTATATACCGTATTTGTAACTTATTTTCCAATCACTGAATAATTGCTTCAGTTTGAGATGGCAATTCTTCAAATCAAGCACATCAAATCAATGCAAAAAATAAAAAAATGAGGTGAGTCTCATGCATGGTGGATATAAATATGAGAATAATGATTGTTATCTGATCTGTTTTGAAGTGAGTCCATTTTTAATTGAATTGAGCTAAAGTTCATACTGTATATCTTCTCTTGTTCTTCTCCAGGCTGCACAGTTCAGCTGGGACCCGGAGACAGTGGGGATGATCCACGGCTCCTTCTTCTGGGGCTACATCGTAACACAGATCCCGGGTGGCTTTATATGTCGAAAATTTGCAGCCAACAGGTGAATGTCTTCCCATTTACGACGTTTTATACATCCAATAAAGCCATTACTGTAGACTTTATGATTGGGTAACAGTTAGTTATAATAATTTTGCTGGGGTTAAGACAAATATCAATTTTGTTCATGTATAGAAGTGTTAATACAAAGCCTATGCTCTGTAAATGGGTATGTAAACACAGGGTATGTTAACAAAGGGGGCCCACCATATAGCTAGCGACATATACTGTACATTTAAAGAGCCTAGGCTGTGTATTTAAAACACTAGATTTAGTTCAGCGCACACACAGTACGGACAGCCAGGTAGTGGATTGTGTGGATATAGTCACTGATTTGACAAAAAAGTGTTCTCCAGAATCACTGACTCCACCTTTAAATCAAATCCCAATCATTGAGCGGTATCAAGCGACTCCAATCATTTGTAAAATCATGACCATGCAGCTTCATCCTTTGTCAGTGCAGCATTTCTTTTATTCTTTCCATCACTCTTGTGCTGCCGTTGTTGCTGTTGAATCGTCAATCTGAGCTGGAATGTTTTTTCTTTTTTGTGTTTAAGAGTGTTTGGCTTTGCCATCGTGGCCACATCCACCCTCAACATGCTGATTCCATCTGCTGCTCGCACCCATTACAGCTGCGTCATACTGGTCCGGATATGTCAGGGCCTTGTTGAGGTACAGTATTTGTCCGATGACATGTGTTTGCAGGACTCTGTGTAGGACTTCTTCTACACCTACGAGTGTTCACCTGACTGCATCGTGTCTTATAGGGTGTATCATACCCAGCATGCCACGGGATCTGGGCCAAGTGGGCGCCTCCTCTCGAGAGGAGTCGATTAGCCACAACAGCCTTTTGTGGTAAAGTTTCACTCCTTACTGACACATTTTCCCAAAATTCAATATCCCTGTTATCTGCCGAGCCAGAGGTTCTGGAAAGGTTTAAGAGCTTAGAAGTGCTCGGACATGTTGACTTCCATGGCCACTTAATAAGCATACAGTATATATCAAGCATTTTGAGTTCACAAAAGGCAAGATGATTATGAGGGAAAATTAACCATGTGTTGCTTTTCTTTATGTATAATTTTCTTTTTTAGGATCCTATGCAGGAGCAGTGGTGGCAATGCCTTTAGCTGGGATACTGGTGCAATACACTGGGTGGCCTTCAGTTTTCTATGTTTATGGTCAGTATACTTACATTTACGTGTGTACTATTGTTGGGAATTCAGAGGGGATTTGGTTAAAGTTATTCATATTATTAATTTCAATGAAATTATAACTTTATATACTTTAAGAATTAAAAACAATGTGAATATTTTGCTCAGAACCTTTAAGCTCACAATAGCACAATTAGCTTCTTTATTGCTTATCTTCCTTGTAGCATTCAATAGCATTTGCCTGAACCCTTAATGCCCTCGCAGCCTATACTACTCTTGCTCTTTCTCTACTTTACCCATGTCTGTGTCTTTTGCTTTCTCGATCTCCAGGCTGCGTTGGGATATTCTGGTATATGTTCTGGATTCTGGTGTCGTATGAGAGTCCCGCCGCCCACCCCACCATCACGCCTGAGGAGAAGAAGTACATTGAAGAAGCCATCGGAGAGTCTGCGTCGTTCCTTGATCCTAACCATGTAGGGCTCCATATGATATTCATGCGTAGCGTATATAGCCCATCGACCTATCACATAGAATCTCATAGACCTAAACACAAAAACAGATAGTGTGGGTGTACACATGTATCTATACACCCAATATACAGTACGTACACACACACACACTCTAAGCTGACTCAGTAGTTGACTGCTCTCTCTCAGTGTGGTTGGTAGATCCCAGTAATATCTTATTCCTTTGTGTTGTCAGAAATTTAATACCCCATGGAAAGCCTTCTTCACCTCCATGCCAGTCTACGCCATCATTGTGGCCAACTTCTGCAGGAGCTGGACCTTCTACTTGCTGCTCATCAGTCAGCCGGCCTACTTTGAAGAAGTGTTTGGCTTTGAGATCAGCAAGGTGAGATTACATCATCGACAGTATATAGCGATAAAATACTTTCTTTACAGAAGTTTTTAATTTTGACCTTTTTAGAAATGTCCTCGTATACTCACAATTTTTGTATTTGCCAACAGCTACATTATCCAGTAGCATTGCATTTGGCTAATTTTGAAGGCTTTCTTCAAGGTCACGTCAACTGGAGTGAATGGGAACTTCTTGTATTTTTTTTTCCTCTTTTCATAATTATTTCTCTTGAGGCTATGGTTCATAATAATTTCAATACAAATGTGCCTAAAGCCTTTTTGATAGTTTATGCAAAATGGAACCTGCTGTGGTATACATTTTACACTGATTTGCCAAAATTGTGTTTCCCAAATCCTTACAGTTAGAGTTGAGGAGTGCAACTTTATGAGGGTATATAGTAAGAAACAGCCACCATTAACAAAATAAGACCCATGTTCAAAAATACCAGAATTATCCTTTAAGGTAAGGGATTTGTGTGAGTCCCATGCCTTCTTTGTATGAGCGGTTTCATGGAATCAAACTATTGATAGAGTGAGAGTGAAGATTACAATAACACCCTAACACATTTAGGTTGTGTAAATTAGTATATATTCCTACTTAGATTCTGTCATTTTTCTTTTGTTTGTGTAGAAATTATCCTCTGTTCCATGTTTAAATCAAACACAACACTGATTAAAAGAGCCTGAAGGGTGGCATGCCAGTGTGTGTTACACCAAGGTGAAATATGTCCAAGGTACTCCATTTAGATTGGACAGAATAAACAAATACTGACATGACAGAGCCATTGGTATATTTAGGGGTATCCAGCTTCTGTTTTCTATTTGTTATCAAATAAAGTGTAGAAGTAAAGGGAAATCATGGAGAAAGTGGGAGACAGAATGTTCCGTGCCAGACTGGATGTAGGTCAGTTTCCTAGAGCAGCACAACATCCCAAAGTATAAATACTTAACTTTGTATTCTCTCGCCCTCTTTTTCTTTGATATGATGTAATCCTTTTAGATCATGTTGTCATACTTCAGTTCAAAGGAGCTATCTCTCTCTCCATCTCTCACCCCACCATTCCCTCTTTCAGGTGGGCATGGTGTCAGCTTTGCCCCATCTGGTGATGACCATCATCGTGCCTATTGGAGGCCAGCTGGCAGATTACCTGAGAACGCACAACCTGATGACCACCACCAACGTCCGGAAGCTCATGAACTGTGGGGGTGGGTGTTGAAAAGATAAGGGTGATACTGTCGTTGGAGGAGGGTCAGGAGGAACCATAACACATTTTCTTAAGAACATCTCAAATTTGACTACTGTCTGAGTTTGTGAATGTTTGATAGAGATAGAGATAGAGATAGAGATAGAGAGAGGGAGAGGGAGAGAGAGAGAGAGAAATACCTCAAATATAATGAGATGCTATATAATTAGAAAAGGTAAGTTCAGCTTAAAATGTTAACTATTGACTGAACTCAATACAATTGTATTCACTTTGGGCTTTAGAGAAAATCTCTAAATCGAGGTTTGATTCCTCATAATTCCCCACACCGAAAAGAACATTGGACAAACGTTCAGACACACATCTCCTAGTCTTCTGGGTAAATCTGACCACCATGGCTGATGGTGAAGGAAGATTTTGCGCGCACACACACACACACACACACACACACACACACACACACACACACACACACACACACACACACTCACACATAATTAAGCCAGATGACGTTTCACCTTTGCTGAAGTGAAAGAAACATGAAGAAAAATGAGAGACATTTAGAAACTAACCAACATTTCTCTTTAGAGAAGCATCGCTTATTGGTTTCCATAACTCTTCTGAAAATGTAAGCACCTACCATACAGTAACACCATTCGTCTGGCACAGTTGTGCAGCAGCTGCCACTATCACTGCTGGAATCATATTAATATTTCATCAGAACTTAAAGGTTGTATCAGGCTCAGTGTTTCTCCTTCATGTGCATCATCACATTTCTAACACAGCAAATAACAATATATTTATTATCAACTGGTCTATAAAAGATGGCCGTTGCTTGTTGAGACAAATTATAAAGTTGTGGACACAGTTTTCCTCATTCCTGATCGTTTGTATCATTCTTGTGATGTGTTTACGTGTTTCAGGTTTTGGAATGGAGGCCACCCTCCTGCTGGTGGTGGGATACTCTCACACTAAAGTCATGGCCATTTCCTTCTTGGTCATGGCTGTGGGTTTCAGTGGATTTGCCATCTCAGGTGAGAGATGTTATAATATAAGTATAAGTAAGTAAATATGATATAAGCTTAAAGTATGCTGAAAGCAGTTTATAAGCAACATGTTTGAAATTGTAGGAAATATGCTTTCTTATCATTTTTGCAGATAGTCAGATCTGTGTGTTCAATATAAAGCTACATGAAAATCTGCTTCAGTAAAATAAAATAAAAATAGAGATTGGTGACATGCACTGTTTTTGTTCTTTAATTCAGGGTTTAACGTCAATCACTTGGACATCGCGCCTCGCTATGCCAGCATACTGATGGGCATCTCAAACGGGGTGGGAACATTATCTGGAATGGTTTGTCCTCTCATAGTAGGAGCCATGACCAAGCACAAGGTAAACACCATTCACATATATTCACTTTACAATGCCATGCATAAAACTTTTAGAACAACATGTTCCAAGCCTTTTTTACATAATTTCAGACACGTGATGAGTGGCAGGGTGTCTTCCTTATAGCAGCCCTTGTTCACTATGGAGGAGTGATTTTCTACGGTATGACTCCACTTTGAATATTGTGTTTTTCTGTGTGCAGAAGACCTCTGTCTAAATGCCTGTCACATTTTTTTTTCTCTCACTAGGACTCTTTGCATCAGGGGAGAAGCAGCCGTGGGCAGACCAAGAGGACACCAGCGAGGAGAAGTGCGGTATCATCGGTGAGGATGAACTAGCCAATGAGACGGAGGAGATGTACCGTGGAGGCGGGCAATACGGGGCCATGAGCCAACCAGTTGCTGGCTCCAACGGCGGAGGGGCCGGGGGAGAAGGAGGAGGCGGGCCCGGATGGGTGTCGGACTGGGATAAGTCTGAGGAGTATGTGCAGCCACCCCGACACAACTCTTAGATGTATGGGCGGGGAATAGGAAAGTGAGCTGACACAGAGGATTGCCATGATACAAGTTTGGGGAAAAGAAGAAGAAGATGAAGAAAATATGAAGATTGTTTTTTGGAAAGGGATTGTGAGGGAGTCACTGCTATACTGAATGGACCTGCTGTGTGCTTTGGTACAATACTGTATTTTCAACTGCACATATCAAATGTATGGATCTGATTCATTCCATCGTGTGTGTGTGTGTGTGTGTGGGAGTGTGAGAGAATGTGTGTGTGTGTGTGGGAGTGTGAGAGAATGTGTGTGTGTGTGTGTGTGTGTGTGTGTGTGTGTGTGTGTGTGTGTAGGCATGTGCATGCAGGTGTTAGAGTGGTAAATGTACACAAACACATGATACAGTATTCATATGCAAAATCTGAACTCATATCCCAGACTTCCTTCCTGCTCCAGAGCTTGTGTTGTGATTGGTCAGGAGTACTGTTCACTGAGGAGATTGTGCGTGAATGCGTGTGTGTGTGCGTGTGTGTGTGTGTGTGTGTGTGTGTGTGTGTGTGTGTGTGTGTGTGTTTTGTCTGTACAGCAACTCTCTCAAGCCACTGGTATTGTGTTGTATTAGATTTTTAATGTGTAGGCCACACATTTCCTTTTTTAGCTGGAAAAAGCATTCTTGAAACATAGAACTTTTGTGCATACAACTTAATACAAAATGTGATGACGCCACATTGCTCACACTAAAAGGCAACCATCTTCAGACATTGTTGATGGTTCCAGTTAATTTTAATTTGCTACTGAAACATTATGTTTCCAAAGCATGCATGATTAAATTACGCTAACATGTGGCAGTCAACACAGGTTGATGTATGTGGTAAGAATCTGTCATGTTTTAAACTTCTTTCAAACTATTCAATCAAAGAGGAAAAAAGGTGCTTAGATGTTGTATCGGTCTGTGTTGGTGTGTATAAAGCTGTGAAGCTTTGGTTACAACAGGCTCCCCCTGGTTATGTGTGTGAGTGTGCATTTCAATGTGCAAAGGTGTGTGTTTGAGCTTGTGCACAAAGCTGTATGTGGTGTCTAGCTGAATCTCACCTGGGTCTGACCTAACTAGGTCACGTCCAGCCAGGCTCATGGGTCACATAAGTAATCATATGACATTTGTGACTTTCCACTTGGTGTGTACGCTCCCATTAGAGAGGTGGCCCAGAATGACAAGTAGAGTGTGATCGTTGCTTAACTGTTCCACTGCTTAACCAGCGTGGGGAAACAACAGTTATAATATTGCCAGGCGCATCACAGCACGTGCTGCTGCCTCTGTTTCTGCCATGTTCTGAGTCTCTGTCGCTGCCTCTCCCTCAGACTTCCTCCCTGTGTTTAACGAGACCATCTCAGTCTTCTCCTCTGTTGGTGCTGTCTCCATGTCTTTAGTTCCTACTTGTCAGTCCTTTTTGAGTTGGTGGGTCTGCAGGAGCTTTGTCAGATTGTCTATGTGTGACTGTGTGTGTGTCTGGGTGTGTCTGTGTGTGTCGTGTTGGGTGCAGGTGCTGAAACATTGTGCAGTGAGCATGTTTTAATGAGCACAGCAGTGTAGTCCCCCGCCATCCTTCTCTCCCTTTCACACACCAACATACCTACAGCTAATGTCATGCAGCCACAGTCAAGTGCACCATGCACAGTGGGCAGGGGGAGTGGTGGCAGTGCTCAATGTTCTATTTACATGGCTGTAGGTGAGATAAGGAAGAACTTATTATCATATATTATCAGAGGGGTGTGTTAGGTTTGGTAACAATCAAGATTGAACACATCAGCTCCTCTCATGCCCTTTAAAAGAAGACCCCTCTCCATCAGGACACAATGACAGCTGGGTAATGGAGTGTCAATTCCAGAGGTTCTGCGCCTAAGAGGACTAACATTTTAATAGAGGAACTGTCATATTGTAAAATATGCACAGTCCAACTTTTTTGGCCTGCAGGTATAGTAAAGTCAACATACTCATACATGAAACAACATTAGCACAGAGACACAACTTTTGCATTCTGCAGGTACTCACAGGTCATGCTTACACACGCTATTAACTCTTTGATTTCGAGTAAATCTACAGATGAAGTATCTAATTCTACTGAACTATGAAAGGGATTGTTATTCGAGTTTACTTTCGAAGAGGAAAGTATTTTGGGTTTGAAAGTAAAAATGTTTTGGTATGTCAATAAATTATTTTAACAAAGCTAATTACCGTTTTGTTTTGAGTGAGATGTCTAAAAGACATGAATGATCATTCCTGTGGACAATTTTATTTTTAAGTGTTGTATCTGTAGATTTTTTATCAAGTTTCTTTGTCTCAATTAATGGCTGTTCCAATGTTGTCCTCCTTCTTGATGAAATGTGTGGTGGGTGTAAAATAAAATAAAAAGGAAATTATATACATATTTAAACGTGCAAAAATGTGGTAAATAGCCTACTCTATGTATAAAAAATGTATAATGTGAGATATCCTTGTGTATAATAAAGTTTAAGCAATTTAAGATGATCTTACTATTTCAACCCAGTGGTGTCATCCGGATTTATTACCTAGAGCACGATGACGCATTCAATTAGTGTTCAATTTTTATTCTTTTGCATCATTACAACGCAATGTCAGCGTTCTGTCTTACTTTGTCTTTCCCTCAGGACAGATGGATGCAGGATTATCTCTGTGATTTTAGGCAAAGATTAGATGGGAGAACAGATGCACTCAGTGGGAGAGCGAGGGAGAAATATGGACGTCACAGACAAGGAGAGTGGGGGTTGATGACGGACCAGAGGGTGGGGCATGATGCCTGTTTGAAGCACTCGAAATTGATATTCAACTATTTCGGAAAAAAATGCTTGCCTCTTATATTCATCATTATTCACACAGTATCTATTTAATTTCCATAGCAATTTTCAGATCCCTAACAATTATTACTCTTTTTTTGCAAGGGAACTATAAGGTTGAGGCCAGTGACCATTTTCATCATAATTTTCAGTCTACTGTAAATGTTTCAGTTTGGTCTTTATTTTGAAAGAATTCCCCGGAAACGATAGCGCTATCATCTGCATGTATGCAACTTGATTTATTTAATTCAGCGCCGCAGTTGCTCATTGTGACCATTAGATGGCAGTACACGCTCATAATATAGCCTACAACTGTCGTGAGTCTGGTAATGTAATTGTAGTGCTGTAGTTAAATATGACCACTTGAGGGAAGTGAACAGCACCCATTCTAACCCCTCCTAGTGTCAAGTAATCCTTTCGAAATTAATTAATCAGAGGATATCGGCCTTACTGAAGTTCTGTATTTATTGCAGGGCTGATTATTGTAAAGCGTTACATGGTTCAGATGTCCACCTTTTTTGGAACTGGTTGACAGCACAACACAGATCAAATCCTTTAGTAGGCTACTAAATTCATCAATATGCTAACCGAAAGGTGGAGTTGAGAAGAACCATCTGTGGAGTTTTCCTCGGTAACCACGCCCATTAAAATATAATCATGGTTCTTGATTGGACAGATTAGCTAGCTGTAGGCGCGGTCACAACATAATACTCCATTCTGATTGGGCGACTCAGAAGTCTGTTTCCCTGCTGTCGGACCATTGGTTGTTTGAAGTGGGGATTAACGTGAAAGACGCTCTGCTTCCAATGAACCTCAATGGAGACTAGTAACTCTCACGGACCAAGGATTTTTAATTTATTTACCACGGCAGAACAAGTTATATATTTTTGTTAACAAGTAGCATTTAACATTTTTGTCGTTAATATTTTTTCGCGTAATTCTAGTCCGGAAATAAATTGTGGACTGATACTAAAGTTTGTCCACAAGTGGTTTTGAATGAGGAAATCGTCTCCTGGCTAACGTTATGTAGCAAGCTAATCTCGGTTATCCATTCGTAAACTCAGTTTTCGTTTTCACAGACTGTTATAAACCCGACATAAAGGTACGTACTTTCTGAACAGTTACCATTTTTACCACCAGCTCTCGAATACCGAGTCATTAACTATACACGTAGATAACTAACGTCAGCGGATAGTCACATTAAATCTGGGCCAGTCTCTTCGCCATGACAGTGTGTGGAGGAAGAGGGAAATACCAACTATCTCATATTTGATTGTGGGAAATCACGGCTATACCTGTGGCTGCATTATTCCTCCCCAGGTATGACTGAGTACAAACTAGTGGTGGTCGGTGCAGGAGGTGTGGGGAAGAGCGCGCTCACCATCCAGCTCATCCAGAACCACTTTGTGGATGAATATGATCCAACCATCGAGGTGAGACAGCCACTAATCGAGTAGCCTACACACGGTGTCCTGCTGTGAAAATATATAATAACTCGACACTGTCAATTTAACGTGTCACACTTCCTTAATGCTGTAAATCCAAAAGTTAGGTTGAAAAGCAAGTGGTGGAAAAAGGGCAGTAAGATAATTTTTATCTGCTGCATATATACTATTGGCACGTTTTTATTCTGTAACAATGCATGATATTTTATGAACTAACCACATGATTTGTTATCTAAAATCTTAGGTTGCAAAACAATAATAGCTGTAAAAAAAATGCAATGGAGTAAAACCTCACTATGCAAAGCCAAAGACTTAATGCCAAACATCTCGAAATGTGTCCCCTGTAAGCCTAAAAACCACCACAGGTTATTTTTCAAATGTCTTGTTCTAGACACTTTAATATGTAAAGCTTCGAGTCAGTTCATGGCATAGTTTCATGGTAGCCTTTAAAAAAAATCTGGTTACTGCAAGTTCAACACTAGTCATTTCATCCAACAAGTTCTTGTTGCTACATGGCGCACCAGCACAAACACACAGACATAACTCAATGCTTTTGTTTACAGGACTCTTATAGAAAACAGGTGGTGATTGACGGAGAGACCTGTCTGCTGGACATCCTGGACACGGCAGGTCAGGAGGAGTACAGCGCCATGAGGGACCAGTATATGAGGACAGGCGAGGGATTCCTCTGTGTGTTTGCCATCAACAACAACAAGTCCTTTGAGGACGTTCACCTTTACAGGTAGGTACAGGGAAGCTTTCAGGGCTCACACACACACACTCGCCATAGGCTAGCATCAGAAAAGAAACACAGGGCTCTGTGCAGGGTTAAAGTGTCAGGCAATTACAAAAAGTACATCCCTGATTAGCAGGAAGTGAACATGTCTGTAACACATATCTATATATGAGGATAGCTTCAACTTCTGTGTGGCCATTTCTGCACGAATATATGGTTTACATTTTCCAACAAATCCAAATGCATAATAAAGAAGACAAATCTGTGGGAGATGGAGATATCTTTGCAAAACTTTTCTTAAGTAATGCTTCAAAGGTGGAGTCAATGATTTGAGTTGAGCCTGTTGTCAAAATCAGTGTTTATCTTCTCACGATAACTACCTGTACCTGTGTGTGCGCAAAAAAAAATCTGGTGTTAATACACAGCTTTGGCTTTGTAAACTGGCATGTAAAAGATGAGACTGGCTGTGTTCGAAAAGCCTACTAACGTCCTACTCATACTAATTTTGAGGTCAATTTGAGTATATTGTGGTTGTATGTGCAAGTTTTTATAGGCAAGAAATGCCCGGATGAGTACTTACTTCCGGTAAGATTTTGTGTACAGATCGACAGGCTACTTTTCCTACTCAACCGCCCCACAATGCATTGCGTCTTTTCAAACCGCACAGAAGTTTTTTTTTAATTCTTTATTGCTTCTTTATACTTCAGTGTAAACGGTCCGACGAACCTCGCATACACAATCGATCGTTAAGTAGACTGTACGTAGTATATACATGTTGAGTATGTAGGAGGGAGGACATTAGTATGGCTTTTTTCAAACGTATTTATGATAACAAAAGCACCTACTGGGGCTATCAACATGCCCTTGTACTGAGCCTAGGCTGTGTATTAACAGTTTTTTTTCTTTCAGTGCTCACACTGTACGGACAGGAAGCGGATCGTGAGGAGATATTCACTGATTTTGAAAATCAGAATCTCCAGAATCAATGACTGTACCTTTTTATAAGCTTTACTGCAAGTGTAGCATTATACTACAAAGTGCATACATCAGATTATTAATTTAATTATTCTGTTTATTAATGGTTTGCTCAGTCCTGCCGGCGAATAACATGACTGCATAACATTGAGGTCATGGGAGCTGGTGATGCGGCCGACCCAGATCAGTGCTTTCTTAAGTAGGCTGGACTCAATCTCTTACTGTAGGTGCTGTTGCATTGTGTGTGTGTGTTCTCAGAGAGCAGATCAACAGGGTCAAGGACAGCGACAGCGTTCCTATGGTGCTGGTGGGGAACAAGAGCGACCTGAGCTCCCACTCCGTGGAGACGCGGCAGGCACAGGAGCTAGCTCGAAGCTACGGGGTGCCGTTTGTCGAGACCTCTGCCAAAACCAGACAGGTACGATCATATTAAGTGTGCAGCGATGCATTCATGGGCCTTGTTTGAGTAAATAAGTGTAACATCATTAAGCAACTTTTAATCTTCTGTGTGACAAACATTTGTTTTTCTGTCTTGCAGGGTGTGGAGGAAGCTTTCTATTCGCTAGTACGAGAGATTAGACGATATAAGGAGACCAACCGCAGCAACAAGAAGAGCAAGAAGCACACGCAGAGACGTTGCATAATACTATAGCAAACCACAAACACACACACACACACACACACACAGCAGCATTCATTAGAGCGCTTGTTCCATGCTCCCTCCCTCACACACACACTGTACCTCCTGTGTCCTGTTGGAGACGTCCAGCAAAGCTCCAGACAAGGAAGCAGATGTGGCATAAACTGCTCTCAGTTTTTCACACACGAGATTTGCCATGTCTACATCCACCGTGCAGTGACCATTTAATGCTGTGAATTCAGTTGGTTTTTTTTCCGACCAAAACGACTGCAGTTTTTAGTTGTTTTTTTAGGGGGGGGGGGGTTAAGGTCTGCATTAGTGCAACAAGAATAGGAAGATTTTTTTGTTATATTTTTAGGAAATTAAATGGGAATTTGCCTGAAAAGATACTCGTCTTTTTCTTATAGTACTTTGTTCAGCCCGTGTTTTACACGGTCGAGCTCCTGTTGACTATCCCGGGGCCGAGGGTTCAAAGTGGTGCGTCAGTGCACTTTGTACTGTCTCACTGGGGGTGAGGCATTCAATCCAAGTCTCTGACATAGTTTAAGGACTCAGCACCTTGATTATGGTGGCGTGAGAGATTTGTGATGGATTATATGTGATTGCTGTGTACAAAGCCCCGAAATAACATGAAAACAGTGTAATTTTGACCCAGGTATTGTTTTGATGATGATTAGTGAAATCTTTAAAATAAAGTTTATAAATACGCTTCTTCCCCTAAGTGTCATAGGTTAGTGTGACCTCTGGGGTTTGAAACACAACAGCCATACATGTTTTTTTAGGAAAGGACCACTTCAGTAACCAAGTCACAAAAAAGTTTCCAAGGTGCGCTTTAGTAATTTCACATCATATTTATGGTAGAATCTAGAATTGGTGCCATTTTTCAAGTTGACTTGGGAAGATGGTGTTTCATCACAAAACTAAGAAGTAACACACTGAGCTCTCATCATTTCACACCATCACTAACTTGAAGCTTGTGTTTCACTGTATTCCAAAGTCCACATTTAATGCAACTTGTGTGTCTACCAGAGCATTAAGTATGTGCAGGCATCTATGTGATACTACACGCAACATGTAAACCACAGTGATGCTGAAAACAGTGACAACTCTCCAGATTTCACACAGTCACGTTTATCTGAGCATGGCAGATGCTGGGTGATAAGGATATTAAATAGGGAATCTTGTTTTGTTTTTTTATAGCAATGTTTGTCATCTTTGATAATTACCGTCACCCTAAATGTAAAGGAATGTCGAGTTTCTATTTTTATAGCATTTAGAAATATGTTCATGTATTTACTCAAATTATGTCAAATGTTCAATGACCAGCTGCATCCTGGTGACAGAAGTGGATGTGCCCGTGAAGGATTCTTGCTGCTCAAGGATGTTGCAAACCAGCAGCTTCCACATGCCAGACTCATTATCTGGACTTGATGCAGTCCAATAGTTTAAATATGGAATGACTAAAACGTTTAAAAACTTGTATCGATCTGAAAAAGTCTCACTGACAGCTATGTAATTTTTTTTTACTGCGCTCTGCTGTAACAAACAAGTAAATGACTTCAACTTTTACATCTCGTCTGTTTTGTTTATCCAGAGCGGATCTTTATGGGATTTCAAGAGTATATTTTTTTACAAAGAGCGATGTAGGACATAAAAACTTTCTCACCAACACACTTAGCGCACAAACTCAAGGAGAGGATGTGGTGTGTTACACCAGATCTGATTTTGCAATCATTGATAATAAAGAACGCCTTTCAAAGAAAGAACAGGCCAATGAACACAGTGTTTCTTCTGAGGTTTCCATATCAGTTGCAATGAAGAGATGTGTTGTCTGAGGTGCGACTGACAATACAAGTTCCTTATTTAATTTCTGTATGTAAGTATGCACTTATACTTGTAAGTCCAATTAAAATAAGGGGGAGCACAGCTGAACAGGCAGGTTCAAACACTACAAGCCTTTTCAAGCAGGACATGTCACATTTACTGTCTGGGGTCTTCAACCAGTTGTGTGGCTGAGCAATCCTGCATGTACATTTTGTAGCTTTTAATGCAATTTTCGCAAAGATTGTTAAATAAGTGACGCTAATACATGACAGCACAATAGGAAAAGATTGCTTTTCAAACTTTATTTTACAAAAACTCCTCATAATATTCATATTACAAAACACAAAAATAGTGTGATACATAGAAAAACGACAGTACGAAGATAAAGAGTCCCAGCTTATCCGAAATGAGGCACAAGCAAAGAGTGTGTGCGCCTCTCACCATCCAAAGCGAGACACCAGGTTGCTCTGGTCATCCAAATCTTTCCGAACCTTTTTCCTCATGTAGAAGATCGAACAATCCCGGCTGCAGAAGGGACTTCGTTACTAGACATGAAATAAAGGACTGCCGCTTAACAGTTATAATAAATATGAATTGTATACATACTTTGTGCAGAGCACGTCCTCGTGGAGGGAGCCCTGACAACGCTGGCACTGTGTCCACAGGCGAGAGAAACGCTCCTCCAGTGTGTTTAAATGAAAGATCTGTGAATTACAACACAACATTTCAAAACTCATTAGACATGATGAAGTAAAAGTAATGTGTGTTTTGTAATATTAAACTATTAATTCTTATGTCAATCACTGTAAAAAAAAAAGACTAATAAAGAGTTTACAGTTTGTGCTTGAGGCACACTTACCTGTAAGACTGTGATTTGGTATTAAAATAGGCCTTCTGCTTTGTTTAACCCTTAGGGCCCGTTGGTCCATTTTACGGACATTTCATTTTTCTTTTTTTGGATAATTTTGGCTGTGTTCATGCATATGGCATGAAAACTGGTAAGGAAGTGTATTTTTATATGATAATGTTATTTCCAGCTCAGCTCCTACAGTAAGGCTAAAATACACTGTATACAAACAAGAGTTACATTCAGACTGCTAAGGTCCATAAAACGTCCATTAACACCCATTCAAACACCATTTTTTCAACACACTGCCATTAAAGCATAATTGATGCATTTTTTTATATCTGGGTGTCAATCTGGGCTTTTACCTTGGAATTGATCATTTGTACTACTCTCCACCATGTTACGTCATTATGACCATATTTGGCATATGGAGAAAAAACAGGCTATTTCCACTAGATAGCACTGTCACAATCCCCCCTTCCTCTCCCTTTAGCTTTAACCCTGAGGAGTGTGTGTGTGTGTGTGTGTGTGTGTGTGTGTATGTGGGTGTGTGTGCACGTGTGTATGTGTGTGTGTGTGTGTGTGTGTGTGTGTGTGTGTATCCATGACCTATGACATTATGAGCAAAAGGCTAGTGGTTTTCAAGTGGCACTGTTTTAATTTACTCTGAATCCTCCTCCAGAGCTGGGATGTTTCCTCTGACTTTCAGTAGTGGAGAATTCAGTTGGCCCCACCCATACACAGAGATATACTCCTGCAGCCACTGGAATGGTACAGGGACCCACCTGTTACGCGTTAATGGAGGTTTCAGACACTGTGGTTGCGTTCCGAATCTCATACTCTTTCTTTTTTCTATTCTACATACTACATCCGACGATAAAAAGAATCTAGTTAGGATGCAGTAGGCATACTATTGGGACATACTTTACTCTCTTATTTCATCATAACATTGCGCCTTGATCTTGCCTCTTGCTTTTATATCCGTCGCATCCCCGTTTGTTTTCATATGGAGGCTTCGTCGATGTTACGTCACTTCACGTGCGCACTGGATTGTGGGTCAGAATCGCCCAAATAGGATGCACTTTTCAACACTAACAATCTTGGCCGCATGAAGTAGGACATCCGGGTACTTCTAACCATCCTAAATCTGGCCATAAGAATCGGGACATCCTAAATCTTTTTTCTACATACTATATAGTAGAAAGTATGCGATTCGGAACGCAACCATTGTCTGTGTCAGATTCCTATTACTCGCTATCAGAATCAGACTCCATCACTGTTTCCAAAGCTTTATGCACTTCTTGTGTAAAGGCTCCCTCCATATTGCCAGGTAAGAAATAACTAGTTCCACAGTTTGCTTTGTATAAACTCTGGTTTCAATGGCAGCTGTGTAAACAGCTCAACGACTTGTTATGTGTCTCTGACGGCTGCACCTTTGATGTGATTGAAGATGGCCCATGTTTTAACTTATTTGAAGCAGTGCACTGCACATGCTTGTGTGTATGGACCTCAGGTAGGTGTGTGTGCTGTGCATTTATACAAAGTCATCTTTAGAGGGATTTTGAACCTCTGCATGAAAAACTACACATGGAACAGAGTGAATGAAAACAGTGCCACTTGAAAACCACTAGCCTTTTGCTCATAATGTCTAGGTCATGGGGATACACACACACACACACACACACACACACACACACACACACACACACACACACACACACACACACACACACACACACACACACACACACACACACACACACACACACACACACACACACACACACACACACACACACACACACACACACACACACACACACACACAAACAACTTTATTTAGCCAATGATGTCCCTGTTACACTGTTCTTGGCCCGTTCACTGTTCACTGTTCACTTCTGGATAATAACAAAAAGAGTGGAAAATGTGCATGGACTGCAGGTGAGGTTCTTTTCCTAACACAAAAATTCAATTTATGATTAGCACTGATGTTGGTTTAAAATTCAAGCCTAAAAAAGTTGGAAAAATATCGATGTATAATATTTTTTATAGCTACCTTTTTCAAAAGTCCATTTTACGTACCTTAGCGGTATGAGTGTCAGTTTATTACACTGTACAAAAAATAATAATGCCTAAATATCTGTGTTGCTGCTCAGCATTGACATATCACAGGCCTAATAATTCAATACAAAAAAAAATAGTTTGCATGTAGTATATTGAAAATAATAAACATTTTCAGTTTTTTCCTCCAAAATACGATGTCATCATGACCAAAACCTGGCAATTAAAGGGTTAACATCTTTTAAAATTCATGACTATTTTATATTAATAGTTAGGGCAGATGTAGGGGAAAAGAATTGGCAAAAAAAAGTAAAAGAAAAGATTGTATAACATTTTTTATAGCTACCTCAATGAAATGTCCATTTTACGGACCTTAGCGGTACGAGTGTGAGTATTTGACACTGCACAAAAAATAATAATGTCTGAAAATCAGTTTTGCTGCTCATCATTGACACATCACAGGCCTAATAATTCAACACAAAAAAAATTAGTTTGCATGTAGTATATTGAAAATATTTCAGTTTTTCAGTTTTTTTCATCTAAAATACGATGGCATCATGACCAAAACCTGGCATTTAAAGGGTTAACATCTTTTAAAATTCATGAATATTTTATATTAATAGTTAGGGCAGATGTGGGGGAAAAGAATTGGCAAAAAAAAAGTAGAAAAAAATTAATGTATAATATTTTTTATAGCTACCTCATGGAAATGTCCATTTTACGGACCTTAGCGGTACGAGTGTGAGTATTTGACACTGCACAAAAAATAATAATGCCTGAAAATCAGTTTTGCTGCTCATCATTGACACATCACAGGCCTAATAATTCAACACAAAAAAAATTAGTTTGCATGTAGTATATTGAAAATATTTCAGTTTTTCAGTTTTTTTCATCTAAAATACGATGGCATCATGACCAAAACCTGGCATTTAAAGGGTTAACATCTTTTAAAATTCATGACTATTTTATATTAATAGTTAGGGCAGATGTAGGGGAAAAGAATTGGCAAAAAAAAAGTAGAAAAAAATTAATGTATAATATTTTTTATAGCTACCTCAAGGAAATGTCCATTTTACGGACCTTAGCGGTACGAGTGTGAGTATTTGACACTGCACAAAAAATAATAATGCCTGAAAATCAGTTTTGCTGCTCATCATTGACACATCACAGGCCTAATAATTCAACACAAAAAAAATTAGTTTACATGTAGTATATTGAAAATATTCAGTTTTTCAGTTTTTTTCATCTAAAATACGATGGCATCATGACCAAAACCTGGCATTTAAAGGGTTAACATCTTTTAAAATTCATGACTATTTTATATTAATAGTTAGGGCAGATGTAGGGGAAAAGAATTGGCAAAAAAAAAGTAGAAAAAAATTAATGTATAATATTTTTTATAGCTACCTCAAGGAAATGTCCATTTTACGGACCTTAGCGGTACGAGTGTGAGTATTTGACACTGCACAAAAAATAATAATGCCTGAAAATCAGTTTTGCTGCTCATCATTGACACATCACAGGCCTAATAATTCAACACAAAAAAAATTAGTTTACATGTAGTATATTGAAAATATTTCAGTTTTTCAGTTTTTTTCATCTAAAATACGATGGCATCATGACCAAAACCTGGCATTTAAAGGGTTAACATCTTTTAAAATTCATGACTATTTTATATTAATAGTTAGGGCAGATGTGGGGGAAAAGAATTGGCAAAAAAAAAGTAGAAAAAAAATAATGTATAATATTTTTTTTAGCTACCTCAATGACATGTCCATTTTACGGACCTTAGCGGTACGAGTGTGCCTAATATTATAACGGGCCCTAAGGGTTAACTCTAAAAATTAAATTAAATTCTGTATAATGAACTCCCTCTGACTAGCCAACAGAGGATTAATACGAATAAGATGTAAAAGTATGTATTTTAAATTTTCGAAATAAGTCAGAGCTTGGACTTTAATCAAACAATGTCAACGGTAATGAAGAAGGTAAACATCATATTATAGTATCAAGCCATGCAGCCTGTTGCCCACCTCTTTCTGGTACAGCTCAGACTCCTTCTTCTTACAGAAATCGCAGACAGCCGCTGTAATGACACGTTGGAAGTCACGCATATAAAAAATAAAAAAGGTACCACCCCAAAAGTGGATATTAAAGTAGAAAATGTTTTAATTTCTGAGCACAAACAAACACACACACACACCGTCTGTCTTGAGAACAGCTTTGCAGCCGATACAGGTGCTCCTCTTAGTGGCAAAGGCCATGAGGCCCCCGATCTTGGAGGTCAACACAGTCTTACAGCGCGTGTGGTCGCCCTCTGAAAGACCCCAGGAAGTCAACAGCAAGGTTAAGATTAAAAAGCTTCAGAAGATGACACATGCTTGTCTTTTTAAAACAGGCATATCTAAATGATATGTTTTGGGAGAGGGGTATTTCATTAGAGTAGTTTTAACTTGCATTGGAAAAGTTCAATAGCAAGACTATGATGGTGTGCGTTGGTGGACTTACTAAGCAGATCGCTCTCTGCCTTGGTATCTCCTAGGATGGGCTCGAATATTCTAAGCAGTGGCTTGGACAGCTGCTGCTCCAGGTAGTATTGTGTGTCGATGGGAATGGTGTTTTCAAGCACAAAGATCGGGTCCTGAAGCAACATGAAGAAGAATAGAGATTAAATACAATCCATTATATATATAAAAAAAAAAAAGGACGGGCGCACAAATGACTCAAACATGCTTTTTTACAATCAGTCAATCAAAGATAGATTTTACTACAGACCTCTGACTTCATGTAAGCGGCGGCTCCCTTTGCAGCCTTGATGATGACGTATGGTACTCGGTCTCCCAGGTTGGGGGCACTGCCGGCATCTCTTTTTCTCATTCTGTATTGAGTGTTAAAAGAAGGTTTAGCTCACCAACATCACACACACATTTTCCCTTTATAGTATAACTTGTAAAATAGGATTGCGTGGTCATTCAGGTTGATCTGACCTCTCAGCCAGCTCCACGTGCGCCTGTTTGTTAGCGTACTCCTGCGCTGTGCGTGTCAGCTCCTTGGTGATGACCAGTTGGCTGATGTCTATGCGGTTGCAGAGCAGATCTGAGATCACTTCTTTAGTATAAGCTACAGCACCCTGGGGATCCCTGAACAAACATCACATCGGCTGTTATTACTTTCACACGTCTATTTTCTAGTTCTATTCAGTATGTCTAAATACTGCAATAAATTACTGACTTAACACTGAAAAATGGATGAACTAATAACAAAGTTATGTGAGTGAGTGAGTGAGTGAGTGAGTGAGTGAGTGAGTGAGTGAGTGAGTGAGTGAGTGAGTGAGTGAGTGAGTGAGTGAGTGAGTGAGTGAGTGAGTGAGTGAGTGAGTGAGTGAGTGAGTGAGTGAGTGAGTGAGTGAGTGACTGACTGACTGACTGACTGACTGACTGAGTGACTGAGTGAGTGACTGAGTCTGTACCTGTCGATGAGGATTTTCTGCAGACAGGTGTTGATCAGGTTGGCCACCAGAGGACAGTTGTCTCTGCGGACGGTCTCAATACCTTTACAGTCCATCTTGTCATGTGTGTCAGCGCTGGAGGAGAAATACAGGCCGGCATAGCGCTTCTTGTTGATAAGCAGGTATGGGAAGTACACCTGCAGAAGTGAGAAAAATAAGATGTCATTAACTCAGATGGGAGAGACACCGTCAGTGGAAGTTCCATGTTTGCTGAACCAGTGCTTATTCCACAAATGTGTTTCCATCTCGCATTTAGCTCATCAACTCTTTTTCGCATAAGAGAAAAACAACCTCAAGCGAGTGTAAAAAACTTTGTGGGCGTTTCCATCACCCTTTTCTGATGAGAAACTTTATAATGACTTAAAAGGAGGGTGATAGAAACCCAACTATTAGCTGAGAGGAAGCTCAAACTCTCCTGTGGCCTAATACTTTGATGCTATTCCAAAGTGATTCTCAAGACAAACCATCCGCTAGAAGTGCTACTACATGTCTATCTTGTCCTCTTAGTTCAGTTCAAGTGTTTTAATAAAATCAACTGGACAGAACTGGTACCTTCTCAAACTCCAGTTTGATGGGTGGCGTGAAATGGGACGATACCCACTCTGCTGCCTCCCTTCCGACTTCCATGGCCTCCTTCACTGTGTTAACTCCCAGCTTAACCATGACAGAATCTGTGTCCCCATAAATGACCTTTAAAAGATAAAGTAACAAAACAACGATTAACCAACATAAAGGGGGTCCTTTGAAAACATCAGGTGTGTCACACAACTTTCATCAACTCAAAACTCTAACAGTTTTTATTGAAATAAACAGAGCTGATATGTCCTATCTTATGTTAACCAGCAAAAAAAAAAGAGTAAAGGGTTTGGGTCAGCGACATATATATTCCCCACCTTAGCGTCACCTTGGTAACCATTGGAAATGGTGTACTTGGACTCAACCAACTGTTTGGTTTGCTCGATCATCTGTCGTCCAAAACCAGTGACGCTCTAGATAAGAAAAAAAGGAAAGAAAAAATTTAAATAATTGTATCACTAAATGATCTGTAATGTTGGAGCAAAATGATGTATTATCTGTTAATAAACAACATCACACACCATTTGTTTCATAGTCTGGAAGGAGCATATTATTTCATCCCAAAGCAACAGTGCTCCTCTCAACTCATTTGTGTAACAAAGTAAGTCAACTTTTGTCAAAAATTGGTCTGTGTGTTCAAAACTAGATTGCCACCTGTTTTCTATTTCAACACTTATCTTCGCTCTACATCTTTGCTGCTCAGCGTCTGTGCTGACTATACAGCTCTGCAGAACAACAGACAACTTCATTCAGCATGATTGGAAAAGAAATTGCTGCGTTCGTGCCAGAACATTTGATATGTTTAAAAATGGTACAACAGTGTAATCATGCAACCTCCGACTTCTCTCTCTGGGTGTGTAGATAGGATCTTTTATTTTTTAAATTTTCCAACACGTACCTAGTACAGTCACTTGGATAAGGTGTGAAAAACAACATTATTCCGAAGTTGTAAAGATATTTTAATAATATAATAAAATTTTGAGTCGTTTTTTTTCTGCCAAATCTGCTATTTAAAATTTGACAATAATAAATGAAAGCAGGAGAGGCAGAGTCAAGTGGCTCACCTGTGATATCTCTAGACAGGGCAGCTTGCCCACCTGGGCGCCGGTGAAGCCATAGACGGAGTTTGCACTGATTTTGAGGGCCAGCTGTCGGCCGTCCAGCACCTGCCTCTTGAAAGGGTCAGTTTCCTTCTTTAGCTCTGTTTTGGCCCTGTGGAAAGACGGTGGCAACATTATGAGAAGTAAGCTATAACTGAGTGTTACATTTGCACACCAGAGCACAGACATCTGTTGGAATACAGTATATAAATCAAAGCAAAAGCAACTGAGTTACTTCAATTTGGATCTGAACCTTATCACAGCAATAATAACTGTATTAAACACTAATAGTGAATCAGAGGATAGAAACGTTTAAAGGCAGAACATTATAAGGCTGCCTACTCCATTACTTTAATATTAATCTATACTAAAATATTTATTAATAAATTATAATTATTATTATTTATTTGAACAGTTCAAACCTCTTCCTGGCAGTCAGCAGGTTCTCCAGGATCTCAGGAAGAAGTCCTTTCCTCACAGAGCTCTTCACAAACATATCACCAGTCGGAGTCTTGATGAAGTCTTCTGGCGAGAGGCTGAAGACACACAACCACATCAGGTATTAGTTCATTGTGGGAGTAGTTTTACATGTTTGATTGGTTAGGAAAAAAAGAAAGAAAGAGTAAATGTGTTTCAGGTCAAAGTTTGTTTTTGTTGTTTTGAATTTCTACATCGATTTTCTTATTTCTGTTAAGTAAGTGGCATAGGGTCGGTTCAGCACTATATATATTTTATAAAAAAAAAAAAAATCAGTTTAGGCTGTTAAGAGCCGTTATAAACTTCACAACTTCTATAGCTCAAGATGGGGTTTTTTCAGCTCGAAATTCAAAGTCTAAGCAAAAATAAAATAGCTGACCGGTTCACAACAACAGCTAACAGCTAAAAAATGCTCACCCCTGTTTGTCCAGTGAGCCTTTCTGGATAAGGGTGGTGTAGCACAGATTGTGAGCCATCATGATGGACGGATACAAGGAGGAGAAATCCAGGGTGGCAATGGGAACGCTGTAATACCTACGCAGAAGGCAATGATGGAAAGGTAAATGTCAAGCCTGCACCTACCAAACCAAAAACAAATCAAAACCAAGAGCACAGAGATGAAAGTGTACATACCCTTTCTCTGGCTCAATGACTGTCGCTCCAGTGTAGTCTTCTCCTGCCTCTGGCCTTACTACAGGCATGACCAGGTCCTGTTTCATGGCCTAAACATGTACAGACACTTAGTTTCCATCCTTAAAGTGTAAACCCAAATCCACAAAATCCTTTTAACTATGTAGTTTGGGGGAGTTAGTTGCATGATAGTAAGCATTTGAAAAGAGTAAGGTATATTTATCAAGCCAAATTAAAGATAGTCATTGAAGTATGTAAAACTTTACAGGAACTTGGTTTAGATGAAGCAGGCTGTGCTCTGGTTCTTAGGACACAGTAAGTATTTTGAACCAATCACGACTTTCCTCTGCCTGCTCTATAAAAACAATGGCTGTTGCCATGCAGATCGTTTCATACGGCCATGCCCACACATTCCTTCCAACAGTCTAGACAGTTAAAAAGCATTTTTTTTTACCTAGGTTTTATAATATTTATGTAAATTTATTTTCAATTAATTTGTAATGTCTTCTTATCATATATTGATTTTGACTATTTTAGACCAGGTTTCCAGAGGCTTTAAGGGAGTATCAATGCATACAGTAACTGTCCCATGTGTGTGCCTTTGGTTACCTGTCGCAGCAGCTGAGAGACGACTTTGATCTGCTGTCCTCTTGACAGCAGGTAGGTGAGGGGCACACCTGTCACTCTGGCCATCTCCATGTAGTTAATCACACACATCAGCTTCTGCAGCAAGCGCAGCGGCAGGTAGGCGTCTTTCAGGCAGTACACGGCCAAACGACGACGGGTCTGTTCGTTACCATTCTGTGATGAAGGGAAGGATAGATGAATTAAAAACAGAAACAACTACATGTCAGATTTTTTGAGGAATCTTCCATTTTTTATATCCTTTTATTAAAGTACCTACAAAGAACTTTTTAATTTTTGTATCTGTTTAATTTTACTTTTGATATCATAATTAAATGTAACAGCAAACGAGACCATCAGTGCAAAGAATGCTATTGTTATAAAGTTTTTCTTAATGCATCTGTCCGAGAATGGTACAACAGCTGGCGTCATAAAAAACACTATGCTCTTGTCCAATGTGGCCGCTAAAATTAAAACAAACTGAAAGTTCCTCGTAGCCAATGTGACTTAAATTACAGAAACAAATTATCCATACATTTAGATATTGATAAATAAGACCTCATAATGATAACCAGCTCTCTTTCAGGTGCAACAGGGTTACTGGTTTGTGTTTTACCTGCAGGTCAGTGATGATGGAGTGCTGCACATCTTCCTTCTGTTCTTGCAGGAAGTGGAAACTCACAGCGTTCAGTGTGTACGAGCGCAGTTTATAATCTCTAAGGAGAATCTGAGAGATACACGTCAATTAGACTGTGGCTTTGCCTAGAAACGTTCTTATCAAGGCAACACACCAGATACTAAAATGCATAGTAACTTAAATATTGTTGAAAGTTATCATTTCAAATATTGACTTGCAGTTGCAGCTGACCTGCAGTAGATCAAACTGAACACGGCCCTCAATGTTAGTGGACTTGTTTTCTCTGCGGCCCATCTGCTTGCTCTGGAAGTTCATATCTCGCAAGACTGACTTGATGCCTCGCACTCGACCGAGGTAGGGAAAGAGATTAACCTGAACACAAAACGTTTTCTTGAGTAAAAAAGTGGGGACAGGAATGTCTTACTTGACATAGAAAGGGGAAATATTAAGTATTTTCTAAATTTGAGTGTTAATGTACATTTGTCTTAATCTGGTCATTTCAGTCCATGGTAATTTATGGAAATAGTAGATGAATATGGCTTCATCTAACCTTTAAATGAGTTGCCCTGTTGAGCAAGTAGGGGAAGTCAAAGTTTTGGATGTTGTATCCAGTGATGATGTCTGGGTCCACTGTCCTCAAAAACTCCGCCCAGCTCTGCTCGCAGAGACAGAAAACAGACACATTAGAGAAGGGAACTAGATTCAGAATATTCATGCTTTTCCCATGCCTTACTGAAGCCAGTGTGCATACCTGCAGTAACTGCTTCTCCTGTGTGAAGCACAATATCTGAGAGCCCACGATGCTGGCGCAGGACTGGAGGGTGAACACTGTGCGAATGAAGGGCTCCGCCTCGCCCTGCCGCTGCACCATAGACGCTATCTGAATGACAGGATCTTTGTCTGCTTCTGGGAAGATTCCTGGAGAGACGAGTAAGCATAAAACTTTGAGCATCCATTTAGTGTTCAGTAGCTAAATGACTAATATGCTTAAGGAAAAAACTACAAAAATTTTACTTTTTAAAAGTTGGACCAACTCAACCAAGAGGGGGAAAAAAGAAATCAATGACATTGAATCAGCCTTACAAGATGAGTACAAAGTACAAAAACAGCCTAGGCTGCAGTGAAACTAAGCCATAGAAAACATATTACATGTGGAGTTTTTTTCAGACCAAATTTGCAATTTCCCAAAGCATTTTTATACATGCATACTGTTAATAGAGGGGAACGTTAGCCATAGTTGGTTTCATATTTGCAGCACTAGACAGGGAAATTCAGTACTGTAAAGAAAGTCTAGCATATTATTAAGAATCGTCAAAATGATTTGTCAATGAAGCAGCTGCTTCTCTGTGATGATGTGTAGGCCTACTTCAAACAAAGTATGTTTGGGGTAATAGTTTAACATGCTGCATGATTAGAAAACCAAAAAGAAAAGAAAGAGAAAGAAAGAAACCCACCTTTTCTTCCTGCACACTCAATGTCAAAGCTGAGGACCCTGAGCGGTGCGATCCTCTGCCATTCTCCCTCTGCGGCGTGACTTATGAAATCTGTCCATCCCACATCCACCTCATACTGACTCAAGGTCACCTAAAGGGTTAAAACCGAGGGAGACGGTTCACTTTTTATAAGATGGCACAGAATTGATCTGCTGACTCATGTAGTGTCACAGTAAATTGTTCGACTGACAGGCCAGAACTGTGTCATGCCACATGTTGTTCGGTGTGAACTACACCTACCTTGCCTGGGGACTGAGAGTGGCCGTCCCCCATGCTCTTCTCTTCACGCACTCTGTACTTGCCTTTGGGAAGTTCAATCCAGCAGCATCCCACCACATCACTGTCCACCATAAACCTGACAACACAGAGCGGCTCAGTAAGCGGAAGAATGCTTTAAAAACCCTAGTGTTCATCTGTCTGTTTAGAGAAGACTACTACATGAGACTACTACTACTTTTTCAGACTTGAATTGTTTTCTATCTTTATAGTACACACAATGCATTGACTTTCATGGAAAAGCAAACAGAAAGCAAACTTAATGCTTCCATCTAAGTTATCAAAACACCTTTACAATGATATATGCAGCCAAAAAACACACACACACACACACACACACACACACACCTTATTTCAAAATCTATGTTGGCCTCATACGTTGAGTAACCCTGTATGGGGAAAGGTCCGAACTTAAAGCCCTGCTCCAGTAGTCTCTTTGCCGGGGCGATGAGACGAGGCATCGCCATAGTTATCCGCAGAAAATCTATAATGCGCTTTCCATGGTAACCATACATGTCTGCAGGAAAAAGACAACTGGAAGTTAACTCCAAGAACAACGGTTAAAGTACAGCAATTTGTATAAATAATTTCTTGATTGTTCGAGAATACGGTTAGACACTTCGGCGAACAACAAATGCACATGAGCTTGTGTACATCACTCGCACTCACTCTCTTTGCGGGTGATGTCCACAGCCAACACTGTGACGGCGATATTGTCCTTATTGGAACGCATGTCCTTCAAAACAGCAGAGTTCAACTCTCTTTTGAATTCCCCAAGGTTACCAGACGTGAAACCTTTTCAAGAGAAAGCAGAATGAAGGAAATATTGGGGATTCAAACAATGAAATTATATCACCCACAAAAGTTTAAAATCATTCTGAAAATTTGAATTGTTAAAAAATTAGAATTTCAAAAATGTAAAACCAAAATGTATTGAAAACTATTTGACTGAGCAAACATGTCAGTGTAAAACAAAGTGTTCAAATTCCACGTCTCGACAAAATAAAGACAAGCTCTCACCGGTTGGAGCAGGAACATAGAAGTAAGGTGCGAAACCATGGATGTGGCAACACACACTGTTGCCGCTGTCTGTCACCCCAAACATTCGAATGATTGGGACTTTTCCCTGTGATTGGCCGGGCATGCCCACCACCGTGTCACCTGAATAACACAAGTAGAGAACAACCTTAGATACAATTTATTTTCACATACAGTAACAACATTTGTTTCTACACTTGTATTTAGATCCAAACTGCAAAGACGCCATCATCTTCATCATAGTAAGATCTCCATCGTATTTATACTTTGTAAATATCACAGATTGGAAGTTACCTTCTCCCTAGCTTCAACAAGAAAATATTTTTGGATAATAGTTACCTAAATAATAATCGAGATCAATCTGCTGAAAGACCAAACTATCAGATGATGGATCCAGCGAAGGGGCATTTGGCCGCTGCCAACGAGGGTTAAGGTCTGCTGAGAAGAGGTCACCTGTTGAAACAAAGAGGTATAACCAAGTGAATTACTCAGTATGACAGTGTGTATAGTTATGTACTGTATCAGTACAGTCAGAAGTTGAACCAACACAATAAGTATTTCCTGGAATGACAGTTCACTAGTTCGACAGTTAATGAAAGCACACAGCTGCATTATTCACAATACAAAGCTGTCAATACAACTATTAATTAGCTATACCCACTTATTATTGAGGTTTGTAGGGGGACTGGAGCCAATCCCAGCAGGACAAAGCGAAGCATGGCATGCTTTATTTACTCAAGGCAAGAATGTTTAACCAATTCAACCAGACTGATTTGTTACAGTAGAGCTACCAGCCGAACAAATCGCTTACCTTCAAATTAGAAAAATAATGCTGTCAAATAAATATTTTTATTAATCTATGGTGCTCATTTGAAACAAGTAACCATGTGACATATAGACTTTAGATAGCAATGTGTATAGCTTCTAGTACATTCAAGGCATTATTGAGTTATGGTGACAGTGTAAGGCTTTACGTTTACCTGCATTAACATTTGTATTTACTTTACATTATTCAATACAGCGGCAGCCAGCTTTGAACACCTATGATTGGGTGCATGCTTTTCTGTGCAACACTCACCTACAGGAATAACGTCATGGCCCGCCTGCCCCTCCATCTCCTCTGCCTCCATGCCTTCGTCAAACATGGACAGCTCCTCCTCAAACTGTGATGGACTGTCCTCCCATTCACTGGGGGCTTTACCTCGTTTGGCCTGGCCACCCACAAAAGGGCCACCATTGCGTTTTTTATAATCCATGCCTGCAAAAAACACTGGAGACAGATGGTATATGAAGGAAAATTTTTAGAAAGTATAACACATTCGATAAGATACAGGACCATCAAAACACCAAATATCTATTGTACTACTTTCAAGAGCGTATCACCACTTGCTAAAAAGCTAACCTTTTTTATAGACAACCAAGACATTACTTTTGCATGTGTACGTTCAGATAAAACATAAGAGTAACTATGACCAGATTTAGCTAAAGTTCCTTGTACGGTCAGGTCAGAGTATACTTTGCATTTTGCAGTCCACATGCTTAAAACCTGTGAAGGCAATGGTGGAATACTGCAAACAATAATTTAGGTGAAACAGGTACAGTGGCATCAGTGATAATAAGGAATGTTGTAGGACGAAACGTAGAAGTTATACTACAAACACAGAGTGTATTTCTGCACATAGTTCGACAGAAAACAGCGACAAAGCAGCAATGTTACTACATTTGACACAATATTCCATGCTGCGTAACATGTTGCGATTAGCCATGTAACTAGCATGGTTGTGACGTCCTACCGTCCTAAACCTTCAAACAACCCATCATACAGTTAGCATCTCAACTCGGCTGCATGTTGTCTGCCTGAGCTTCTCAATACTGTTTTAGGGAAGTGCACCCATGGCTACTGCTGATAACGTATCGGCGTGTTAATGTTGTGCTTTCGCATTCAGCGTGCCTCTGAGAGATTTGATAAACATTTACCTCAGTGTTGCAGCGGGTACCTTTGTGTCGAGTTATGTTTCGGTCAAAACTAGAGCAGCTGCCTTGTGTTTTGCAACGAGGAAGCAGCGAGCTAGCACGCACTAGTATAAACAAACCAGTCTCACGCCACCTCTGACAACCCAAACGTAGGACTGACCGTACTATCAAACCTGTCGAGACAACTATCAACGTCATACGCGTTCCAAACACGGTTATACATACATATCAAAGTGATTTCTTCTTGACAGCAGCCCCTTCTTGACAACAGCTCCCGCCAATATCCTTTAATTTGTGAACTTTCACCGGCGAACGCGCGGAAAATGTTGTTACTAGACCCAATAGTAAAGGAGAGGACAGTGACGTCACTTGTAAGGCGGAAACACAGCGGTTAAAATCGAGGAAGTCTAGGGCAGCTCGTCGGCTCCTTGTAGCTAAGGGGTACCCTGTGTTCCCGGCAAAATGACGTCAGATTGCACGCAGTCAGAGGGAGGGGATCATAGATAGTATAATAAAGGAGGGGATACGTATTTGATTTTGTTTTTTGTATCCTGAAAGAGTATTGGCCGAATTAAAAACTTTTAGCTTATTTTGTGTAAGAAATAAATGATTCACACAAGAAGCATGTCAACATTTTCGGGCCATACATTTTAATAGTAAGGCCCCCCCAGGGTTACTACAGGATAGGCCTAAAAGACCATACACATCCGAGCACCAGCCTGTGTTAAGTGTGTTTATTCCTATTGTTTAGTCCAGCAGAATACAGAACAGCGTCTCACTTAATCCTCCTCACTCCTTTGTAAATAAATGAAAGGAAACTTTAAGTTATGCTGGTTTTGCATATTATGCAAGGAAGGCCATTTATTTATATGGCCTTAAACTACCCTCATAACCAAGTCTTATTTGCAGTAGGCCTATAATCTAAAACATTCATATTACTGAGTTTACACATATTCTATAGATTTTTTGTACATGATATTATTTATTTAATGGTACTTTTATCATTTCTTGCCAGTTTCCATGTTTAAATTCCCCCAAATTTAAATATATGAGTATTTGTTTATTCATTTTCTGTGTGAAACTGGAGAGGGGTACAACTGTATTGCATAGGCTAATCTGTATTGTTTGACACCGTTTGCACCAGTGCCTTTCTGCAGCCACACTCACTGCTAACATCTTCTAGGATCTGTTTCACCCAGACGTGCCTTTCTCAAGCTATCCACCAGGGGGCCTCAAACCTTCCCCTCTTTCGCTGTATTCACCTGCTTCCCCTTTCTACATTAAAGCTGGGGTATGTGATTTCTGATTGGTCAAAATGAACATGAGCAGTACACTTTGACCAATCCGATTCTAAAAAAAAAAATAAAAAAAAAAAATCCGATTCTCTGTTCTTGTTGGCTGTTGGGACTGTCCATTTGCTTTGGCACCGACGTTGTGTAGAGTGTGTGAGGGAGGGACCATAGGGGAGGGACCAGATAGAATAAGTGCAGCGGTTGAGGTATTTGGACTCAAATCTCTATCCCAAATGCTATTTTCTCCCCAAATGCTCCACCCCAGCTTTAATCCCTCAATATGCATACTTGTTCTTCCCCATCCATCGGCCCATTCACGATTCAGCAACCCACCATATAGCCTTTACTAGACTCATTCCCTTGTTTGTTGTCACATCATCTGCTTTCTTTGTTATGCCAGTTCATTGTGCTGGGGCCTATTTCAGGAAGCAGGGTTGACAAACTCTGAGCGCCTCAAAACCTTTTTAATGAAATAGCCCCCTGTAGCCTAGTTGTGTAGTTGTTGAAATTCCAAATTCATAGTGTTCCTGTTATTCCTAGTGTCTCTTTGAATTAGGCTACTGTCAACCTGCCTGTAAGCTATTCTCTTCATTGTCATTCAAACTTTGAACTTCACCAGTTTGCCTGTTGTGTTTGTGTTTGGGTTGTGGAAGAAGTTTTTTGTTGAAGAAAACTTCATTATAGTCCAATATGAAAACAAATCTTTACTTAGTTTCAAAAGACAATACAGATGATTATGGTCAGTATTCATGCATGGAGAGAAGACCAGGGGCCGGTTTCCCAAAGCCTTCGTAGAGCCTTCTTAACGCTACGTCATTCGTAACCCCTACGTAGAGTTCCTACTTAACATTTCGCCTGTTTCCCGAAACGTTCTTTGCTACGAATCTCTTTCGTACGTCCTACGTTGGTAAGGTTGGTCTGGAGCGCCCGCAGAGCCTTCTTAGCTCTACCGTAGGGATGTTTCAGCTCTCATTTGTGTCATTTAACTAATAAATCTGACTGTATTTCATATCAAACGGACACAGCGATGACTGTATTAAATAACAAACTGTTAAAAACGATAACTGTATATAGCGTACATATCACATTTAAAGTAAGCTATATATTTTAGCAGAATACCATTCACTCTGATTCACAAAGTGTTCAAACTATAAGTAGCCTACATAGTCATCTAACTGACTTGACAATCAGCATTAACTGATTGGATGCGATGTCCGTCAATATGAAAATAGGCTACTTTATACGTGATACACTACAGCCTACAGTCGGATCGTTTTTATCAGTTTGATATTTAATACAGTCATCGCTGTGTCCCTTTGATATGAAATACAGTCAGATGTATAAGTTTAATGACAAGTGAAGTCCCTGCGATCGCTGTGGCATCGCCAGAGATAGGCTTGGCTACTACAGACCCCCACATTTCCTTCCGTAAGCACCATGCGTAAAACGGACACGAGTGACATCCCTGTTGCGCATGGAACTGCCACAAGTCATTCATGAAGAAAATAATTGCTGGAAACAATCTTAATCTCCTCCGCTGTTTCTATATTTTTCTATAGCCTAGGCTACCTTTTTTAAATCAGTAGGCCTATAGGCTATGGTAATACGTTCGACCAAGGTTAACACTAGAACCATCGCACTGTGTTCCACACACTGCGGAGCTGTCAGCTGAGCCGGCTCAACTGACAGCTCCGCAGTGTGCGTCGGATTCTCCGCCTCAAAACATGTAAACGTGTGAAAAAATTAATGAATAATCAATTAAAGCTTACCTTAAAATAAGTGTGCCATGTTACTGTTTATTGTATTTAGGATTTTAGCTCATTTGGACGCTGTTTGGGCCGTCTGTTTTTATTGATAAAGGCCATTGGCGATATTCTACTTTCAGTTTCCTTACTGACCCACCACGAAACGTGATTATTGTTCTTAAAGATACTTAGATTATAAAGCAAGAGGTGTTAAATAAATGTTTCGGCTTAGAAGGATTTCTAGTAATCTTTTATTCGCAAAGACTTGTCATGCAGCTTCGCATGAAATAAGCAGGAAATGGAAAATCGAACTCTGAGCAATCGATTTCAGCAGTGTACGTACGACGTATGGAGTGTTTCTCCTAAGAGACCGTTCGGGAACCACGACTACAGAGGTAAACAACTTTGGTAAGTCATAACGTAGGAGTCTTCGTAGCTCGCTAAGAGATGACGTTATCGGGAAACCGGCCCCAGAGCATCCTACTCAGAGCAATGCCAGGGTCTTGTCTGAGTTGTATACACAAAATTAGCTACTTTATACAGAATGATTGACATGGTAAATGTATTATACTATCTATGGGTCTACAGTGGCTTGCAAAAGTATTCATACACCTTGAAATGTTCCACATTTTGTCACGTTACAACCACATACGTATATTTATTTTATTGAGATTTTATGTGATACACCAACACAAAGTGGCGCATCATTGTGAAGTGGAATGAAAATGAAACGTGGTTTTAAATTTTTTTTTATAAATAAAAAACTGAAAAGTGTGGCGTGCAAAAGTATTCAGCCCCCCTGAGTCAATGCTTTGTAGAACCACCTATCGCTGCAATTACAGCTGAAAATCTATTGGAATATTTCTCTACCAGCTTTGCACATCTACAGACTGACATTTTTGCCCATTCTTCTTTGCAAAATAGCTCCAACTACAGATTCAGCATCAGATTGGATGGAGAGCGTCTGTCAACAGCAATGTTCAAGTCTTTCTCAATATTCTCCATTGTTTTTAGGTCTGGACTTTGACTGGGTCATTCTAACACATGCCTATGCTTTGATTTAAACCATTCCATTGTAAATATGGCTGTATGTTTAGGGTAGTTGTCCTTCTGGAAGGTGAACCTACACCCAGTCTCAAGTCTTTTGCAGACTCTGCCCTGTATTTGGCTCCATCCATACTCCTAAACATACACTCAACAAAAATATAAACGCAACACTTTTGTTTTTGCTCCCATTTTTCATGAGATGGACTTAAAGATCTAAAATTCATTCCAGATACACAATTGTACCATTTCTCTCAAACATTGTTCACAAATCTGTCTAATTGTTAGCCTGGAAATCCAGACCCTGATATCTTGAACGATAGAGGGTCTGGCCACGATTAATAGTAATTTCCAACTCAAGGGGCGGCTCCTACTCGTGCATTTCAAATGCCACTGCACGCAGTTGGATAGCACTACAACCAATCAGAGCGATGCACGAGGCGACGTAAGCCCCTTTCGTTTAGCGAACAGCTGTTAAACTGTTAAATTAAACGTTTGCCGTTGTCGGTCGGCAAAATAGAACATTCCACTTACTTGCTAATGAAAGATTTGAGTGCCGTCTTCCAAATCGTTAAGGGTCGAGGCCAAAGCAGTCTCAAACTCACACAACATATCCGCAGCCATATTTGATGTTTACTATCACGGCTTCGACGTCGCATGCACGCCACTGTCGTCATCCGGTTACGTCCTCCCCAGAGCACCATATAAAGGGCTCTGGCGCGCCCATATTAGATAGAACCAATTGAAACCACCAGCCAGATTTCTGGCTTTCTTGATAAAGCTTCAACGGAGCGTGTCCAGACCAACACGCGCAGCAAATTTAATTTGCCAGCGCCTAGTGGCAGGTCTGGGAATGCCAGGCTATCTAATTGTGTGATAGTGAGCACTTCTGCTTTGCTGAGATAATCCATCCCAGCTCACAGGTGTGCCACATCAAGATGCTGATCTGACATCATGATTAGTGCACAGGTGTGCCTTAGACTGTCCACAATAAAAGGCCACCAAGAAAAGTGCAGTTTTGTCTCACAGCAAAATGCCACAGATGCCACAAGCATTGAGGGAGCGTGCAATTGGCATGCTGACAGCAGGATTGTCAACCAGATCTGTTGCTCGTGCATTGAATGTTCATTTCTCCACCATAAGCCGTCTCCAGCAACTTCGCACAGCCATTGAAGAGGAGTGGACCAACATTCCACAGGCCACAATTGACAATCTGATAAACTCTATGCGAAGAAGATGTGTTGCACTGCATGAGGCAAATGGTTGTCACACCAGATACTGACTGGTTCTGAGTCCCCAGACCCCCAATAAAGCAAAACAATGCACATTTCAGAGTGGCCTTTTATTGTGGACAGTCTAAGGCACACCTGTGCACTAATCATGATGTCAGATCAGCATCTTGATGTGGCACACCTGTGAGGTGGGATGGATTATCTCAGCAAAGCAGAAGTGCTCACTATCACACATTTAGACAGATTTGTGAACAATGTTTGAGAGAAATGGTACAATTGTGTATCTGGAATGAATTTTAGATCTTTAAGTCCATCTCATGAAAAATGGGAGCAAAAACAAAAGTGTTGCGTTTATATTTTTGTTGAGTGTACAACCAGATCTACTATGAAATGGTTTAAATCAAAGCATAGTCATGTGTTGGCCCAGTCAAAGTCCAAACCTAAAAACAATTGAGAATATTGAGAAAGACTTGAAAATTGCTGATGACAGATACTCTCCATCCAATCTGATGCTGAATCTGAACCTTGAGCTATTTTGCAAAGAAGAATGGACAAAATATATCAGTCTGTAGATGTGCAAAGCTGGTAGAGAAATACTCCAATAGATTTGCAGCTGTAATGGCAGCGATAGGTGGTTCTACAAAGCATTGACTCAGGGGGCTGAACACTTATGCACGCCACACTTTTCAGTTTTTTATTTATAAAAAAAAATTAAAACCACATTTAATTTTCATTCCACTTCACAATGTTGCGCCACTTTGTGTAGGTGTATCACATAAAATCCCAATAAAATAAATGTACGTATGTGGTTGCAACAAAATGTGGAAAATTTCAAGGGGTATGAATACTTTTGCAAGCCACTGTAGGTATAATAAATGGAACAATCAAGTTTGGTTCTTGATGACATCAATGCTAGTGAATCTGGGAGCTTCCAAGATGGCCAAAACCTGGGTGTCAGCCCAATCAGACTGATTTAATTATAATAGAATGTCCAGACAGGATATATCAGTAGTTAAGATGAGAGGAAATACACTTCTTACAATGATCAAATAATGAATAGAGACGAGTAGAATTAAAATAATCAATATAAAATTGGCTTCCACAGGGTCAAATCCCTGACTACCACACACAACGCATAACAAGAATGACAATACAATTCTAAACCTCAAACCTGTTGGGTCTGCCTTCAATACTCATTGTAGTTGTTTTGTGTTGTTTAATTGTTGAAAGTGTGGTAGGTAAATTCCCCTGCGTCCTGAACCTGCGTACAAGAGTATGTCCTCCATTCAGTTATTATTGAGTAGATAAACAGCAACCGTGTTTCATTTTGCACATACAGCATATGACTGCAGTCCCCTAAAGGGCATGTTTACACGGGTAACAATGAATGAACTCAGTTTGTAACCTAAAAGAAGATGATATAGACAATAGCCACACAAATACAAATGTGATGTAGTCTAAAGATGTAACTTTTTTTTCTGTTCTACAGCCTGGAACTGAGTCATTTGAGTGTTGTTTGCTTAAGCTTTATTTATTCAAGAGGTCTCGTCGGGATAAAGAGAGGCCTGAGAACATAAATATAATTCCACTCCGTCCTCAGAGGAATGAGTGTCTAAGTTATGTTTGTGTAGTGTTGTAGCAGTTTATTCCAGGAGTGAAATGCACAGCACAGTATGAAACCAGCTTGTCTATTATAGTTCAGAGTTGGCATACATTTACCTAACATAACCTGTGACCTGAACTCAACTTTAAACTCAATTACCTTTGTCGACATGGCTTTAGAGATGAAAAAACATGTGATCTTGCGCCAGTAGATGTCAGTAATGATGAGCACCCTTATTATATATAATTATATAAGATAAGATATCATTGTATGTACAGTAATGCAATCATTGTGCTTTTTGACACGCCACACCAGACAAATAAAGGGTCACACCATCCCAGGTCAGAGGTCATGCCACAACACATTTAATGAATGAGGATAGTGCATTGCTCAGTGACGCTTCAGTTTACAACATCTTTACTGTAACCAGCTAGAGGGGTCTTCTGGGGATGCTGAATGTGTGATCACTGGGCCACTTGTTTATTTTTAAGCAGCTTTACAAATATAGACCCTGGGCCTGACTGCCTGGCCTATGCAGCAGACACTACACCAGAGAGATCACTGAGATATGTACAGAAGTTGAGTGTCTTAATGTCACCGGTCACGAGTTTCCAAAACTATGCTCCCCATGACCCTTTGAAGATGTTATAAATAACTATCTTGCTCTTCTCTCACACTACTCATTGGGGGGGATACAAGAAAAACTTTCCCGTTGCCAATGACACCCCTCTTTTTGTATGGAGGAAATGATAATTCACCAACCACTGGAACTCCCTTTAAGCCTGTACTCAGCCAATGACATCTCTCTTCTACAGAAAACGCCCAGTTCTCTTCACGTTTGAGGCGGAGACAGAAAGGAGACCCAGGCCAATGCGAATAAAGCTCACGAATAATTTGACAGCAGAGCCTCCGCTCTCACCAACCAATCTTCTTCCTGCACCGACGGCTGGGCGCCCCGTTCCACCATATCCCTCTGACACATGACAGCGAACGCACCAGACCAATGTGAAAGCGCTGGCATTTGACCAAAGCCGCCGCCCCCTTTTTTTCCTCCGCTCTCCCTGTTTAATGGATTGATTGCTGCTGCTGCCAGCGTGTAGTTCATCTTTGTGAAGTTATAGGAAGAAAAAAACCTCGAAGGGTGAGTTGACATCTTTCTCTGATTTCCCACAATGACAATAATTTAATATTTCCTCGGCGTGGCCAGGCGCGCTCACCATTGACGCCGTGTCCTTGTAGGCTACGTTTCCGCACGCTCGCAGCTGGGTTGTTGCAGAACTGTAGGTGCCTGATGTCACGTTCGCTCTGCCGCTAGCTTTCTCTATAGGTCCATGGCCGCTAGTCGCTAAAAGAAAATACAGACGATACAAACAGCAACATGCATGTTTAGAGATCTGCGTCCTCCTAAATCCATTTTGGAACATTCAGGGGGAGGAGGGATGTTGTTTCCCAGACCTTTAATAGACTAGACATTCGTATTTTGTACAATTGTGTGACATGGACAAGGGCATGATGGTGATATTATGGTTGCATGTCAGCAATGTAGTGTCAGTTGTCAGTTTATACAGCACAGCACAGTAGGCCTACAGTAGGCTATGTGGATGGTAGGAAGGTATAGGCTATGTCTCTGTTAAGGTCTCCGTGTTTGTTTCTTATGGTTAGATCATTTTGGTAGTTGTGCTTCACTGTGTGTGGGCTACGTGCAGCGTGACACGACAATGCTGTTTTCTGATTCACTTTGCCGAAGGGGGAAGTTTCTCTGTGTTACGTTGAAACATTTCGTTATCAGCGTGATGTTTTGACAACACACTTTTGGAAGGCTGTCGCGCAGTGGCGATTTCAGGATATTCTGACTGGGGTGGCCAAGGTGGGCCACAGACCCAGAGTGGGGTGGCCATCGCAACCCTGAATGAATGGCATGTGATATGTTTTATAACCTTTGCAAAGGTGATTTATTATCCCAAATCCCACAAACATTATAGTATTAGTATTATGTTTGTCAGAAAACTAAACCCCTGTAGAGGGGTCTGGTGGGGCATATCCCCCCCCCCACCCCAGAAGATATTTTTTGTGTTTAACATGTAGTCGAAGCATTCTGGTGCATTCTGGTGAAGAGAAGAAAGGAAAATGTCAACATTTGACTGGACATTTACTAATGTTATGAGGGCTACTAACCAAATATCAGGTAACACTTATAGTATATATAATTGAAATAAGCCTACATACTCACAAAAAAGTAAAGAAAATATAATAATTTTTAAATTCAGATTTCAAAATCTGCCCTTATACGTGCATGGGTGGCACGCACAGTTATGCCGTTTTCAAGACCTATGCTGGCCTGAGACCAGTTCTTGTGTCCACAGTCCTACCATTACTGTAGTAGTTGGACATTGCAAAATGGTCCCACATCAGTGGATTAGCTGCCAGCATTGATTGATCAGTGTGTGTGTGTGTGTGTGTGTGATGAACATGGCCAACAACCAGATCAGAAAAAAAGGTAAGAAAGAAAAAAATAAATACATAGAATCTCTGAACTAGGCTATCTATCAGAACATTTAAAAAAAAAAAGATCTGGGGGGGTGGGGGCACAGGGGTGGCCAGTAAGATTTCAGGGCAGGCCGTTTTTTTAATGAGGCAGTGGGCATAAAATGAAAGGATTTAAAATGGGGTCATACAACTTATTATTTGGAAAACCCCTATTGGATACAAATCATAGCTCCACTCAGGGGTTTTACATGTCTTCAAAGATGTGTGTGTGTGGAGACGATTTTGAACTGTAAAGTGTTCTGATGTTAATATAAGGTGCATACAAATGTAAGGAAGTTTATTTGAGAAGATCTGTATCATCAGTTTGAACAATACTTTTTAATGACAATGGTGCTCTGTTTTGAATTGACCTTTGTCATGCTCAGACACTGATGGACTGACATCACTGATGAACTCAGTTCATTATCTCTTCTTGTGGGTCCCTTTTATCCACTGCTATCAGTATATGAGCACAGTCCCATGGGAATTTGAGATCAGTTCTTAGTGTAGTCAAGCACGCACGTATTGAATTTCCAGTGAGCAGTGTATTTAAAGAAAAACCCTAAAAGTTTGCACACTGGGTACATTTTTTGTTGTTTTTTTAAATGCTTCAACTACACACGCTGTTACAACATTTTGTGTGAGACTGTCAACAAGTGCCAAAGTGTGATGAACGGCTGGATCAAGTTTATACCTGATCCGTTCCCTTGTCTGTGTCTTCTTCCGCCATCGCATCCTCTCTCACGCCACACCCCCGTTTGTCCAGGAGGTTGCAATATATCTGCAAGCAGGAACTGAACAAGAGGCGTTTTTACGATGCATCAGTCATGAAAATATGTGATGTGCAAGACTGTACGTGTGTGTCATGTTGGTAGGACAAGTGCAAGTAGCCAGAAGAAGCTCTTTGATCATCGCAGATTGTATACATTGCAATAATAGTGACACATAAACACGTGTGTACACGCACGCACGCACGCACGCACGCACACACATGCTGAGTCCTTATAACTCACTACCACTTCAATGTTGTGTGCTTTGCAGGGATTCCCAAAAGACAAAGGTCAATTTACCGTAAAATGTTTAGGAACAATTTGGATGATCAGACTTCCCTTCAGGGGAAATTAGTTTTATGCTATAATTGCGAAGAAATTGAGAAAGGTTGTGTTTACGTCACAGTAATGTAATACTGTTGTGAAATAGGATGTGTGGTTCGTTGATGAGTGAGGACACCCAGGGGCCTATTGCATAAAACTAGGATAAGGGATTAACCTAGGATTTTTCGGTTATCCTGGCTTGCGTTAGCCATGATCCGGTTGCATAAAAGCGGAGGGACAGAAGTTACCATGGAGATTTATCCTTTACGTTTAACCTGGTTGGGACCAGGCTAAACGCAGAGGATAAACGTATTATGTTGCCTGATTGGCTCAGTAAGCTGTCACTCCGATCTGAAATCAAGGTGTTTAACAGTTATTCCATGATCTTCTGTGTATTGCTTTATTTTCATTAGCCTGTTTTAAGGTACCACAGAAAAGACTGCATTGTCATTTAGTTAAATAGTTCTTCTTTTTTATTTATTTAACCTGAACCATTTATAATTAACTTAATTATAATTAGATTAAGATGCAATGATATAAATTATAATAATTGATGTTCAATATTGCAGGCTATATTTATACAATTGATTATCGATGGCAGATGATGTTGCAAGTGTGGGTCAAATAAATTCACTTTGTACTTATCACTATATCGAGGTGCATCTATATTGATATTGAATACATTTTTCATTGATTCAATATCAATGAAAAATTCCTTTTTTCTGTAATTTAATTCAAAAAGTGAAACTTAAATATATTCTAGAAATTCATTACACATGGAGTGAAATTAATCTAGAATAAACATACTTTTCAGAAGGTCGACATTTCTGTATTATAAATCCTTTTTCTGATTGGTTGTATGTAACATTCTAATATTTTGAGATACTGGTTTTTTAATTCCATGAACAATCAATCAACCAAAAAAAGTCCTGACATATTTCACTTTGTGTAATAAATCTATGAAAGTTTCACTTTTTGAATGGACTTTTCATGATATTCAATTTTTTAGATGCACCTGCAGACTGCTCACTGTCAACTATTTTATCATAAAACAATGCAGGGACATCAAGAACAGTTGGCAGAGAATACATCTCCTGTATGAAATGAACTGCCCCCTCACTTACGGTTTAAACTAGCAAGGCATTGTGGGAAAATGGGCCGTCTTTTCCATTTTTCCATCAGTAAATCTGTGTTCGATCTTTGGGTCTACTTCTGAAAGCTGTGGGCTGGCACTTAACAGAATTACTTACACCTGGCTTGACAAAGCAGTCCCTTTACATCCTGGATTGGCGTTTATGCAACCGACTAATCCAAAGTGCCCAGGCTAGACTTTGTCAAGTCTGGCTTTATCAATCATCCTGGATGTCTTTATTCCACTTTTATGCAATAGGCCCCTGGTGGTAACACTTTAGTTTGATAGTCCACTGTTGACACTCAACAAGCCATCAGTAGATACGCAGTTGCATGTCAACAGTGAATGAGTTGACATTCAACAGATATGTAACATGTATTCAACTTACAGTTGTAAGGTGCTCCCATCTCAGCTGAGTGTGTTCTGTGCTTACCCAGTATGCCGCTGGCTCGCAGCCTGTCTGTCACGTCCCTGTCGGGGATGGAGGAGTGGGACGAGGAGTTTGATTTGGAGGACGCCGTCCTTTTTGAAATCGCGTGGGAGGTTGCCAACAAAGGTGTGTGTGTGTGTGTGTGTGTGTGTGTGTGTGTGTGTGTGTGTGTGTGTGTGTATTTGCATCTGAACGTACTTTGTTAAGACTTAGAGAATAAATGCTTATCATATATTATTTGCAGTCGTTATTGTCAGTGACATTCTAGTTGTCTAAGGATGCTTCACATCATATCTTTGTCTCTGTTTTGTGTGTGTTCTGTACTTGTGGCATGTTTGCTTGATGTGTGAAGTTGGAGGCATCTATACCGTAATCCAGACCAAAGCCCGGCTGACCTCGGAGGAATGGGGGGAGAACTATTTCCTGGTTGGCCCCTATGTGGAGAGCAACGTGCGCACGCAGGTGGAGCTGATCGAGCCCACCAACCCTGTGCTGAAGAGAACCATTGACAAGATGAACGCCAGTGGGTGTAAGGTACTACTGCACCACACGTGCACTACACAGCAACCACACAAGCCTCTCAGTTAACAGTTGTATGCTGCTCTACTCACAGACGTGCACAGTAGTTTGTACTACACAAAGTTTGACTGATTACAGAGTGAGTTTTTGTGAACGTGTACTACACTTTAAAACTCAGTTACAGATAATTCTTAGCCCCTCTTTTATGTCAGACACAGACTCCCTTCGCAGCATTCTGTCCTTGACCAAGTCTCTAAACCCCCCCATGACATTTACTCACAAAGGTTAGAGGTTGTATCAGTGTCTCTCTCCCTCTTTCTCTCTCTCTAAATACACTCCAGAAATAGGTGTGTGTGTGTATGTATGTATGTATGTGTGTGTATGTGCTATACTTTTAATGCTTTGTGTAAGTGCTGGGAGTGCTCTAAAGTTATGGGTCAAGGCTATTTTAGAGGAATAGTGCAGTTTTCTTTCAGCAAAGCACTTCTAGTTAACCATGAAATTTGTGACCTTTAAACTGCACACGAGCATACTCGCAGTCAGTTTGGCTAAACTATATCCCGTAATAGTACATTAAATAAGTCCTGCTTTCCAGTGTAGTTGTACATGAAGTCTGAAGTGACAAACTTCCTCAGGGTTAATCTTGGATTGTGTTGTTGGAATATGTATTTGTTAGTTTGATTTATACAATTTAAATAAAAAACCTTTTAGATTAGAGAATATACAGTAAGTTACAATAATAGAGAGAAGACATGCACTCCTCATGGGTGGTGGTGTGTGACATAACGAATAAAAGTAATATATGCCCTCTCTCACCCTTTTACCCGAGGTCTACTTTGGGCGGTGGCTTATAGAGGGCAGTCCCTATGTTATTCTGATTGATGTGGCGTTCACTGCCTGGTCCCTGGACACCTGGAAGAGCGAGTTGTGGGAGCTAACGGACATCGGTGTGCCGTGGTTTGACCGTGAGGCCAACGATGCCGTGCTTTTTGGCTTCCTGACTGCCTGGCTACTTGGAGAGGTTAGCAGCTCACAACAAAATAACTGACAAGGGACAACAAGTTGTTGTTTCTGTTGTTGTTAAAGCTACAGTGTGTAAATGTTTTATATAAACTATGTGTGTAGTTTAAATGAACCATGTTTTGTTAAATCTCCCAGTACGCAGCCCAGTCTGAGGAGCCTCCACACATCGTAGCCCATTTCCACGAGTGGCTGGCGGGTCTGGGACTGGTGTTGTGCAGATATCGACAGCTGCCCGTCGCAACCATCTTCACCACTCACGCCACACTGCTGGGACGATACTTGTGTGCTGGAAGCGTGGATTTCTATAACAAGCTTGCCGATGTAAGTGCATTTTATTATACTGAAATGATCACATTACAATATAAAATTCAAGATGGCATTTAAAGGTGAAGTTGGATTTGATACGCACGCACGCACGCACACACACACTCTCTCACACTCATGACTGTGTCGCTCTTCTGTTTGTGTCTCTTTCAGTTTAACGTGGACAAGGAAGCAGGCGACAGACAGATCTACCACCGCTACTGTTTGGAGCGCTCGGCCGCTCACTGTGCACATGTCTTCACCACTGTGTCACAGATCACAGCCATTGAGGCAGAGCACCTGCTCAAGAGGAAACCAGGTGTGTGGGGGTGAACTCATGCGTGAAATTCAGAAACTTCCTCAATCAATTCTCAGTTGTACCTGTCTGGGCAAACAGTTTTTTTTCTGCACGGGGTATATACTGTATTTCCCAGTGCTTTTTTACCGAATGTTACAATGTTGCTTCATTTGAATGAATGAAGGTCAGCTACGCAGTTAATGGGATGCTTAACTAATGTTGAATTGCTTTCTATGTCTCTCCACTAACTTAATCTCTCCCATCATTAACAGACATTATCACTCCCAACGGCCTCAACGTGAAGAAGTTTTCAGCAGTGCACGAGTTTCAAAACCTCCACGCTCAAAGCAAGAACCGCATTCAGGAGTTTGTCAGGGGACACTTCTATGGGTAACACAGGGTCCCTTTAACACTCATAACTGGAGTTTTTTTTTTGCTAGTGACTTGCTTCAAATTCATTCTGGCTGCCTGGAAAGAACAATACATATCTATTTATAAAGTATAAAGTACTTTTGACGCTTTTATAGTGAAACATTCTCATAAAAGAATGTACACATTCTACCCTGGTTGAACTCTTGTGACAGATTTTGTTTTGTTTTGTTTTGTGTTTTGTGTTTTTTTTTTACCGTCAGGCACCTTGACTTCAACCTGGACAAGTGTTTGTTTCTCTTCATCGCTGGAAGGTACGAGTTCTCCAACAAAGGAGCCGACATCTTCTTGGAAGCTTTAGCCAGACTCAACTATCTATTGAGAGTAAGTGTGTGTGTATGTGTTCTGATTTAAATCACTCTCAGGGACATAGACTTTAGACTGTTAAATGGGGACGGCTTTTGCATTTGGGGAGAAAAGCTCACAAAAGGTGTCCCCGATTGGTAAATAGCTGATCTTTGGGACAGTGGTTAAGTTTAGGGTAAGCGGGTTACATTTGGGTTTAGGCAAGTACTTTTTACACGGAATGAGTTCCTTTTGTTAGCTGAAAGCACCTGGTCACTGATTGGCTGCAGTTGAAGTCAACAACAAAGATTCTGATCAGTCAAGGTTTCGCTACGATTTGAGGTAAAGGCGGATGGCAGTACAGACTTTTAAATGCCAAACTGGTAAGTGATAATGTTATCAATGTATGAAGATAAATATGAAGATTTTAAAATCTGAGTTTGTTTACTAGCTAGCTAGCTACCATCTTGCTACCTACATTCCACAATTTTGTAGGGAAGAACCTATTTCCCATGCGATGGGTGAGATGATTAACAAATAGTTAGACTTAAAGCTCCCATATTGTGCAAATGCACTTTTCCGATGTTTTTGAACATAATTATGGTGTGCCTACAGACTGCCAAAGTATCAAAAAAAAGAAAGCTCTCTCCTTTTCTCACTCTCCCCTTTTCTGAAACCCTCCACCTCTCCACCCAATATACTCCAGTCAGAATTCTCCCCGTTTCTGACGTCAAAAACTGGAAAGCCAGAAGCTTCCACTGTGCAGTCCACCCCCCTATTTCTTATTGGTCCACGGCCCCAAGATCCTCTCGAAAAATATTCCTTCACCCCCATGTTGTTTGCTTGTTGCTAAGCGACAAGATGCCTGTAGTACGGCAAAACATGATGAATGTTGCATAATCCACTAATTTATCTTAACCACAGCAGCCTCGTTTTTAATAACACAACGGATAGGAAGCTACTTGTGCTTTTTTTCAAACAGTGAAACTGAAATAAATGTTTTTATTGGTATTTTTGCCTGACTGGTGTATGGCTATTAGCTTTGGGACAAGCATTCAGCTTTTGCTCATAAAAACATATTTCTATTCCCCACACCAGTCTGGAAATGCCTCGTTTTTAACAGGACAAAGGATTGGAAGGTATACTGAAGAAGTCTGACTTTGAAGATATTTTTTTCACTGATTTTAGTGGTATTGTTAGCAGCTAGCTCCCAAGCTAGCTTCGCAGTAGCCACCATCTTTTGCAGCATTTTTATTGTGAACATGCCGTTTCCATTAGTGTGTGGCTGTCAGTGCATCTGTATGAACATAGTCTTTCATGTAGACAAGGATAGGTCATGTCAAACTGTTCAAAGTGCGTTACTAGCACTAGACTTGGTTCTTCTCATGGGTAGGCTAAACCTAACTGTGCTAACAGGCTATACGTCATCATTGTTTACAAACGGACAGGGGAGGGGGCGAGGCGTATCTGGCTTTGCTTCCGGACAGGGGGCGGGGGGAGCTCAAAGATTGTATATTTACGAGGAGAGCTGCAGCTCTTTTTAAAAAATAGGCCATTGTGAGATTAGCTGAACATCAGCATAGTACAATAAATTATCTGAAAGTTTTTTTCAGCAAACAATTGAAGAAAAACGTATTAGGGACCACTAAGACCATATAATATGGTGTATAATAGAACCGAAAAGTGTATAATATGGGAGCTTCAAGGCAAGGCAAGTTTATTTATATAGCACAATTCAGACACAAGGCCATTCAAAGTGCTTTACAGGGGCAAGATTAAAATACACAATACACATTAGAAAAGCAAATGACTAAAACATTTAAAAGCGAATGAATAACATTTAAATAAAATAAAAATTACAGGTTAAAATGGAAACAGAAAAGTCTTCAGACTTGATTTAAAAGAGCTGAGAGTGAGAGGCACCTATTTGCAGACCCATGGGGAAGCGGAGCTCCACCGGAACACAAAATGTATTCTTCGTTTTGTTTTACTGGCGGCGATCATACAGCGTTTCTTCTTTTTGTTTTACTGGCGGCGTTCACCTAGCGGTGAATAATAACAAGACAGTTTCCACCGGTTATGGTGCTAGTAGACAGTAAAATAAGTCAGTTTGTTAAGGGTCCAAAGTGGCCAGGACGGTGGTACAAAGTAGATGTTGAGGTAGAAGATGAATGAAGAGCAACAAAGCTTTGTGTACATCTTCCGAAATCCGTCTCTTTAATTCACAATTATCACAAGTAGGTCAATCGCATACAAATATAAACTCTTATAAATAAAACACAAAAAGTGCCACCACATTAAAATAAAAACCTAATTTTAAAAAGTGGGGAGTGAAAGACATTAACGTCTGACACATAAGGTGTCAGTTTCCATTCTAGATCCTGTTTGATTTATTACCAGATCCCTTGTCCTCTAGTGATCACAGTTTTAATTATTATATAATTTCTATTTTCATATTAGGCTATTTAACGAGGCTCGTCTGTGACTTTGTGATCATGCAAGTGAACAGTAACGATCACGTGCAGCCGCAGAATTACATTTCAACCTGACATAAATAGCCTATGTTCAGTGGCACAGACGTTAAAAAACTCCTGTTAATAAACAAATAAAGAGATACATACAATACAATAGGTTTGTAGAGCATGTTCACGATGTGTAAGGTGGCCGCATATGAACGGCACGAGGGCTGAGAACTACGCTACTGATCAGATAAATGATCGATCAAACGTAAACTCATCAGGAAATGAAAAAAACATCCGGATGGAGATTTCTATGGAGTGATTTTGCTTTAAACTGTACAGGGTCGCGTTGTGGCAGTGACACTCTTTCTTCAGTCGGAGCTGCAGCGTAAAGTGAAAACAATCTCAGAGTAGGTTACAATTCTGACCAATGAAATGAGTTTGGGGCGTGGCCCCATCGTGTTTCCGGTGGAGGTCTGTTTCTCCATGGGTCTGCAAATAGGTACTCTTGCTGAGAGTTGCAGCAGACCTCAAGTTCTCTGGGAGTTTGTTCCAGAGATTTGCTGCATAAAAACTAAAAGCTGCTCCTCCTTGTTTAGTCCCAACTCTGGGGACTGTAAGCAGACCTGTCCCAGACGACCTAAGGGCTCTGGGCGGCTCATAACGAATCAGCAGATCAGTAATATGTTTTGGCCCCAGACCATTTAGGGCTTTATAAACCAACATCAATATTTTGAAATCAATTACTTGAGTGATAGGAAGCCAGTGTAAAGACCTCAGAACTGGGGTGATGTGATCCAATGTTTTGGTACTGGTGAGTACTCGAGCAGCAGCGTTCTGAATTAGCTGAAGCTGTCTGATAGATTTTTTTGGAAGACCTGCAAGGACACTGTTACAGTAGTCAAGTCTACTAAAGATAAATGAATGGACAAGTTTTTCTAAATCTTGCTGAGACATAAGCCCTTTAATTCTTGATATGTTTTTAAGGTGGTAATAGGTTGACTTATTAATTGATTTAATTGTTGGCTTGGTGTGTGGTTTCTAGCATAACAGATTTAAGCTCTGCACTGACTTTTAATTGTTCATCTTTGGCACCAAATTACTTCAGTTTTGTCGTTGTTTAATTTAAGAAAATGTTGGTACATCCAATCATTGATTTGTTCAATGCACTTACTTAGTGTTTGAATTGGACTATAGTCACCTGGTGATATGGTTATGTAAATTTGTGTGTCGTCTGCATAATTATGGTAGCATAATTAATTCCCATTCATAATCTGAGCCAGTGGGAGCATGTAGATGTTAAACAGAAGAGGCCCAAGAATGGAACCTTGGGGAACCCCGCATTCAATATTTGTTCGCTCGGATGTGAAATTGCCTATTGACACATAGTATTCTCTGTCCTTTAAGTAGGATTCAAACCAGCTTAGCACATTTCCAGAAAGTCCAACCCAGTTTGCAAGGCGATCTAGTAATATGTTGTGGTCAACTGTGTCGAAAGCAGCACTGAGATCAAGTAAAACTAAGACAGAACTTTTGCCACTGTCTGTGTTTAAGTGGATGTCATTGAGGACTTTAACCAGAGTGGTCTCAGTGCTGTGGTGTTGTCGAAAACCTGACTGGAAGACATCAAAGCAGTTGTTCATTGCTAAGTAGTTATTTAGCTGTTGATAAACAACTTTTTCAATTATTTTGCTTAGAAATGGAAGGTTAGATATGGGCCTATAATTGTTCATGAGTGATGTATCTAAATTGTTCTTTTTTAGGAGTGGCTTAATGGCTGCTGTTTTCAGGGCATGTGGAAATACACCGGTGCGAAGGGACATGTTTACAATTTGTAGAACATCTGAGGCCATACAGCTAAAAACGGTTTTAAAGAAGCCTGTGGGCAGAATGTCAAGGCATTAACTTAGGTTAATCTTCAATGTTACTCTTTTTTCTTGCCGTTGTAGGGAGGTCTGTTCTAGATGCTACAAATATTCACTTTTTATTTCAATTCCATCTGGAATGACTCACAAGTTTGCTGCTTATGATTTGATGAAATGTTATAACAGATTTATTATTGACATATCTGTAGTGTTACAGCATTCGTTTTTTTAATGTGTGAAGCAACATTTGATTCATTGCCGGTGTAATTTGTGATATTTGATGCATAGGAATGAAGGTCTTGTTAAATTACTTAAGAAGTAGAAGTTATTTATTATTGAATTAATACATGAATTGATGTGTGAAATCTAATTATTAATGTTTGAAAATGTCCTAACGTGCCATTCTGATGCACAGGACTTCTGCGGGTAAAGCTGTGACTCAGTTCCCTTACACACCAGGGAATGAGAAACTAAGTTGGAATGTTTTCCTCTTTCACACACTGGCAAGATGTTACATGTGGGTGGCTTAGGTGTAGTACTGGGCTGTTATCTGGAATAGGTTTTTATTTGGGTGCTCTATTGAATCCACACTGTGGTGCGAACCAAAGCTGGTGGAATGTTTTAGATTACTTGGTGAGTAAGGAAAAAGATAACTATTGTCCACCATTATTATTGTTATTTTTTTTATATGGATTATATAAGAAATGTATTGTTGGTTGTGTATATATGTATGGGAATGCATATTGATCTTATCTACAAGTTAATTGTATATATTTTATGTAAATTATCTTTTCATAAAACATTTAACAAATAACTGTGAAATTGTATAAAACAAAATTGTAATAGAAATTTGTATTGAAAGGCATTGTGATCTCACATTTGTTTTTCCTCAAAAGGCAACATTTAGATATTGATTAACTAGATGCAAAACTTCTAAAATATAATTTATTTACAAGATCAGGAGATTTTTCATATTTCTGTAATAGAATATAAGCTAATCGGTTGCATTAACCAACTTAACTCCTTTGTACAAATAAAACACTTCTCAGGAGGAGGGGAAACATGGCTAAACTCTAGGGGTGGACGAAAAATAGCAGCAATTTACAGTGGACATCTAGAACAAAGTCCTATTTACTGATAAATCCAGGTCAGAGATTTATGGCTGTAACAGGAGGGAGTATGTGAGGAAGTGAGAGAGAGAATGTTACCTAACATTTTAACCGCAGTTAAACAAATATGGTGGAGCGGATATACAGATGTGTGTTGTTTTGTCTACTCTGGAGTTGGACACCTGCACAAATGTTAAATAACATAATATTGACTATAGTGTTCATTGCATAGATTCACACGGCATCCAATAATCCTGGTTTGTGCGCGTCGCCATTTTGTGAGATTTTTACTCCGCCTCACGTCGGGGGGAGGGAGACAGCTGACGTATACCTCCGAGGCAAAGTGAGGGACAACGAGTGGAGAGCTGTCACTCAAGAGATCGCTCCAATACATTTTAACCTCCGATAAAATAAAAACTAGCGTGGTCCAAAAAAATTCACGCCCCTCAGTGTTGTCATAGAGATATGACCTAAACATACAGACTAAAATGGTTTTGTGGACCAGGCTGTAAATAGGTTTAATAAGACTTTGAAAACAGCCTGTCTAACAAGTGAGTCAAAGAAAAACTGCTCGGTCTTGGTTCCACCCCCCAGTGGCATTTCCGGGTTACTACAGTTGTGGTCACTTCCTTATTGGATGCTGGTAAAAATCGCTGAGGTTGGGGCTTGGTTCATAGACATTTGGACACCCCGATGTATTGTACGACTGTTTATAACTACTCTTGAGATACCGTTTATATCTAGTTTATATACAACATCAGACTTTTTAGACCAAAATATCTCCATATCCCACTCTCAATTTGTTAGGTGGTGCAGGTGCTTCTGAAATCTTTCCAGTTCTCTGTACAATGACGTCTGCACAAAATTAGAAAGTGGTCCGCTATCTCTGCCACACACACACACACACACACACACACCACTAGTGCGTCATCATCACAACAGACTCCATTAGCAGATCGAAAACTCCATCAATTATTTATTATTTCCAAAATGCTGGTATTGTGCCTTTCTTAAAACTGCAGTAATGGGTTAATTTTTCAGAATTGGAATGTTGTGCAATAAGGTTAATGTCCCGTTCAACCTGTTTTGTCCTCATGGCTATTAGTTTGCTACGTTTCTCTGTTTGTGTCTGTGTTATGTCCAGAGAAACAGTTGTGGTCCTCATAACCAAGTGTTTATCTGTGCGTTTGTGAGTATGACTAATCTCCAGCTAAATGATGGGTTGTGTAAGAAACCTACTGCCGCCAAGACCCCCACAGTCCTTTACATTGTCAGTTCTGAGTCCAGACTAGAATTTAATTCGTAACGGTGAGACATTTCCTTAGATCACAAGGAAAAGTTTAATATTCCATATACGTATGTCTTTCTATGGCAAAGGGAAAGATAGGTCCCCATAAACCGTGTGTGTGCGTGCGTGCGTGCGTGTGTGTGTGCAGGAGGGAGATAAACCTAGCTGTACAATTTTAACCCCATATTCATTTTTCATCTGCCTGTTGCAGGTCAATCACAGTGACATCACTGTCGTTGCATTCTTCATCATGCCAGCTCGGACAAACAACTTCAATGTGGAGACCTTGAAGGGCCAAGCAGTCAGGAAACAGCTCTGGTAAGATTTCTCATTATCTTGAACGACCATTGAGAGGATGTATCTAAGTAAAAAGTTACATTGTGACAGCCAGAGTGCGAGACATTTTGAATGGTTTTTCCCATCAGGTGACTTGACTCAATTTAACTTCAATACATGTTTTTTTTTATTCCTTCTTTACCCTGACAGGGACACTGCTCAGACTGTGAAGGAACGCTTTGGGAAGAAACTTTATGAGTCACTTTTAGTGTAAGTTGACCCATTCAGTCTACAAAATGTAAAATGACCTGTCATATCTTCATCCATCTTTGGACTGTAAGAAGCTTAGAAATTAATTTCTTGTATGAAAGTTGCTATACAAATACAAATTACTGTTAAGAGACATCCCACATTATAAAGAAATATACAGTATAATGGATACTGATTTCCATATCACTATTCTAAAAACAAGCATGTTGAGTTTATTGGTGCCTATAAATATTAAACTGTTGTTTTGGGGGAATTACTGAGAAACCCAAATATAAATTTTCCAAAAAAAAACAGTCCAAGCTGATCAAGGCTTTTAGTCCTAAAGACTAAAACAAGCTTTTTTCATCAGTGGGCAGCTGCCAGATGTGACGACGATAATTGACAAAGAGGATTTCACCATAATGAAGCGTGCCATCTTTGCGACTCAGAGACAATGCCAGCCTCCAATCTGCACCCATAACATGTTGGAGGACAGCAGCGACCCCATCCTTAACTGTGTCCGCCGTATCGGCCTTTTCAACAGCTCTGCTGACCGTGTCAAGGTACAGTAATTCAGTAGTCCATAAACGGCCTTAGCCACAAAATAATTACCACCCTGGCCGCCATGAAGATAACACCAGTTCCTAAACATAACTGCTCTATGATACTGAATGGCTTCTCCGTCTTTTAGATTATCTTCCATCCAGAGTTCCTTTCGTCCACCTCTCCTCTACTTCCAATGGATTATGAGGAGTTTGTGAGAGGCTGCCACCTCGGCGTCTTCCCCTCTTACTACGAACCGTGGGGCTACACACCAGGTACGCTGACAAAGATGCATTGAAGTGTGCAGATTCAGATATTTTGTATAACGTGAAAATATTAATCAGGCCTCACTGTTTCTGTCACCGTCAGCTGAGTGCACAGTCATGGGCATTCCGTCGATCTCAACCAACCTGTCGGGCTTCGGCTGTTTCATGGAGGAGCACATAGCGGACCCCTCGGCATATGGTGCCTTTCTCATACTTTATCTGTGAACGATCCAAGTTTGTCTTTAAAAAAATGATACACATGCAGGCTACACTCTGTGCCAGTAGTCTGTATAGACAATGATCTGTCTCAATTTTTAGCTTTTGCTAAAGTGACGTCCATCTGTCTCACTGCAGCGTCTGTTTTTATCAGACTGCTGCAGAGACTACGGAGACATTAGACACTGTTCAAGTCTTTTAAGATTTTTATTCACCTTAATTTGACAGTTGAAGAGGGACAGAGTTGAAATGGAGTGCATGTACTTTTTCTTTTTTACAGGTATTTACATCCTGGACAGGCGGTTCCGGGGGGTGGACGAGTCGTGCAACCAGCTCACTTCCTTCCTGTTTCAGTTCTGCAAGCAAAGCCGGCGCCAGCGGATCATCCAGAGGAACCGCACTGAGCGTCTGAGTGAACTCTTGGACTGGAGATACCTCGGCAGAGTAAGTTTAGCGAAAATTACTAAATTGTGTTCCAGTGACAACTTCAAGATGAATTAACGTTGTTTCCTGTGTCCCGCACTAGTATTATATAGCTGCCCGTCATATGGCCCTGGCTAAAGCCTTCCCAGACACCTACATGTACGAACTTCATGAGCCCACCTCGGTAAGTTTAGTGTGTGTGTGTGTGTGTGTGTGTGTGTGTAAAAAAATTAGGTGTTAATACACAGCCAATGGTATGTAAACGAAGGCGGCCCACCGTAGCTAGCCACATGTCCGTTTACAGAGCTTAGGCTGTGTATTATTAACAATGGGTTTTCTTTCAGCGCACACACAGTATGTACACGTATCTGCTGATCATGAGGAGATATTCTCTGATTTTGACAAAAAAATATTTTACAACAAGCATGCTCCAGAATTGCTGACTCCACCTTTAATGGTTATCCAATGTGTTTCTTTAATGACGCCTCTTGGTTCTTGTCCGTAGACTACGGGATTCCGTTACCCCCGTCCTGCCTCTGTGCCACCGTCTCCAGCTCTGTCCCGCCTGTCCTCCCCCCGCCACAGCGAGGCCGAGGACAACGATGAAGAGGAACGCTACGACGAGGATCTGGAGGCAGAGAAGGACCGGGTGAACATCCGCCAGCCCTACTCTCTACCATCCAAAAACAAGTTGTATTCCGCCGTGCACGGGGCCTACGGAAAAGGCAATGGTGTCCCGGGTGATGAAAACTGAAGACACGCGCACAAATACACTCGCACATACAGTACTGTACATGTTAAACCTCCCTAGTGAAACTTTATCCGTGCAATCGTTAAGGTGATCCATGCACTCACAAACTTTATTAACAAGTGCACTTGTTGGGTGTGCGAGTGATAAAAAATATATGATCCTCTTTGTTATGAAAAAAAACCTGTGGCTGTCAGTGTCTTCCCAACCTGTGCATACCTCAGAATTTTTTAAAGTATCCGTTACTTTGACATGTTTTGGTGTTGTTTCAGTTACACCAGCAGTGCAAGTGGTTTACTTTGAGTTGTACATGCAGCAGCTTGAAAGGGCTAAACAGACAGATCAACACAGAAAACAAATCAAGATTGCTGGATTTTGTAGTGTACTAACACTGGATAATGTACATTAGGTCTAAAGCATTAAAACAAGTTATAATAATAATAATGAGTCTTTGGAGGGTTTTTATACCTGTTTCATGTGGGTCAGAGCAAGAGAACAGCATAGCCCTCCTTTTGTAACACATTGTCCTTTTTACACATACATAGTAGCAGGATAAGATCGGAAAAAGATGCCCATGTAAAAACAGCGTCATTTGTGCTGTGAGTACCCACAAAAAGCACCTTTTTCTTTTTACTTGTGTGTGGCTCAAAAAGTGTGGCAAAGTCGACCGTGTAGCATTGTTTTTCTTCTTACTTTCAACTGCCTTGTTTACTACAAATCTTCCCAGGATGGAAACAAAATGTGGAACACACAAGTGCACTGCAAGCACTGGCAATACAAAATAAGCTGAAAATGCTGTTAGTTTCTCTCATTTTGATAACAGTGTTATGTCTGTGTTTTCATTTTCTTTCTGCGCCTTATTATGTCATCGTCTTTCAGTGACAGTCCCCACGGATAACCTCACACTCCTCTGTATGTGTGCTTGTGTGATAAGATGGATATACCTTGGTTTCCCTGGTTTGGGCAACTACTCATTTGTGAGTGTACACCTTGACTGTTATGGAAGAAAGAAATTGGTTTTAACCAGGTGACTTAACACTCCCTGTTAGAGTTGTATCATTTGTAACAATCTTGCACCAGTTTAACTCATAATAAAGATTAATATATGCATACAGATGGCAACTGGCTTTTCTTTTCTTTCTATGCATGCAGTTTATTGTAGCACACATATCCAACAAATATCTTTGTTTTTTTTAAGTTCTCAGTAACATACTGATCCAGTAACCACCATCCACACAACTCTGCTCCACCATAAACCGTCAGATTTGTCTGGACACTTCACAGTGGATCTTCTTGATCCTGAGTTCTGGTCGGTTTTAGCACAAATAAACTTGGCCTCCATGGCCTTTGCAAACTGTAAGAAAAGAATATAAAGGGTGAAAAATAATTTATATATTTGCAGAGGAACAAACTCACATTTTGTCCTTTAAGAGTTTGTTCATCACAGTATAATGACATTGTTTCCTATAGAGTTTCCAGCGAACTGGTGGAAAATAACTAAATACATTAAGTCAAGTGTATTAGGTCAGATTTTACGTACTTAAATTCATAATATAGAAAGTATGTGCCGTACTGAACTGGGGATATTGCGGCGCCTAAACTACAGGGGCATGTGGAAATATTGTTTTTCTTTTTACCCCACTACATTTATCTGACAGCTGTAGTTCTAGATACATTTCAAAATGAGATTTTACATGAAAAGGACATTTGATGATTTCAAATGTAAGACCACTGTTAAAGATTAAACCCCTATAAGTTGTTAGCAGTTCCAACGAAGGTATTCACCTTCTAAAGTTGACGTTCTTGTTTGAATAAAATGAAAGATGATATCAATAAAATGTTTGTCTACTATAATTGAAGTAGGAATATGACCGCAGTAGCCTACTTCTCCCACCAGCTGGCAGAATGTATCAGGATCTTGGATGAAGAGGACTCACCCAGTAAACTATGCCAGAAAGAGTTGTACGTTGCACTACCGGTTACAGCTCCGAGTTTGGCCGGATTCCTCCTCACTGTGTGCACTGAGAAGCCACCAGGCCCTGTCACCTCCACCTCCACCACATGATAATCACTCAACCTGGGGCATAAAAGGTGGAGTCAGCAATTCTGTAGAATGTTTGTTGTCCAAAAAAAAATTCAGTCCGATCAGTCAATATCTCCTCACGATCCACTACCTGCCACACTGTGTGTGTGCTGAAAAGAAATACAGTGTCAATACACAGTCTAGGCTCTGTAATCTGGCATCTTGCTAGCTAAGGTGGGCCCCCTTTGATTACACTTCGTTGACATACCATTCACAGAGCATAGGCTGTGTACTAACACCATATTCTTTGAGCGCACACATAGTAGTAGACATAGCATCATGAGGAGATATTCACTGATTATCAGCTGACTCCTCCTTCAAGGGGTGTGCAAAGTGGTTTCAAGCAGATAGAAAAGGTTATGTGAGGTAAATCTGTTTTTTTTATTTTTTTTTAAACTCACGCTGTGTCAGACACAATCTCGCCCTGAACTCCAGTGAAGCCGAGCGCTCCAGCTGCTACTGCTGCTGCTGCCATGGTGTTGACGTTATTTGGAGCGAGGGGGCACAACTCTGCCACTGAGCCTCTGAATAAAACACGCCGGCCCTCGCCCTCTGTCCAATCTGAGAGGACGTCTCCTGTCAGCCGGAAGCAGGACGGATGCTTGGACATTCTTATGAACAAGGCCTGAACACAAGTCAAGAGAAGAAGCAGAGGGCAATCAATAAGAGCAACCACAATAAACTAATTCCCTCAGTACCAAGGTATTGGTGTCCAGTACAACATTTTTAAAACAATATTCAAAATCAGCATATGGCTCAAAGATTGAGCCTAAACTCATTCAAATGTTGTTAAAGTAAAAAGTAGTTCAAAGCAAAGCAGCTACCCTTTTCATTCTTTAAGTCTAAACCATTCGAAGAATAGTCACTGGCACCGCTGTACCACTCTTTCCACCGCCACACCTGCACTACCTACATGTTACCTTCAAGGCCCCACTATCATTCAGCCTCTGGATGTCCTGGCCTCCCCATAATGCACCACTGGGGACGTAGAGCGTCTTCTGATACAGAAGAGCTGCCTGGCGCAACTTCTGGTTCAGATCTGGATCTGAGAGGGCAGAGGGAGAGCCAACCTGAGGGGAGGAGACATCAATTCTGTGAGTAAACAGGGACTGTGATGGATACATACAACATTGTGTATCAAGAACACATGTAATTACTCATGAGCATTTCTGACCACTGATGTACAAAGCATATCAGTTGGAAAGAAAATAACAAAATAATAAAATAATTGATCGAAGAACATTTATCAAAACTAATCTATATCTTTTCAAATAAAACTCCACAACTATTTGTACAAACATTAGCTTTTTTTTAACCATAACTTCATTCTTATTCGTATGCATCATTCTTAAAATGATGCATACTGAACAGCATTTCTCTGTTAAACAGTCAAATATACAGTTTTAGCTTTCCCAATTCAACACAAAATAAAATCACTCAAGATGTGTTCATATAAATTAGCAATGAAATCTAACCATGAAATGAGACTGAGACAAGAAGTGTGGCCCAAATTCTTTCACTATCTGCGGATGGCACACCTCTACAATCATATCACAGCGCCTGTAAAACCCACAGAGAACAGCACACACACACACACACACACACACACACACACACACACACACACACACACACACACACACACACACACACACACACACACACACACACACACACACATTGTAAGATGCTAATGCTGCTTTTTGCATATGGGTTTATTTGACTGGTTTGTGTGTTTGGCACCTGTCTGCAAATGACGATAGATCACCAAGTATGAGTTTGTCTGGAACTAAACCTTTGAGCTTGTCAGGATTTCTGTTCCAGACGAAAGCAAGAGTCAGACCGAGAGCAGCTCCATCTTTAAGGATCCTCTCCACCAGGTACTGCCCTAAAAAACACACACACACACACACACACACACACACACACACACACAGGAAAATAGTAGGACTCTTTAGTGAGAGCGTGAATCATTTGGATGAGAGAAGTGTACACGATTTAAGCCAAAATCTGGTAAGGGGAGTTCAGACCTAGATGTCCATATCCTACAACTCCAATCCTTAGGGAGGTAGAGCTGGTCGCCATGTCCTGTGTTGAGAAAGCAAACATGCATAGAGAGAAGCCCAGAACATTCACCTGCAGTTTAACAACACAAAACAGAGGACAACACACAAACATACAAGTCTGCTTTTGACATTAGTTCATGTCTGAACTGCCTCAATCTCCTCTTAGTCTTGACCAATATTAAAACTTCCATTTATTGCTCTACTCACCAGATAATCACACGCCCCTCACACAGCTCCCAACTTGAAGCACAAAGACCGGCGTACGACTCCAGAGAACTGTGGGCAAGCACAGTGCAAAGTTTGACTCAGGGAGGCCACAGTTAATCATTGTCAGTTGTTCAATGTGGGGAGTAGTCACAGGCAGTGCTCCTCTTATTCCTATCTATCAATCTCTGGCGAAGATAAATGCCTTCATTCCCACTGCCATAAACATCCTTAATCAAAAGGTAATGACCCACACATCCACGTAAACACTTTGCACACATATATTGTAATTTCTTATCCTGTCTAAATACATTTTTCTTTAATGTATTATTTTTTTTTTGGGGGGGGGGGGGGGGGACAAGCGCTGTATGTTTATTGTGCAAGTTTGTCTTGCACTGTATATAGTTTATGTTGAGCCAAGACTAAGATGATTCTCCGTCATGATGGACAATAAAGATTTCTGAATTGTGCAACAAATGCAACAATGATCTAAACTTTCAATGACAGTCAGATGAGACATGATTTTATTATTTCAACATACAGTTTATACTGTGAATGAGTCACAAGTTTACATTAATTTTATGCACAATGTAACTACATCTTTTGTTTACTTTTTGAATTAAAATATGTATTGCTTTTGCTCTGTTTTTACAGTTTTTGTAGTATCAAGTGGACTGATAAACCCTCGCCTTTGTGGGATAATCTGAAGCAATGTGGTCATAGTGAACTCTAGTGATTACATTATGGATTATGTCTCTCTCTTGTCACAGTTGTTGAGTTTAAAAGTTAATCTTACATCGCCTGCAAGGTTAAGAGATACGTTTTAAGGGACTCCAACTCAAAGGTAGTCCCAATCTGCTAAGAATGTGGCCATTTTCCCACAATTAATGTATCATTGGCAACAACTATCAGAAATTGACATGCAAAGTAAGGAAACAACCTTAGTCATATCAGAGTTAACTACTAGTTCAACTTTGCCCCCTCATATGTTGATGTCACCAATACACTCCAGTTCGTCCATGAGAACTCAAAACAGGGAGAACATTGATTATCAGAGTGCAATCAGACATCGAGGATGGGTCCAAAGTTCCTTACTGTGAAATACCGGCAGATTGAGAGACACAGCTGACACTCAAGAGAGGGGGAACAAGACAAGAACACCTGAGGATTATTTGTGCTGTTTACTAGGACAGTCAAGGCAGAACTACATAGACAATAAAGACAAAAGAAAGTGACAAGACAGCTTCATCCAACTGGACATCTGTTGACAATGGACATCCTTGAGACACATGCCTATGACAGGCGGCTCAAGAGAAACACGGTACTATATTCACTTGTTTACGGCCATTGGTCAATTGTTTTTAATGTTACTTACAAGTGGAATGGATAAAAAAATTTAAATGTTCAGCCTACTTGAAAACATAATTTTTTTATTTGTTCTTTCCACTCATTCCTCTCTATCAGACCTGTGCTTTCCTTCTCTCTCTCTTGCCTTTCTTTCTGTCCACAGCGTTCTACTTCTACATGTGGACCCCTGACGTGCCCACGTCCATCACGTCTGCAGGAGTCAAATCAGCACCTACACTCCTATTGGCTGCAGTAGTGCTGAGTTGGAACGGAGGACAGAGTGTCCTGGGTGTGGTGGGAGGACTGATCTTCTCCGCTGTCGGGGACTGCTGTCTGATATGGCCTGAGCTGTTTCTGCATGGTAGGAGTCTTGAATGTGAAAAAGCACAATTTGGAACCTTTTCAAGATGCAAATTAAGCTGCCAGTTGTGCATTTTTGATCATAATTCTGATCAATATGGATCCTCTAAATTAAAGTTGCAAAGTTTTGCATTGTGCAAACAATTAATATACCTACCTTTTCTGCCTCTGCGCTGGAGACAGCTGAAGGCCAGTGGCATTGTTTTCGGGTTGTCCGTCCATCCACATTCACTTTTGAGAGATTTTCTAATTTTGCACAAATGTCCAACTCTAATTCAAGGCACAGACTCACACCTTGACTTGAGAAAAAACTGATCACATTTTTGTGTGTGTGGTGGGGGTCAAACGTCAAGGTCACTGTGACCTCATATATTGTGAGCACAATATTCTAAGAATGCATTGAGGGATTATTTTCAAATTTGTCACACATTTACACTTGGACTCGAGGGTGAACTGATTAGATTTTGTAGGTCAAAGGTTAATGCGATGCGACCTTCCATATTGTGAGTTAACGTTGACCTTGTACCATATTATTTGTGTAGCTTCTTAGGAGCTTACCTTATTTAAAGCATTGCCTACCACCACTTTACTTTCATTGTTCGGCAATTGTATGCTTCAAAGAGGGTTTGAAAGTGCCAGGCGGCTGTTCTTGTTTAAATTAGTCAATCTTAATTCAAGCTGCATTGTAAATAATTAATTGACATTTTGAATTAAAATCCTTCATTTGTTGTACATGCATCTGTTTCAGGAATGGGTGCTTTTGCTGTGGCCCATCTGCTGTACTCCTTCACCTTCCTCTCCAGTCGTTATTCACCGGACTCCCCTTCTTCGTGGAACCGTCTTCTGTATCTCATCCTCTTCATGATTGGAGGAGGTTTCTACTTCTACCTGTATCCATTCCTGCAGAAGGCTCCAGACTCAGAACTACTCATTCCAGCCGTGGGTGTCTACGTTGTCTTGATTACCCTAATGGGGACATTGGCCATCCGAACCCGCCACACAGCCACACTGTTAGGAAGTCTGTGCTTCATAGTGTCTGACATTTCACTGGCTCTGCAAGTCTTCAAGGCGACGGCGCCAATGAAGCACGGTCAGATCGTTGTCATGGTGACATATTATTTGGCACAGCTGCTAATAGCAGTGGGCGATGTAAAGGCAGTGGAGTACCATGATGACATTGCAAAATGGAAGAGGTCCTAAACAGCCTCCCTGTGGCTATCTATTATGTTCGGATAATCTCCATCATCCTGGTAAAATCCTACAATGTCCAATAAATCCTTCTTGTACAGTAGGTATTGGGGGTTTTAACATGAACCAATCACATATAACATACTACATTCAAAAAATGTCGTAAAAGAGCAGCTTGCAAGTCAAACAATAACAAATTGTAACAAATTTGTGTTTTATTGATCTTATGATCAAGTCATAGCATTTTACAATTAACACAGTCCACAAACTACACTGAAATAAACAATAGACTGTAAAAAAGAAAAAACTAAATAAAAATCAGTATTCTTTGATTTATGCCAAAATATTCCAATCAGTGATTTTGCGTGAATTCTATGTAAATGTGAATGTGGTGGCAATGTTTCCCACTTGTGAACTGGGCATTATCTGTATATAAAGGCTTCCATTTGTTTTTAGCATAATAAATAAATATGGTGTCAAAAATAAAGTGATGTCAGTCATGTTTTAAGAGACAATAAAAATAAACTTAAAATAAAACCTATTTAACAGCAATTTAAATGTGTTGCACATGTAACTCATTCAGCATTGGGATGTAAATATTAACAATTTATAATAGGATACAATTTACATACATCCTATGATGGAGATTTTTGGTATCATATTTAACGTGTGAAGAACTAAAAACGGCTGACTTGAAAAAGTATTTTATACATTACAAGTTATTTACACAGTAAAATCCAGGACCTGGATTCCATGCTAAATCAGAAAAAACAAATCAGTTGAGATAAATAAGACTTCAGCGATCCATCCCGTTGTCATCCGACTGCTGCCCGCGGAAACACGTGGCCCTCAAACGCTTGCAGAACTCCAGTTCTTCCTGTTGGAAACAAAATTTTGACTTTAAAAGCTGTTACTAAGACTAGGTTAAAGCCTAATCTTAGGCTGCATATTTCAAAACGGTCTCAATTATTTAAAAAAGTATCTGCATGGTTGGATCGAGTAAGCAGATGAAAATGGATAACCAAAACTGTGCAGCTTTTTCTTCTTTTTCTGTATAAGGTCTGTCAACATTACTAGATTTTGTGGTCACACAGTCGTTTTTTATGTGACAAACTGTCCTTGTAACTATCTATTCTGCTTGCTTTTGAGATAAAAATGTAAAATAAAATACTTAAAAAATATACACAGCCTGTATATAGGCATGCAAACAAAGGAGGGCTCACAGTAGCTAGCAACATGCCCATTGGTGTTTACAGAGCCTTAACTGTGTATAAACATTAAGCATCCACATTTTTCTTTAGCACACACACAGTACGGACAGGTAGCGGATTGTAAGGAGATATCGATTATTTTTGACAAAAAATTTTTTTGCGACAAACATTCTCAAGATTCATTCACTGACTCAACCTTTAAAAGGAATAGTTCAAGATTGAAAATGTTTAGCTTTTTGCCTCGCTCTTTGGCTCAAGAGAAGGTGAGAGAAACTGTTCCTGTAATTGTGATATAGAAATGGGCAAAGGTCTCTCATCCAGGTTAATTTAGCTCAAACAATGGTAGTCAAGGGGAGCATGTCAAAAAATAAACTTTACAACATCACTAAACGCTCTAGTGTGCTTGTTGGGACTTGTTTATTTACCGCGTTATGTTGCGTTCTATATTTTTACACGTTTAAAAACTAAATACATACTGGAAAGAAAACAGGAAGTGCCTGTGACGGTCACATGGTCACATATTACGAGACGCAACATAACGTGATAAATAAACAAGTACCACAAAGCACACACGAGCGTATAGTGATGAAAATTGTTTGAACTATTCCTTTAACTAGTTGAAACCTTTTGACCATCAGGTGCAAAGAAAGACAAAGGGATTACCTGACTCTCTTCTTTTCCTTGGAGCTCTCTGCATCGCTGTCCGAGTAGCTCCTCCAGACCCAGAGTGGGGTTCCTGCAGTCCTTCAGACCCTGTGGATAGTCTTCCACCAGACTGACAGACACATTCAAGATGGACAAAGAGGGTATGATAATGATAATGAATGATTATGTGAACCAACAATTGATGGCACGCCAACTTGTGAGTGTGAAGACAGCGAGGTAGAGAGGGTTTCTTACCAGCAAAGGGCGCCGAGCACATGTTCGTGGAAAGTTGAGTGCGGTGTGCGGAGGACGGATACCAGCTGCTGTACCATCCCCATGGAGACCACTGTGTCTGCAGGGGAGGAAGAAAAAGATGAGAATGTCCAAGAGTCATTTGAGAGGTTCAGCAGTACACAATTAGTGTAACATGTTTATGCCTAACTGAGGTAACATTGTCTGTGTAGTGTTAGTATGAAGCGGAAAGTGGGCACAGGTGTGGGAATGGTTAAAGGATTTAACCAGAAAATGGAACGAGAAAATTGCCTGATTGAGAGTAAAAAGTGTGTCTTGGCCAGGAAAGCTAGCAATAAAAATGAGTTAAAGACCAAACAACATTAGACAGAAAACACAAACTCGAAATGAAAACAGATATGCAAGTATGAAATCATGAATAACATTTAAATAAAGCAGCCGAATGACTAGACGTCGTCCAGCTCTCCCACAGCTCTCTCTCTCTCCCTCCTCTGCTCGCACAAGCTTTTTTAGTAATCTGAATGTTTATACTTCTATTTGTTTTTACTTTGCATTGTTTTGTGTGACTTGATAAATAAAAGGTTGGATAATAATATTCAATTACTTTATGCCAATGACTGCAAATTCACTCATTTAAAGTTATAAATCCCAGAAACTCCTCATCCACTGAACAGACTGGAGGAGGGTGGTATCACAAGATATTTTGGATGTCAGCTGTTTGACCGAGAATTTAAAAAAAGTTCAACACTGTCGCTGTTTTTTGAAGGCCTCTCTCCCGCTCACACCTTTCTGTTCGGGGTGTGACCTCAGCAGGTTGAGCAGAAGGAAGGCTGACTTGGTCCTGAGCTTCTCGTTCTCCGACTGCATGCCTCGCATCAGCACAGAGAAGCCATCGTGGGACAGAAAGGCCTGGAGTCCCGCCTCCTGCTCCCGAACCAGACCTGACATTACAACAACAGGATACAGTTACAGTGGTGCTCCGCTACGTAAATGGTTCAGAAATTGTATGACGTTGTTATTGGCAAGGCACTACATTCTCCGCTTTTATTACAATAAAAACTGAAACATTATTACATTATTGGCAGTTATTACGTTATCTGCAGTTATTACATTATCGGCTGCTACACACGCTCTTTTAGTGCCGTCTGAAAAGCCAAGTGATGGTTCTGATTAAGCTACTATTCAGCATTGTTACAAGCCAGTTTTCAAGGGGACAGTAATGTTGAAGCACTGTCTTGGATACTCACATGAAACAGCGTAAAGGGCTTTCACTCTGACAGTGGGGTTGGGGTCTGTGTCCGTCAGCTGCAACAGTTTTGGCAGCGCCCCGATGTCCAGCAGGTGGGCCTGCACCTGGGGCATGTTCTGGGCACAGGAAGCAATGAGCTCAGCAGCACGCCACCTCAGGCCACTCTGGGCATGACACACATACTGGGAGAGGCACAACTTCAGTCCGCCAAGAGTCATCAGATCTGTGAAGAGGGAGAGGGGGAATGGGTCGGGACAGAGTCAGTCAACCAATAGTGTTAAGCCTTGTTTCCACTGCGCGATGTATTTCTATTTCTGGGGACCCTTTCGTTGGGGTACAAAGCCGTCCCAAAGGGTCTCGAAATGGTTGAAGCTACACACTGCAGTCCGTTGAACGGCCGAGGATCATTTCTGCGTAAAACTGCAGTGTGTGGTGTGGTCACCTCAGCAAGAGATAAGATTCTTGTGCTGAAGCTGTAATACGGCCTTTCTAGTGGCTGTAAATGTTATTGTAGGCACTTCTGGGCCAGAGTTTCATTCAAAACTGAACATTATTGACTGTATGAAGTCAGTATATTGTAGGGCTGCACGATATTGCCCAAAATGATTATCACGATTATTTTGGTCAATATTGATATCACGATATTTTACCACGATTATTCAGTAATTGTAGTGAGTAAAATATTTGTATTGGATTGTCACGTAAACATAACAGCGCTTTCATATCCATGTGATCGGCTATGCAATATTACTGATAATGTACATATATTTGCATAAATATAATAAATATTTACCTGAAGTCAATGCATTTCCACAAAGAAAATATAAATCAAAATATTGCACCAAAACTTTACTCAAAATCAAATCAACAGAGCACTGCTTTAACTTTTCCTTGTGCTACATTTCTGTTGAATAACACATCTTTGTTTCCTCACCTGACCTCATTGCATCTCCTAAAAGCAAAAATATAAAATATTTTACTCCATTCATTGTACCTGCATGATGGATGTGTATAAAACTTGATTTTGAACTAAATAAAATTTTGCCCACAATGTATAACTAAAATAAGTATATTATGAGCTGCGCCCTGTCAAAATAAATCACAACCTATATGGCTCTACTATGTCGGAATTTAATTTGAAAGGACGGAGACGGGAAGTGGCAGGTAACACTCAGCAACACGTTAGTTAAATGTTGCTGCATCTCATGCCTTTACTCCCAACGCGAGGTTTCATCTTCGCTTCAGGTCGTGTGTACGCTGAGGCACTGACTGTATGGAGTTATTAGCAACCCTGGGAGCTTGTCTAATAACTGGAATAGTCATTGCAAACCCACTAGGTTCTTATGTAATGAAAACGTAGTTCAATACGCCAGCAAATAGGAACGACCAAGGATACGAACTAGCAACGGTGGAATAGTCTACTCGCCCAGCTAGACTGCTTCAGCTGACTGAAGGCTCCGGCTCAGCTGTTAGCCACAGAGCTACTGTTTTGCTAACACAACTCAAGACTCGCACACTGTACAAACAGTAAATGTAATTGGCCAACATGCTTAACCAGAGCTCCATCTAGCTAACATGGCGGGCTGCAGCCTGAAGCAAAACGTACTCACGTCGTCTTGCTGGAGTCCTGTCGGACATTAACCATGACTCCTGTGTTCCCTGCTCTCCTGATACATGCAAAGACGTGTTGAAAAAGTATTCCATTGTTTTCTGAACGAGTAGCCCTGTTTGTGGACGTCTATCCATCAAAACTATGACGTAGGTCCTTAGGTGACCCGTTCGCTATACATTATACTCTTGACAGCGGTCTGTCTGGCTGGATAACAGACCTGGCAAAGTGTCATGTAATAATGGGTTATAAATCCGGTCCCACACAAAAAAAGAGACTAACAAGGGGATGTATGTGATTTCACAAGCGCAGATGTCTGCTCTCGCTCGCGCGATAAGCAGCAGCAGCTTGCTTCTTCGCGCGGCTCTTGGAGTGCTTTCTGTCTATGCGGGCAGAAAACTGTTCACACTTTGGGGGCGGAGCCACTGGACTTTGATTGACAGCTCTCGGGGAACCTGGGGTTGCCAGGTTGGAGCATGAACAGGCACATGATCAGCGAGTGGTTTGGGGAGGGATTGATTTGCTTCGCAGCTGAGCACACATTTAAAATATCGCACATTCATGTACACGTCATCGTGGGAAGCCAATATCGTCATCGCGATGAAAATTCGATATATTGTGCAGCCCTAGTATATTGGCAATTCTTACAAGCAGAAGGTTTCTCTGTGTGTTCTGCAGCTGTCCGGCATACCGCCTACCAAGTAAGGGTGCAGTCGGAAGTAGAAACGCAAGCTAGATCTAGCGTAAGAGTACTGACTCGAATCGTGCCGTGCAATTGCAACTGTAATCCCATGTTGTTACAAACCTCTAGCATTGTCCAGGTTCTCACACAAATCTGACAGAATCTCAAAGGCCGTTTCCCGTTGATCTTGTTCCTCTTCATCCCTCTCCTCCTCGCCGTCTCTCTCCCTTTCAATCGTTCCTTCTTTGCTCAAGAAAGCCAAACACTGCTTCATCTGCTTCACTTCGTCCATCTGGCCCTTGCACACGTCTGCAAGAGCCTCTGTCAGCCACTCTTTCCTCTGTAATAGAGAAACCAGAGCGAGGATGATTTACCCTTCTGATAAAAAGGAGAGGTATTCATGGGTCAAAACTAAAAACGTGTACTTGATCTTGAGGTCTCAGTCAGTTTTATAGTCTCAAACAAAAAATCAAAAATGACCTGAAGAGAAGTCTGGACAAAGCCCAAATGGACTTAAGAACTGGGTTTAAATTGTGTGTGTGTGTGTGTGTGTGTGTGTGTGTGTGTGTGTGTGTGTGTGTGTGTGTGTGTGTGTGTGTGTGTGTGTGTGTGTGTGTGTGTGTGTGTGTGTGTGTGTGTGTGTGTGTGTGTGTGTGTGTGTGTGTGTGTGTGTGTATTGGTACCTGTCCATAGTCTCATGTTTGAAATGCACAGGCACTTACCTCCTCTGACATGGGTGCAACAGGGGCGGTTGCCTCTGCTCCCGATCCGGCTTCCACTGCCAGCTGCAAGACGCCCCCCAGGCTCTGGGGATATCTCCGGTTTTGTTCTGCCATGATCTGAAGACAATAACAAGAAAGTAAGAAAAACAAAATCAGCAAGAAACGGACAACTTGATTCCTCAAACAAAACATGGAGTAGTACTGTACAGGACCCGAGAAAAAGAATCCCAAACAAATGAAGCAAACATTGACTTTACTCTTATATGTTAACACTACCTCTAGTTTTGGGGCAACATCTGATTGGTTTACATTATTAAAAATCATGCAATATAATATACCAAAGAAATGACAGGAAAACAACAGCTCTACTAGCTAACATGATGCGAGTTTAGCACAACCAGTAACTAATTTAGGTACGTGTCTCGTTGACAACATTTTCTTCATTCCCCAACTCACCTTTTTCAAGAGTCCTATAACATGCGTTAAATAGATGCACACACAGTTTCTTCTATGGCTCCAAACAAGTGAACTCCGCCTTTAAAGACAGACACAAGAAAGCACTGGAAAGTTCCAGCTAGCATCATGGAGGCTGCCATGTTTACCGTAAACCTTGGACCAAATTGGCAACATAAATGTTGATTTTAATGTTTTTTGTTTTGTTTTTGTTTTTGCCAAAGTACTTTCTCACCGTCTTCAAGTTCTCACCCTTCACCCTTTCGTCCGAAAACTATCTTTCAAAATTGCAATATAGTAAATAACTGACAGTTAAAACGCCTTTGTTTTTGAAAGGCACAAAGTCGTAGACCACTATATTAGAGTGTTTAAGGTAATCAGTGACGTTTGTACGTGACGTTCAAAGAGTCTCAGTAAAAAGGAGAGGAGCACCTCAAGCAGAAACAGTATAGGCCTATGCCTAATATTACATCGTGTGTGTGTGTGTGTGTGTGTGTGTGTGTGTGTGTGTGTGTGTGTGTGTGTGTGTGTGTGTGCGTGTGTGTGTGTGTGTGTGTGTGTGTGTGTGTGTGTGTACTTAATAGATAATAACACACCACATTATGTTAGATAAGAGAATTAGATTGCAATAATTGAAATTAAATAATGTAATATTATGAAAATTGTGAGGGAACATAAAATATATTATAAGGAAATGCAAAAAAAAGGAGTCTTGCCGTGACCCTTGGGGGTCTCCATAGTTGAAGTAAAATAAGAACGTTGCAAGTAGAATATAAGTAAGAAAAAAGCATCCTCCTATGTAGGAATGTATGGCTCATAAAGTTAAAACATGATAAAAGGCCTTCTATTTTGGGCGATTGTATGAAAGAAAACGTGATGAAGCAACATCTTTGGTGTCCTTCTCGTGCTGGTTGGTTCCCGTTGATATTATTTTCGCCCTGTCCTTCAGACAGCCTGACAACGTTGGAGCTGGCCGTGTAGTCTCCCTCTTGATTCTTTGCTCCTCTTTGTTCTATCTAACCATCCAAGATGGCGGCGCTTGTGGGATTGCGTGCATGTGTCTCCGGTAAAGTATTTTAATTATCTTACTGTTATTGCATTTTTGCCAGTTTATGGAGTCATGGCGATCTAATGTGTTCTTTACATCAGTGTGTGTTGTTTGCGTGTGAAGAAATTTAAATTATCACGTAATAAGAGATGATGCTGTCTGATCCGTTAGCACAGCAAGGTCACGTTACCAAAGAGTGTTAGCTAACGACACAGCTAGCCGAGAATGACCGAAATCAGCTCTCAATGTAGACAGCTCGAGAAAAACATTACTTGTTGGACAACTAACAGCAGCTCATTTGAAGCAGCGTGACACTGCAAAGCCTCCCATGGTTGGTACGAAGGGGTCTGTCGGCTTCGTGACAACTGCTTTTAGCTTCCCAATGTAACCAGGGTATTTTACTGTTTATCTTTTTTGCGACTGCGATTCTGTACCATGTTGCTTATTTGACAAATGTTTAATTTAATTTTTTGAGTGAACTGTCAGCAAGGATGTGTGAGGTCAACAGTGCACTGAAACAGTAACTACAGACTAGACTGTAGATTGTAACCTACAATGCATGTAGACAACAACCAACGCTTCAGTCACTGAAAGCCTTCCGACCATGCAGTGAGATTATGAGAAAGGAAAATTGTTATATGTCAAGGACCATTGAAACTTATAAACAGCCATTAACAGAGTATTTGTTTCTCATATTTTGATTCCTTTTTTTTAGCCCTTCAGCTTTCCTCGCCAGGCCTCCTGCACAGCTCCTTCAAACTAGTGAGTATGGACACAAACTGCACCCAATGACTGTCAAACCTGTGTATTGTTACTTTATTTTAGGATGATTTTGGGTCTTTGTCTCGTAGTGCGCTGTGCCTGTGAGTCGGCGGACGTTTGCTGCAGAGGCCAAGAAGACCTACAGCAGAGACAAGCCCCATGTGAACATCGGAACAATCGGCCATGTTGATCACGGCAAGACAACCTTAACTGCAGCCATTACAAAAGGTACAGTGACCAATGTCCTAGCCTTGACTTCTACGGTGGCCCAGATAGTCGTTGTCAGTTGAGAAAAACATAAATGTGACCTTGGCGTGTTTCTTGATCCTCAGTGCTCGCTGATGCTGGAGGCGCAAATTATAAAAAGTATGAAGACATTGACAATGCGCCCGAGGAGAAGGCCAGAGGCATCACTATCAACGCCTCCCATGTAGAATACACCACAGCCAACAGACACTATGCTCACACGGACTGTCCTGGTCATGCTGACTACGTCAAGGTAAGCGGCTTTACTTCTACTAAGCAACTGTAACCAACACAGCGTAGAACGTACTGAACACGATGCAGCTTTGACATGATTTTAAATGATCAGAAGCGTTTCAAGCATATTACTTTTTCTTTAAAAATGACTTAAATATGTAATGAATCCCCTTTTTTAACCTCATACGAGGAACTTTTAAATGTAAACTAAACAGTTTAATTTTTACTCTGATGATTATAAATGACCTGCAACAACAAACAAGACTATCAGCGAAAACAAAGCTATTTATATATAGTTATTATTATTGCCTTAGATCGGGTCCGTTTTCCAAGGAACTTAGCAAAACATTTTATAGCAGGCAAACTGGAAAAGTCTGTTTATGAATGGTACTTCATCAAAGTTTACTTTGCTTCATCTACTCATATTACCATTATTAATCTGACATATTTACAAATAAATACATAACCTTGCTCTTTTGGATGAATACATGGAAATAGGTCGCTGATCCAGGTTAGCTCAAACACTGGTAGTCAAAAGAAAAGCTTTACAACATAACTAAATGCTCCTGTATGCTTGTTGCTCTATATTTGGAGACTTTCTGTCACTTTAGAATCAAATAAATGTATACTGGAAGGAAACCAGGAACCCGTCTAATCCGAGACCGCGGTGAAGTTAGTATATTTCATCAACAACGTATGTCTTCTCGTCTCCAACTTCAAACTAACTTCACTGCATTAAAAAATGCACGCACAGTTACAAGAGCGGTTTCTGTTGCCATTTCTTGAGCCGGAGAGTGAGGCAAGAATCTAAAAATGTTAAACTATTCCTTTTTAAGCATTTCAAGCATATTCATTTTACTCAACAAATGCCTTAATAAATGTAATGAATCCCCTCTTTAATTATCCCTCTCTCTTTGCTTATTTCAGAACATGATCACAGGCACAGCTCAGATGGACGGTTGCATCCTGGTGGTGGCGGCCACCGATGGCCAGATGCCTCAGACCCGAGAGCACCTGCTGCTGGCCCGGCAGATCGGCGTGGAGCACGTGGTGGTTTTCATTAACAAGGCCGACGCTGTGGACGACAAGGAGATGCTGGAGCTGGTGGAGATCGAGATCCGCGAGCTGCTCACTGAGTTCGGCTACGATGGCGATAACACGCCCGTCGTGATCGGCTCAGCCCTCTGTGCCCTGGAGGTAGGGAGCAATTTGACTCAAAGCTTAGATCAGGGGTGTCCAAACTTTTTTCACTGAGGGCCACATACAGAAAAATCTACGAAGGGCCGGGCCACTTTGCAAAAAATATTACATTTATCAGGACATGTAGCTGCTCTGATGTTTAGTTTCATAGTGTTTTCGTAAATTGTAATCCTTCTTCACGGCAACACTTTACTTGCACACTAAACAGATACATTCCCCCTCTTGTTAAATGCCATTGATACACCCAGTGTTTTCTGCTTTTGTGTCCAATGTCCGGCTGGGTGAAAATAGTAGCCAGCCGAGATCCCGCTCCTCCAAGGGGGGTCCGGGGGTATGCCCCCCCGGGAGATTTTTTTAAGTTTTTAAAGTGAAATGCATGAATCTGGTGCACTTTGAGAGGGAAATTAAGAGGCTAAAGATGAAGAATTTTGTATGAAAAAAAAATGGAGACACTGTGCCAGATGAATTAGAAGCTATTGGAGAAGGACACATGGATTTTCCATAATAATATTAATTTAAAATAAAATATTATGCAGGGTCCTCTGGGATGGGCTTGGTGCTCTTTTTCTTTTATGGGACATATTTCTCTGTAATATAATGAGTGCATTTAAATTATTTAAAAATTAAAAGGGCCATATTACATTATATTTTTTAAATGTGCCACGGGCCAATCAATCAGTTTTGACACCCCTGCACTAGTGGGTTAACTAAGAAATGCAAAAAAAAAAAACATTATAACTTTAAAATCGGCCGCGGGCCAATAAAAAGCGGGGCCGTAGTTTGGACACCCCTGGCTTAGATAATGCTGTGCTTCAGCTGATTGTAACCACTGTTGAATTCACTCGCTTTAAATCTATAAGCTACAGTAAAAACAATTAAAACAAAAACATTTTATGGACAACAACAGCAAACAGTATATTTTAAGTCTCTGATGTAATGTATCTGGATGTGGTCTAACAAAAGTTTTTGGGCTCCATCTCAGAACAAGCAGCCTGACCTTGGTGTGAATGCAGTGATGAAACTGCTGGAGATTGTGGATACATACATTCCACTCCCCAAAAGAGAGCTCGAAAAACCTTTCCTTTTGCCTGTTGAAGGAGTTTATTCAATCCCAGGTATGATTCTTAAAAAAAAATACTCATCCATTTAAGGAGGAATATTGCTGGTATCGGTTTCTTGTCATAAATTAATAACTTTAATGTAGTTAATGGTGACCCAAAAAACGTGTTTGTTTCTAAATGTTAGGTTATTAACTGTGTCTTTCAGGCAGAGGCACGGTGGTGACCGGCACCATGGAGAGGGGTGTCATCAAGAAAGGAGACGAATCTGAGTTTGTGGGCCACAATCGCTGCTTCAAGTCTGTTGTTACAGGTGAAGAATAACGCGCCCCACACACATCTAGGGCTGCAACTAACGATTATTTTGATAATCGATTAATCTGTTGATTATTTTCTCGATTAATCGATTATTAATCGATTAGTTTTTTGGTCCGTAAAATGTCAGAAAATGGTGAAACATTTTCCAAAGCCCATGTTGACGTCCTCAAATGTATTGTTATGTCCAAAACACACAGATATTTCAGTTTACTGTCATAATAGGATTAAAGAAACCAGAAAATATTCACATTTGAGAAGCTGAAATCAGAGAATTTGGATTTTTTTTATTAAAAAATTACTCAAAACGATTAATCGATTATCAAAATAGTTGGCGATTATTTCAATAATCGATTAATAATCGATTATTCGATTAATCGTTGCAGCTCTACACACATCCTACCTCTACTGCGCGTCTACCTCGCGTCTGCCTTTTTGTCACAGACTGTGAAATCAACGTAGAGCGAGCACACATCCAACCTCAGACGCACTGCTGAGGCGCGTCGGAGGCACGTCTGCAGCGACGCTCCCCTTCACCTCAGGAGGCTCGCCTATTTTTTTCTGAGAGCAGCGCGTCTCTCTCGCGTCTCTGTGCTTTAACTGATAGAGAAATACTCTGCTGACAGTCATACCAGCAGCATTCACTCTAGTTACACGTTTACCCGGTGTGTTTATTTCAAAATAAAACATCCCTCAGTCGTATACGCGAATAATCCCTTTATTTCACGATTTAATTGTGCAATCAAAATCCGAGGGATTTAAAACCTAATTTTCAATTAGTTCTGGCATTTCATTTTTGGATAAATGACACATATTGAGATCCAATATAGTGAAGAAATAAAAAAGATCATGATGAGCGCAACAGTTTTCCGTTGCTCTATCTGTGTCTACGGCCTTCTTCTTCCCCGACCACACCCCCCTCTCTCTCTCCCGTATAAATCAGTAAAGTGATTTTTGAAATACTCTGCTGAGAGTCATATTGACTTCATACTGGCAGCTTTCGCTGTAGTTTCACCATTTCCTGGTGTGTCCCCTTCAAAATAAAACTTCCAACAAGCGAAAATATGGCAAAAAAAAAGAAAAAAATGGCAAGGGGCGCACGGATTACTGTCCAAACTCAATATAAATCATATGCATCATAGATGACATGAAAGAACTTCATTTTTAATGGGAATTATCTATGAAAACTCTATGTAGAAAGATAGGGCTTTTAGAAGCAGCGCTGCAGCAGCAGCTGCTGAGACGTTGCATGTGTGTCCGAGAAAAGTCCGAGAGAGGCAGCAGTAAGGTAACGCGACGCGCTCCAGAGGTAGACGCAGGATGTGTGTGGGGCACGTAAGCAACAGATTCTCAGAGAAGGGGGGGGGCACGTGGGTTGTTTACAAAGCACACAGACTAAAATGTGACACACCTGCAGATGGGTGATAAGCTATATTTCATAACTTTTTCATATAAATGAATGTCGGTTGTATTCAAGCCATCGCCAAATGAGTTGACACAAAGTTGATTAAGCAACTATCAGTTCCACAAAACTCTCTCTATATTTCTAAGTATGACAGCGTTTACAAACTGTTGGCAGCCCCTGACGCAGGAGGTCAGAAAAATTTCAAGAAGCACCCAAGAAATGCTTCAGTTGTTGATTCTACTGCTAAGAAAAAACCTGGACGTACAGAAGAAAGAATACGATCCATGCGCGGTCACCAAAAGCTTACCTCATGTAGATGCACTGACAGTGTTGTTGTAATGACTTAAAATTCCTCATGGGGCTACAGAACATAGAGTTTCGTATGTAACTCCTGTTCTATGAATTCTCCAACCTCAGTCAGTGCGTTTACATGCAGACTCATAATCGGATAACTAAACGAATAAGACTTCAACAGGACTTTTAAACTGCATGTAAACACCTTTATCCGATCTACTTCGCACACAAATCGGCACAATAACGGACAAGAGATGTCGGATAAGAACACCTAGATAAGTCGTTCGTTGTCGGCATTCTCTCTGCATGTATACAGGGATCGGACATCGCTTATCGGACTTCTCGTTCTGTGCTTGTGTGCCTGCGCGTAGGCTACACCCATGGCTACACCATGGGTTATTGACGGAAGAGAACCGGACGTGGCTCTTTCAACACTTGTTGAAAGCATGGTTGAAAGGGCTACAGCGCCACCTAGCATAGTGGAGACAGCCATGCATTGGACATTTATCCGATATCTGAAAGGCCATGTAAACTCAGAAAAGTGACACGGTCCGTTCGAGTGTCTAGTTCGATATATGTGATAATCTAATCTAGTTGTGCCATGGAAACGCACTGACTGTCTCCAACCTCACTGGTTAAATAAATTATAAAAAATAGATAAATATTACTAGATAAGATACATTTAAAAAAATTAGTGTACTTAATTAACTGAATAGACGATTAATGTATCTGATCTACAAAGGCTGCTGAGCACCTGAGAACATTGTGTGAATATTGATGTTTACATTTGCTTTGCTGTCCGTCCTGTCAGGTATTGAGATGTTCCACAAGTCTCTGGATCGGGCCGAGGCAGGAGATAACCTGGGCGCTCTGGTACGAGGACTGAAGCGCGAGGATGTGAGGAGAGGGATGGTCATGTGCAAACCAGGCTCCATCCTGCCTCACCAGAAAGTCAAGGCCCAGGTCTGAATGCACAATATTTCCTTTTGATTAATGTGTAATATGCTTGATTAATCAATTGATCTAAATGGACGATTTTTAACTGTTGACTGGCCAACAGTTAAATCTGTTACATGACTGTACATAATCCAACAATCGTAATGGCCAAATAACAGTTAAATGCTATCTGGGAGACCAGCCAGATGCCACAGTAATGACTCTGAGGTCTTTCACTTAGGATGTAAGAAGGGATACAATATGGCAACGAGTTGTTGTTGTTTTAGCTATTTAAAAATGAAATCATAACGCTGCTGATGTGTGCGTGTGTGAACATGTCTGTGCTTCCTGTATTCCAGGTGTATGTTCTGAGTAAGGAGGAAGGAGGCCGACACAAACCATTTGTCACCAACTTCATGCCCGTCATGTTCTCTCTAACCTGGGACATGGCCTGCAGAGTCATTCTGCCCTCTGACAAGGTGTGTGCGTCTGTCAGTAAAATGGATATTAAATTATCAAGTTTGATACAAGTTGTCATTATGCTACTTTAAAATACCACTGTTTTACCCCCCAACCCTAGTTCAAATATAGGTAAACAAATGTGTTTCCTAGCTTCTTACATTTGTAAACAATGTAGTACCTCAGGATTTGGAAGGATATTAAACACTAATGTGTCTGTTGGTCTTCTTTCAGGAAATGGTGATGCCGGGGGAGGACACCTCCTTGATGCTCGCGCTGCGCCAGCCCATGGTTCTGGAGAAGGGCCAGAGGTTCACTCTGAGGGACGGAAACCGAACCATCGGCACCGGCCTGGTTACTGACATCCTGACGCCTTCAGAGGAAGACCTGGCCAACTGGGGCTGAATGCTGAATAAAACTGAGTGTTGGGCTCTAGGGAGGGGAGTGGGGGGATGCATTTAAGGGGCTAGGAATGGTGGATGTGTGGTTGTATGTGTCTGGCAAAATCCAATGAATATAGAAATATACAAATACAGAACATAAACCGGACAGGACTTCAATTAATGCATGGCTCTGTTGTGCAGTACCACCCAAACAAAATACCGGTTATGTTTAGCACTGTCTTTGTGTCTGGCCAGACTGTCCAAATTATGTCATTACTGTAATAAACATGTATTTAATACTACAAATCCGTCCTTTGTTTTGTGATAGTGGCCATTGCCGGCCAGATGATATTTTTTTGTTAAACACTCAGACAATGAGACATATTTATTTTAAAATAATCTTAATGCATAAATATTTAAAAGGACCTGCCTGAAAAAGATAATAGCATACTAATTCATGTTACAAGATCAATATGCCACATGAGGGCAGCAAAGAAGTGATTCAAGAGCTTGTTTGCAGGTATGGTAATAGTTTTAGATATTTCCAACTGTGATCAAACAACCCATGCGGATCCCATTTTCGGCATGGTCCACTATCTAATACATTGAAAGTTTGACTGCCCTGTCTCTCCTGTCATACCTGCAAGGTCAGAAGGTTAAGGATTCCTTCACAAAACAATGCAAGATGCTGCTGCAGAAATATTAAAACGTGCTAAAGCTTCGTACAATTAACTAACCATTTTAAATTGCAAATAATTAGAATAAAATTGTATGGTATTTTATATATAATGTTAATAACATTATACAGGTCCTTCTCATATAATTAGCATATTGTGATAAAGTTGATTATTTTCCATAATGTAATGATAATAATTGAACTTTCATATATTTTAGATTCATTGCACACCAACTGAAATATTTCAGGTCTTTTGTTGTTTTAATACTGATGATTTTGGCATACAGCTCATGAAAACCCCAAATTCCTATCTCAAAAAATTAGCATATCATGAAAAGGTACTCTAAACGAGCTCTTAACCTAATCATCTGAATCAACTAATTAACTCTAAACACCTGCAAAAGATTCCTGAGGCTTTTAAAAACTCCCAGTCTGGTTCATTACTCAAAACTGCAATCATGGGTAAGACTGCCGACCTGACTGCTGTCCAGAAGGCAGACACAGAAAGAAATTTCTGAGCGAATAGGCTGTTCCCAGAGTGCTGTATCAAGGCACCTCAGTGGGAAGTCTGTGGGAAGGAAAAAGTGTGGCAGAAAACGCTGCACAACCAGAAGAGGTGACCGGACCCTGAGGAGGATTGTGGAGAAGGGCCGATTCCAGACCTTGGGGGACCTGCGGAAGCAGTGGACTGAGTCTGGAGTAGAAACATCCAGAGCCACCGTGCACAGGCGTGTGCAGGAAATGGGCTACAGGTGCCGCATTCCCCAGGTCAAGCCACTTTTGAACCAGAAACAGCGGCAGAAGCGCCTGACCTGGGCTACAGAGAAGCAGCACTGGACTGTTGCTCAGTGGTCCAAAGTACTTTTTTCGGATGAAAGCAAATTTTGCATGTCATTCGGAAATCAAGGTGCCAGAGTCTGGAGGAAGACTGGGGAGAAGGAAATGCCAAAATGCCTGAAGTCCAGTGTCAAGTACCCACAGTCAGTGATGGTCTGGGGTGCCATGTCAGCTGCTGGTGTTGGTCCACTGTGTTTTATCAAAGGCAGGGTCAATGCAGCTAGCTATCAGGAGATTTTGGAGCACTTCATGCTTCCATCTGCTGAAAAGCTTTATGGAGATGAAGATTTCATTTTTCAACAAGACCTGGCACCTGCTCACAGTGCCAAAACCACTGGTAAATGGTTTACTGACCATGGTATTACTGTGCTCAATTGGCCTGCCAACTCTCCTGACCTGAATCCCATAGAGAATCTGTGGGATATTGTGAAGAGGAAGTTGAGAGACACCAGACCCAACACTGTGGATGAGCTTAAGGCCGCTATCGAAGCATCCTGGGCCTCCATAACACCTCAGCAGTGCCACAGGCTGATTGCCTCCATGCCACGCCGCATTGAAGCAGTCATTTCTGCGAAAGGATTCCCGACCAAGTATTGAGTGCATAACTGAACATAATTATTTGAAGGTTGACTTTTTTGTATTAAAAACACTTTTCTTTTATTGGTCGGATGAAATGTGCTAATTTTTTGAGATAGGGATTTTTGGTTTTTCTTTACTTTTTTGCCAAAATCATCAATATTAAAACAATAAAAGGCTTGAACTACTTCAGTTGTGTGTAATGAATCTAAAATATATGAAAGTCTAATGTTTATCAGTACATTACAGAAAATATTGAACTTTATCACAATATGCTAATTATATGAGAAGGACCTGTATATAAAATACCATACAATTTTATTCTACTTATTTGTGCTTCTCATAACAGTTATGAGAAGCACAAATGATTATTTCATATTTACAATTTAAACTACATGTCTGATTATAATGTAAATGAATGTAATTATATACATATACATATACATAATTATACATTTTATTCTGACAAGCTCACTAAAATTTTACGGACATGAAATTCCACTAAATTAACCTGTGAGAAATGAGTATAGACCAAACATTCCCAATAGATGGAGACAAACAGCATCAGCTCAGAGACAAAATTAATCCTCAAGTGAATATCAGGGATTGAGTTTTAGCAGATCTTTTCAGTGTGATAATAAACCAGGCTGACCCTGTTGATGTCCTCTGTGTCCTTCTGTCCCCAGCAGGCAGGAAGTTCTCAGTTGCTCAGTGTTTGCTGTAGGTATTCGAGTCAGTGCCCCCTGTAATCCAATCAGCCTGTTGCTGTAATCAAATACAGTATATCTGCATGAGAGGCTAGTACCGCTGAGTGATGTGCACAGCTGGACCATGAATGTCTCCATGAGCAATATGATTTAGAGAGATAGATGATCGGACAGCGAACCATGGTATGTCATAGTGATCAGTGATACTGGCTTTAACTGACTCTCTCAAGAGCAATGATACGCTGAATGTGATTCCAACCAGGGACCAGCTGTGACTGACGGTTGCCGAATCATGTCAAGACAGTATGTGTGTGTGGCAGCCTAGAGACGTTCGTGTTTGTTGACAACATCCTCACAGACTTAACATGGGGAACGGGAAGATATGCATGATTCTGTCAGATTAAACAGGATTTGTTTAGCATTAATGCACATTAATAAATAATAATGTAATATACTATAATGGAGTTGTAAGCATTTGTTGGCAACTACATACAGTACAACGCCTTTGAAGCACCTGTAAGAGTGGTGAAAGTAAAGCTTTCTAAGATTTAAGTTAAATATTATATATTATTATATATATTATTGAAAATTATAACTGTTTAGATTTATTAACCAGTTGGGCATGTTTCCCGCAAGGAGTTATAATTGTTGACAAAACTTAAAAGTTTAATTATAATTGTCAACAGCTAAATTATAGTGTGTTTACATTATATCATTATATTATATTGTAATTTTACTTTATATAACTCTTATAAAAGGTAAATGAAGTTAACTCTGTGTGACCATCAAGGCTGCTATTTGTGTGACCAGACATGAGATTTGTCTTTCATCATTGTCGTCTTTTTTTCACACGGTTTCATTTTCAATGTATCACTTGGGACTATTAGACATGTAGCATAAATAACAGTCTGATACCCCCTGATTTCTAATACCAGTTTCCTCCGTCAGATTTTCCCAGAGAGGGCGTTTATTTTTTATTTTTTTCAACCCAGCGATCATCCCTTCACAAGTTCACTCTTTTAACCTTCCAGCCTTCCACACCCCTCAAAAGAATAACATGACATTCAGCTATCAGATTTTCCCGTGAATGGAGAGGGAAACTGAGATATGATAGTAATACAAGAATAAGGAGAAGAAGAAGATGCTAAAATGCTTTCGTTGACCTGTTCTGTCCTGATGAGGTGTCACTTCTCTGGGGTCAAGGACCAACCATTGTTTTGGACAATTTCCCACCAACGCTGACTGATTCTGACCAAAACGGCCTCCTGTACCAAACACATCTTTTTCAACATAGTAGTCAATACAAAAATTCTGTAAATGTGACGGTACTTGTTTTTCCAAGTACTGTAGTTACTGTAAGTACAGGGGATCCAATGTTTCTGGATTTGACAGGGGCAGCGTATACACCAACAAGTGTTCTAGTCTGCCAAAATGCCAAACGTGCCAAATGTTGAAGTGTTTTTACCGTGGTATTGAATTGGGTACCGAGAACCGTGGAATTTCACTGGTATTGGTATTGACTATTACATTCTGGTGATGTGACATCACTAAACTCATATGTAAGAAAGTCCAATTAGAGACAATAGTGTAACACTTTACAATAAGGGTACATTAATGAACTGTTAGTTTATGCTTAAAGCTGGGGTATGTGATTTCTGATTGGTCAAAGTTAACATGAGCTGTACACTTTGACCAATCAGAGCGAGGCTCCGATTCTCTGTTCGTATTGGCTGTTGGGACTGTCCATTCACTGTCCAACTTTGTTGGTGTGTAGAGCATGTCAGGGAGGGACCATAGGGGAGGGACCAAAGAGAACAAGTGGAGCGGTTGAGGTATTTGGATTCGAATCTCTATCCCAACTGCCATTTTCTCCCCAAATCCTCCACCCCAGCTTTAATTGCTATTAACGGTTAGTTAATTCTTAGTTAATGCATAACAAGCATAACTGATGCTAAGTAAATGCTTGGTTAAACATTAACTATGCTTTGTTAACAAATTCTTAGTTACGCATTAACAAAGCATAATGGTAAGTTAATGCTTAGTGAATGCTTATTATAAAGTATTAACTAAGCAGTTATTACCGGTTATTTTATTGCTTAGTTAATGTTTAGTAAGCATAAAATAAGCATTATCTAACAGTTAATTAATTTACCCTTACTGTAGAATATTACCAACAATACTATATTGTCTTTTTGTCAGTTCCTTCAAAGTAATAACTCGCGTTCTGCACTATTTCCATCCGTTTGTAGCAAGTAGCAGGAGCAATGTAATTCAGCTCAAACATGTCCTATTGCTTAAGGGAAGAAACTGCAGCTGTTACAACACGTCCTTTTTTTTTACAGCCTCCACCTCCTTGTGGCAGCTGAAGGCAAACCGGCAAAGAATAGAGCTGCTGCAATTAAGGCTGAATTTGCCTTTCAACAACCCACTCTACATGTTGGAAGGCTGACTCTCCGCGGCTTCTCGTCCTCCAACAGTGCAGAGTGGGTGGGCAGCATCCCGGTTTATTCTCAGTGAGTGCTCCTTCCACCACACATCACTCTCAGAGGATACAGCGCTACAGTGAGAAATGATAAGATAACTTCCTTAGAGTTAAATGAACGAATGGGTAGAAAATGTAATCATGTTTGAGTTTTTTTTGGCCAAGATAACACTATTTAACACTATTTAGGCCCTTTAGCCGACGGTCATTGGAAAAAAAATTAAATGGGTAACATTATTCTTAGATAGACCTGCCGCCAACACATGAAGATGGTGATAGCTTGATTTTAGACGAATTTTCCCCCTCATTAAAAGCTTTGGTTATGTCTAAAAGAGGTAGTCAAGTTTTTCATTTCTTGATTATGTCTACATTTTATGTGATTTTTGAAACCTTCAAAGAATTATAATGATTCTAAAGATAGTTGAACAAGCAAGCACAGATTTGAGACCAGTTTAACCGAACCTATTGTACTACATGAAATTAGTGTGTTTGTGCCCGTGTGCATGTGATTTGTTTCCTAGTGTTGAAGGTTACAGGGCAGTGATATCAAGCAGTGACTGCCAAGTCTTGTCTGTACGTATGCAAAGACTTGCCTGAATGATTGCATAAGAGTGAAAGAAGAAACCTCTGACCCCAACCAGATACCATCCCACCAAAGCACAGTCCATTCCTCCATGTTTATCAGCTCGCTCCCCAGCTGCACTTTTTTATTTGTTATAACTCTACAACAAATTATATCAATAGATGATTGTTGTAAAAATATAAATATAAATCCATGTGCTATTATCTCTCAACAATGAACGAAAAAGAAAACAGTTGGCTTTTAGGATATATATTTTATTCTGCTAATTAACAGTCAAGTGTATCAACGTATACATTGTCATCCCACACAACAAACTTAAGCCCTGCTTCCAATGCATTTTAGTGGAAGACCAGAAGACGTCAGTTGACATTATTTTAGTCCATAAAACAAAGAGAGTATTTCCAGTGGTTTGCTTTTTCAAGAAATGATTGCTATTAACACTTTTTTTAAATAATGTATTTATACTTAAGTGTTTATTAAGCCAGAAAAAAATGGAAATAATGTATTTACATTAATGCCTGACAAATGTATAAATGAGGTCTTCCCTCTCACTATACCTGCTGGAAGGCCTTGGCTCTGCTCGTGGTGCAAATGACAGTGGAGCCGCCATTTGTTTTCTAGAGCAAGCCAATTTGTAATATTTTCAGCACAAGTCGGCAAGATATGAATAGAAATGGGTTGAAATCTGCTGAAATGTAATTTGTATCACTTAACCCACATGGAGCTTTTTAGTTTGAGAAATGTACAGGGAAAAACTAAGTCATCTCACCCGGGACAGTGGCTCTCAGTCTGACCTTATATCTGTATTACCAGTTCCAGTAATAATTAAAAAAGATAGAGAGCAATGCCACAGGCCAACGACAAACAATCAATCAAACAAGCAATGGATTCAATGCTAGAACCAAATTGATATACAAAGAGTGTCTATCCAAAGTTTTGTATTACCAAACAGCGATCTGATTTGTTATTTTGTACTTGTGTGCGTGGTTCTGAGTGATAAACAACCACAACATGAGCAGATCCGAGAGAATCACTAGGACGCTCACTGTTTATATCTTTATGAAACACGTGATTATGAAAATGTTTCTAGTTTGCCTCATCCAATCACTAAAATTTAAAAATAAACAGAGAACTTTCTTGATTGATTAAAATCTTGAGATAAAATGAATAATTTCATAATATTCAATATAATGACGGTTGATTACAAAACAGAACTAATTGTTAGACATCTTTCCTGTGAACATCTGAAACATTCAAGACTCATTAAGATGGTATCTTTATTTAGACCGTCAGCAACTCAATGAGATATTCTGAGTAGCCTACTGTATTTCCAGTCGTGTGCCAGCCAGGGCTTTCCTTCTGTAAATATTTATTTTCTGCATTTAGAATTTAAACTTAATATAGAGCACAGATGTGATACAGTATGACTCCAATAGTCCACCCAGTCTCCCACGGCTCATGCAATTGACAGAGCTTTCTTTTCAGACACCTTTTATTAGACTCTCATTGCCAGTGGGGAACTTTTAAATTATATCAAACCTTTAATCACCAATATGTGAGGAGTAAGAGTTACTAACCTGTTATTGCTGTGTTTTCATGTCCTGAGGTCACAGTAAAGGGCAGAACTTTGAAGGTGATTTTTATTTGTCTTTGGTTATTTCTAATTCCATCTTTAGGCTTTACACAGTTCATTATGCTTTTTGACCAGAAGCAGCATATTTAACATAGAGGACACTATATGTAGGGGCAATGGTATATGTGCTGCTTTTGCAAAGTGCACGCAAACTGCATTGAACTGAACTGGGTACGCCTGTCCCATTTTCATGTAGGCTATAAATTATGGAATATTCAGAGTTAATTGCCACAGGCAGGGATAATGTAGCAATTCATTGCCTCCAGCCTATTAAAACAACACTATTTTTATCTCTCTTTCTCTATATATTTATTCTCTCTTGGTGCCGTCTGGGGAGATATCTGCTTACTCACTTATTGCAAAAGGAGGGCAAAGTTTGCGCCCACCTGCCAAACTTCGTGAGCATGTTAGCGTCAACATATGATTGATGCAAATTGTTTAATGGATCGGGTGCTAAAACGAGGCTGATTGCAGGTACTATTTCTCCGCAAATCCTGGAGCTATTAGCGCCTGCAATCCAATCCATTTTTTCTCTCAACCTTTTGCTAAACCCCATGCTCCCACTGGCACATCCACTTTGTAGTATTTCCTTACTGTTTGGAAACTGGGCCTGCATGCTACCATATGAGAGTCAAGGCTAATATTAGCGGCTCTGTCCTGCTGTTTATTGGATTTGGGTAGGTTTACACTACAACACTATCTGACACAGCCTGGTTAGCCCTGATCCTAAAAGCCATTTCCCTTTGTAATGTTAAAAGTTACAGACACAGAACTGTTAAGAAATGAGAAAAATAAAACAAAATTCCTATCTTTGGCTTGCATTAATTAACCTCTCAGCAAAACAAGCTAAGGTAAGCTTAACAAGTTTACAGTTGTCAATATTGTACTCGCAATACTATGACTAACTATATCTACAATGCAATATGATTTTTATGAATATTTTTATTTCATAGAAATAAAGAAACAAGGCTTTGATGATGCATTTCTTTACAGCCCTAAACAGAAGACATAAATGTATAAAGCCATGTCCGTTTAGGGCTTCTGTAATTTTTAACACACGAATCATGAACTTGTGAGGACAATGCTAACTTGTTAGCTTTAGCTTTATTTCCAGTGTGAATCTCGCCTCTGTGATCAACCCTGTACTTGTGCAGTGGGAGAGCAGAAAGTTTGAGGCGCAGCAACAGTAAACTGAGAGGAGCAGGGCTTAGCAAACACTAATTCGGCCATTGTACTAGCCATTATGCTTCCGTTGAACTGTTGAGAGAGATTACATATTTAACATCTACTCAGGTCAAATGTTTCCGACTAGCTGAAATGTACAGACAAAGATGACTCGTTTTCCCTGTTAAAGGTAACATATTACGCTCATTTTCAGGTTTATAATTATTATATGGGTTTCTACTAAAAACTGTGTTCATGGTATTAGTTTAAATATCACTGCCAGTTAGATACAGGGGTATATGTGTGATTATCCCAGGTTGAGAAAGTGCTTAAAGGTTGGTAATGGGGTTGACTGGGATTTTTCAGAAAGGTAGAGACGGATAAAAAGAGCGAGGGTTGTTTTTTCTCATACTTTCTGAGTCTCTAGACAATACGGGACCCATATTAATGATGAAAAAACATGAAAAAGGAGATTTTCCATAATAGATTACCTTTGATATAATCAAGTGTGTTCCCCTATTTGTGATGAAAATGTTTATAATGTCTCTCATAAACAGTCCATGGTGTTTACGTATATCACTTGTATTCAAACTAACCAAGTCCTCCACTGTAGAATATTATATTATAATTAGAATAATAATTAGAATATATTAATTTTGTTCACATAAACTATATAATTAAAGATGAAAATCCACTGTTGATCGCCAGCTCAAATTTTAATAAATTAGTCTGGAGGAAGTTTCCATTGTCTGGAGAATGTCAATTTCACTCCACACTAAGTTGTCAATCATATATTGATGGACTGTGAACACCACAGATAGTCCCACCAAATCTATGAAATATTTCTCAAAACTACGCTGCCATGCTTTTTATGACTATGGACATCTGAAATATTAAAGAGTGTTATTTGTATTTCATAAAAACTCAATAACCATCTCAATGAAGCGAAAACAGGTAATCCAATGAGAAATAGATGAATTTCATCCTTGTATGATGGAAATCAGTACTGCTGTTTCTCCACCTTCAGCAGACATGTCCTCACTTATATCCTCATGTCAGAAGAATGACAGTCATAGGGCTCTTCACATCATGCTTTTCATTGCTCTGAAGTCAACAAAACAAGCAGCTACCTAAGGCTTAAATCTCTGATTCTTTAGGAGAGGAATCATATCCAGGACGGTCCTGCTCACTCACAAGCTCCGATGAACACTTCCTGTGTTTCTCCACCTCTCCTTCCTCTTCCTCATCCCTGCTGATGGAGACCAACTCGTTCTCATAGCAGAAGGAGTTAGCGCCGGATGTTGGCGATTTTCTGTCCTCCATGTCCTTGGCACTGCATCTGGGGGTCGATGTTACTTCGAATGTTTTGTGGAAATAGGCATAATCTACCCTGTACTGGCTCCTCTCCTCAAAGATAACGGGCTCAAAGCGGTGACCCCACAGGATCTCTGAGGGCAGGTAAGAGCTGCGCGCCTGCACTGTCATGGCCGTAGCTTCCACCAACCCTTCAAGTATAATGACTATCTCAAAGTCAGATGTTTCGAGATCTTGCTTGCTGATGCCAAACAGTGGACTTTCTTCATCAATCTCGTGTATGACAGTGAGGGGTGCAACCAGAAAAAGGCGGTCAATTCCTTTGTCATAGCCTACGTTCATGTCAAGCTGATCCATGGGGATATATTCACCTTCCTCTGTGTATCGGGACTTGACTAGCTCAGCTCGCACATGAGCTTCCACGAGTTGGCTCTTCCTTAGATTCGCAACCCTAATCATGAGGCACAGCTTCCCGTCACGCAAAGCGATGACTGCGTTGTGGCTGAACAGTAGAGTCTCTGCACGTTTTTTAGGCCTTGCCATCTTGGCCATGATGGCACCAATCATGAATGCGTCGATGATGCAGCCTACGATAGACTGAAAGACTACCATGAAGACAGCCGCCGGGCATTCCTCTGTCACACAGCGAGCTCCATACCCGATGGTCGTCTGTGTCTCTACAGAGAAGAGGAAAGCTGCCACAAAGGTGTTGACCTGCGTGACACAAGGAACAAAACTCTCGTCGTCTACGGGATGGTCCATGTCACCGTGTAGGAGGGCGATGGTCCAGTACGCCAGGCCAAATGATAGCCAGGCAACCACAAACGCTAGGCTGAATAGCAGGAACATAAATCGCCAGCGGACGTCCACACAAGTTGTGAAAATGTCAGATATGTACCGCTGTGACTTCTCGTCCATGTTTGAGAAATGGACGTTGCATTGGCCACTCTTGTTGACGAACCTGGTGTGTTTTTTTCGTCTTGTGTGAATTTTTCCATTGCCGAAACTTCCCACGGCAGGCATGGTACTTAGTCTGAGGCTGTCTTCTTCGCAGGACACGAAGCTATGGTGATTGGCCCTTCCCACACTCATGCCTCAGTGTGGCACAGCCACGTGGCTTCACACTATCAGCCCGACTCATACAGATCCGACCAGTCTGAGAGGAAGTGAACAGCCCGGTCAAAAAGAGTCTCAGTGTCAACTGGAATTGAAAAGGCAAAAAAGTAGTTTTCTGTAAAGGAGAGACAGGTAAAATATTAGTTTACAACATTATATATTATCTGCCACAATGTTATTTTTGTAAAGTATCACCAGAAAAGTGGAATATGAATGCATTGACCTTCAAAAGAGAAAGCATATTCTATACAGTAATGTGGAACATCGATTTGCACCTTAGCAATAGTACATTAACAATATGTTGCTCAGGCTTTTTACATTGTGAACAAGCCAACAAACATGATGTACATTTCCACTTACATTTCCCTAAAGTCTTTTCAATGTGAGAAACATTTTCTTCTCAGTTTAAGAATATCATACATTCTCTTTTTACGTCATGACACACATTGACTATATGTACTCTTGACTCCTTCCACAGACTTCTGCTACTTATGATGTACTTAAGATGTCTAGGAGGATTCTCTCACTGTCACCTCTAATAGTTTTAAGACCTTATGCCTAATAACAGCTGCTTGTTTGTAAAGCATGTTCATGTTCCCCTGTTGAAATAGTTGCTATTCTATCGATGCTTTTCCCTGTTAATAATACATTAAAAATGTCATTGATGTATTATCCAGTAATCTGAGTTTCAAAGCTACTGATTAATTTAAACTGGACAATTTAGGATGAACATGGAAGTCATTAAGAACACAGATTTCCACCCTACCTTTTATGGAGAAAACGTGTTTTCAGGGCAAGATAGCCATGCTTTAAGTATACTTGTCCACATTTACTTGTAGTAGACAAAAGCATACAATACACTTTCTGCCTACAACTCTCCCCTGCTGTGTTGGAAATACTGCGATATATACAATACATTTTCTGTGATCAACAAGGTACAGAAATAGCCAGCTAATTCAATGCCCTGCCATTTTCTGTGACGTATCTTCTCTTTCCTCCAGCTGGCACAACTATTAGAGGCACTAGAGAACTGATGTGTACAGGATTCCCATGTGGGGCTTAACTGGAAAATATGAGCTGAAAAAAAGACGGGGGCAAGAGAAAATTGTGTACTAGATGAGACAGCCTCAGAAACAAATGGTTTGATGGTAGGAATCAATGGGAACATTTCAGGCACATTAATGGAAACTTTTTTTTATATAAGGGGAACTTTATCCAGATTGGTCCCAACTGCAGCTTTCAGCATATCCAGTTTGATAATGGTAGGAATAAAAATCAACTTGCATATGTTATATTCCAGCAAATGGCATGTGTTGAGTTTTCTTTAAGTTTTATCAAGCCTGTACTGATATTAAAAAGAATGTTTTGAACAAGGCATCTACATATTATAGCAAGCTTCTTTGTTTAAAGTTCAATGTTTGCATAATGGTCCTGTTAATATGTAAACATTGTCAAGTCTCATAGTGCCTTCTCTTTATGAGGACACATTTTTTTTGTGTAATTCATGTTCAACGTTTGATGTACACAATTTGGAATTTTCCACCCAATAAAATCTACAATGCATTTGCAGGACGCAAGCACAGGCTTGCTTGCGATTCATTTAATAAAAATATGTCTAAACATCCTGTTTTTCACAAGCACATTATACCAAAAAGACAAACGCGATCCTAAGGCATTTATTAGAAACATGTTATATATATATATGAGTATACTGCTTGAATTTTAGGGTCAAACTCTCTATTAAGGTTATGGTCTCTATTTCACTCAACTTTAAAACAGCCATGCTGTATACATCTGTTGCCTCTGTTAGGCTGACACAGCGATTCATTGAAGTAAAAGCTAAAGTCATCATGCAACTTAAAATGGCATTAACTATGTTTACATGCACAGCAAATTCTAATTAAGGTCTTTATTCCGGTTAAGACAATATTCCCAATAAGGTGTTTGCATGAGCAGCAGCTACAGGAATATTCCTGTTTACACGTCAATCAGCATATTCTGAATAAACCAGCAACGTTCAGCTTTGGTAGAAGTGTCATGATGTCTGACATCTTTTCCCGGTAATAACTCCCATCCCTCCAAGGAAAATTAACATTATTTATGTCATTATCGTTGTCTTGCATTGTTTTGAGCCAAATATGACACATCTTATTTTAAGGAAACTTGTTGCATGTTTACACCATAGATAGTATATAAAAGGTTTACACACTCAGGTTTAACAGCTATAAACAAGGGCATGCGTCGCAAACTGTGGCAAATGCTGAAAAAGGCAGCAAAAACTCCGGACGGAATATTTATTCCAATTAAGGTGTTTACATGCCACCATAATGTGATTAAGAACTGAATACTCCAGCTGTCTTAATCTGATGGTTTATTCTGAATATGACCTTATTCTGATTAAGGTGAGCAAGAACTGCTGTTTACATGGTGATGTAGTTGGATTACAATCCATTACATTTAAATCCATCCTCTGGGTACCACAACATTCTGAGCAAAATTTAATGACAAACCATCCATAGTTGTTGAAATATTTCAGTATTGGACCAACAGCCGGATGTATTTGTAATGAATTATTACAGCCCTAATCCACTGACACTGTCTGCAGTTTGCCTTGATGGAACTTCACTCATGTCATGTCAGAAAGAATTGGTTGCCGCACCATCATACTGCAGACTTTAAGGACACGGTAGAAGGCACTTAAACTACAGGTCACAAGGTGACTTATTGTCCGAAGCTGACTGAGACGTGTTTACGGTTGCCTTTTAGATAATATTTATAAAGGTAAAAGTGCACTATGTAACTTTAGGTGTGTCAGAAAATAAATTAAATTAAAACTTAATTTTCATCTATTATTTATTTTTATTTTATTAGTCTTCATAACTGCATAAAGTAAACAAACTCTCCTCCCAGTAAAATTTGACCTTGGAACACTGTTTAAAGTTAGAAGGCTACCCTGAAAATGCACTGTTTCACGGTTGTTTACAGCGGCAAGGCACACCGCTTTGTTTACATACATATTCTAGTCTAATGTTTGGGTTCAGGTGCCTCAAAATACTTTATGTATTTATGATAACAGAATTATTCACTCAATATTTTAGGACATCTGGGAACACTATGGTCTAGCTGAGTGGATGAGTAGATAATTAGGTTATTCTCTATTTCTAAAACAGTCAAGATGAAGTCATACATAATAAAATTTACCTGATTGCTTTCAGAATATACAGGCATTAGGCAACTGGTATTTCATCCTTAATGAAACCTCAAAATTACCACCTTGAATACTCTTCTATGGAAAGAGATACATGAATATGTTGTATATACAGGTAACAAAACAACAGGTAATTATTAAAAGTAGATGATGCATTTTATATTTGCTTTATTTACAGGTTCAAATTGAAGTAAGTTTCAAATCATGAGCCTGCATTTATAGTACATAAATGAGTTCATAGTACATACTCCTGAATGAATAGATGACAACGTATTTGACATTTATTTGCCTGTAATTGAGTGGCTGTGCAGGTCCAAGCGCTCCAGTTGCTAGGAAGCAGTATGTTGAGTTTCTAAATTATATTAATATCTTGTTTTCTGTGCGAGTGCTCCTCGGCACTCACAGGAGCCACACTCTGCCTGCTCTGCTGTGATCTTAGTGCAGCAGAGATTAGTCTATTTCTCTGCTGACGTTTGTCACAAAACATCTCACTGAAAATGTATTTCAAACTAAAAAAGAGACTGTCTACAGGTCAGGGAATCTCTATACAGGGCAGGTTGCCGACAGTAATACATTCAAAGTTATTCTGTCTGAAGCATCACAAGCAGCTTACCTTGTGTGCAAGTGTTCCAAATCAATGTTGAATTCCAACTTTTTTTTTCCTCCGGGTTTCTTTTATCCAAACTGCTGCATGCCCGGCTTCCTTCAACTCTTCTCATCTGTTTATGGGTAGAACCACTCTATCCTCCTGAGGCAGAAAGGTAAATGGCCACAAAGAACCATGATTTCTATACGTCCTATTCTGGCAAGTCCTCCAATGTTTTTTGATCGATTGATATCCAGTTGATCAGAAACAGACAAGAAAGTAGAAAAAATGACATCAGTGAAGCACTTCAGTCATAATTCTGAACCTCAAAATAGCACAACGGACTTGATCGCAGCCACATTGAATGTGTGTAGGCTCACATGGCCTACAGGGTCTAATCCAATCAAAAAATCAATTCCTCACAGCTTATTTTAGAGTCATGGGCAGTCGACAGTCTTACACTTTCCTTACATATCAGCTTTCTGATCTTGTTCTGCTGCAGATCCCACTCTGTATCCCACATCCAGTGAACTATTGCTCACTGCTCAGCTCTCGTCCTCCCCCTCCCTTTCACGGTGTCACTGATACTTGGCATTTGGAGACTCCGCGCTCTTCCCTATTCCAGTGCTGGTCAGCAATACTCAGAGTTGAAGTTCCCAACTATATTATTCAGGAATGATGTGTACAAAATAGACCACAAAATTAACAGAACAAACTACATTTGTTGGTCTGATTACTCCAAGATTGATTAAGTTCAATTGAATTTCTGGTTATGTCACAGAATTGCTGTAAATGATGGACAATGCCACTGCTGCACATTTTTCAACCATGACAAACTTAATGGAAGAGATTTGCTGAAATATTAATAATACCTAGCGACACAGTGCAGAAATAGGAGAAAAATGAAGAGTCTTAGGCCATTAGTTGTAAGCCGGAGCGGAGCAGACAGAGGCGGAAAGTAAATAATGAATATAAGTAAATAGTCAATCTTCCTCATAGTTAAGCTTCATTTCACAGTCTATAAAAGAGAAGGCACATCATTGGTCATGGTATAGAATATATGGAAAAAGTATTTTTTTCACTATCATACCATAATGTTGTCTTTATTTTTTAACTAAAACCAAACAGTTCACAGAGTGGGTGGTGTGATGTCCATTATGACTCATTCAGAAAGCAAGGCAGCACCTGTTGAACTAGCTGGACTTTGAGGAACACATGTAGGCAGTTTTTTCCTGTTGAAAATTACTCGTTTGTCATATGTGTGTGTGTAATGTGTATATGCCCGGATAAAGGTGGACATTTAAGGAATATTTTGTGTTGCAGGCCAAATAAATAGTTGTTCCATTGATAAGCTTGGAAACAAGAGTATGGGTGTACAGCAAAGCTGGTGGCTGTACTTAGGCACAGTTGTACTGTGAGCTTAGTTATTAACGTCAACATGCTAACACCATGTTCAACTGACTTTGTGTAAGCATGCTATCTGCTATATGCTACCTAGCACCACACTCAAACTACGGCTGAGGCTAATGAGAATCAGTTTGGCAGTAGCTATATTTTTAACTTTAATTTTGAATGGCACTAGTTGAAAAGTCATCACAATGCCTAACCAAATGTTGTACTAATCCATCAAGTAGTTGTTGAGATATTTCACAGAAAAATGTTGACCGGCTGGTGGCGCTAAATGAAAAGTCAGATGATAACCATATGGAGGGATGCATCATCTGAGAACCTTAAATATCTACACAGAAATGCATGGCAATCTATTAAATATTTTTTCAGATATTGATATCTGGATCTGGTAGACAAATCGTCACAACAACATTGCCATTTCTAGTGTCAGGCACTAAAATAAAATATAATTGAGAGAAATGTCACTCTGCAACAAAGTGTGGGACACACACACTTACTGTACATTTTCATTCAATACCTCTGTTCAACCACAATTTATTTTCCAATATTTTATCCAAGTTAGTTTTCCAAAATATCCAAATTAAAATCCATCGGCTATGTGCAAGCTAAACAGCGTGTCCCATGCTGACTGCTCTGAATGGGAGTTAGTAATTCTTTGTTTGAGTTTCAGTGGACAGCAACAAGATCAGTAGTTCCTGTTCTGGCCTGACCCAGATTCACAAGAGGCCATCACAGAGATGAGTGATAGGTGGAAAGTATGTTTGACTCGCTTATATGACGGCCTTCAAGGAAGCTAGGCCATGGTAGTCCAAGTATTGGTTTTCTGATTATGATAGGAAATAATATTTGACCTCTGTAAGTGTTGTTGAATCTATGTTTGCTAAAGCGGTAAGTGAGATAGTTTACCTAACCTGCAAGATAAGAAAATACACTCAACAAAAATATAAACGCTTTTGTTTTTGCTCCCATTTTTCATGAGATGGACTTAAAGATCTAAAATTCATTCCAGATACACAATTGTACCATTTCTCTCAAACATTGTTCACAAATCTGTCTAAATGTGTGATAGTGAGCACTTCTGCTTTGCTGAGATAATCCATCCCACCTCACAGGTGTGCCACATCAAGATGCTGATCTGACATCATGATTAGTGCACAGGTGTGCCTTAGACTGTCCACAATAAAAGGCCACCCTGAAATGTGCAGTTTTGTCTCACAGCAAAATGCCACAGATGCCACAAGCATTGAGGGAGCGTGCAATTGGCATGCTGACAGCAGGAATGTCAACCAGATCTGTTGCTCGTGCATTGAATGTTCATTTCTCCACCATAAGCCGTCTCCAGCAACTTCGCACAGCCATTGAAGAGGAGTGGACCAACATTCCACAGGCCACAATTGACAATCTGATAAACTCTATGCGAAGAAGATGTGTTGCACTGCATGAGGCAAATGGTGGTCATACCAGATACTGACTGGTTCTGAGTCCCCAGACCCCCAATAAAGCAAAAAAATGCACATTTCAGAGTGGCCTTTTATTGTGGACAGTCTAAGGCACACCTGTGCACTAATCATGATGTCAGATCAGCATCTTGATGTGGCACACCTGTGAGGTGGGATGGATTATCTCAGCAAAGCAGAAGTGCTCACTATCACACATTTAGACAGATTTGTGAACAATGTTTGAGAGAAATGGTACAATTGTGTATCTGGAATGAATTTTAGATCTTTAAGTCCATCTCATGAAAAATGGGAGCAAAAACAAAAGTGTTGCGTTTAAATTTTTGTTGAGTGTATGAAAAGTATTGGGAATTAGCGGCATTACTGATTTAACTACATTTATCAGTAGCGTCGAAAATGGAGATGACTTCCAATACATCTTATGACAATTTAACAAAGGTTTAGGTAATGCCTCAAAAAGCCAACACAACTTACGTCAACTAGTCTACAAACACCAGCTCGAAACTTGTCAACAGCTAACCACTACGCCGCTACAATGTTTTCACTGTCTGAAATTAAGATGGGGGAGGTGTAAACAAATAAAAAATACCATACATTTGATCACAAAGATGTAATCACAATGTAAAAAATAAATAGAAAATAAAACAGCTCGAGTGTAGTGAACATAGATAGTAAATAATATGGATGTAGCATCCGGGCTGACCTCAGTTATTCACACGGCATCCAATAATCCTGGTTTGTGCTCGTCGCCATTTTGTGAGATTTTTACTCCGCCTCACATCGGGGGGAGGGAGATAGCTGACGTATACCTCCGAGGCAAAGTGAGGGACAACGGGCGGAGAGCTGTCACTCAAGAGATCGCGCCAATACATTTTAACCTCCGATAAAATAAAAACTAGCGTGGTCCAAAAAAATTCACCCCCCTCAGTGTTGTCATGGAGATATGACCTAAACATACAGACTAAAATGGTTTTGTGGACCAGGCTGTAAATAGGTTTAATAAGACTTTGAAAACGGCCTGTCTAACAAGTGAGTCAAAGAAAAACTGCTCGGTCTTGGTACCACCCCCCAGTGGCACTTCCGGGTTACTACAGTTGTGGTCACTTCCTTGTTGGATGCTGGTAAGAATCGTTGAGGTTGGGACTTGGTAGTGAACATACTACTCTTGTCATGTAAACTAACCTAGGTACATCTATCTGGAGGTATAGCTTAGTGAAGTGAAGCGGACACTGTGTAACATTTTAAGTAATTTATTAGCTAAAATCAATATCCTCATTCATAAATATGTCCTCATTGGTGTAAAATCACCTCTGCCAATAATCTGAATAATCCTCCTGAGCGGAGAATTTCAAATATTAATATTACATTTTCTACATTGAGCGGGTAAGTCTTATGGAGGAATCCATGTTGGTTGGAATGTCATCAGGTGCATTGTTTAGAATTTAGAATTGTTCTTGTCCTTGAAGGCCACTGTAGCTTCTGTTATTATTCGAAAGGGGTGGGGTTACCCAGGGAGCGTTGCATTCTAGAACTTTCTAGAGCTTTCTTGATGATGTCATATTACACAGTGCCCAGTACTGGCTAGCTCTGGTTACAGTAGCTTGGTCAACACTTGATATGACATTATAATATAATTAAATAATATATATTAGGAGTAACTCAAACTGTTTAGTAGCTTAGACATAGCAGACATTCATTGAGTGCAATCTTCAGCAGGCAACATAACATTTGGTGGGCTATAACTTTAATTACATAATAAGCCTTTTTAAACAGTGCATTTTAAACCGTAAAATACTTGGCACTTAAGTGTGTGTGCTTCTATGTGCAGGTGGGTTTTTCTTAGCTTTATGTCAACACTATGTAACTCTCATTGTACTGTTACTATGAATGTCTGGCCCTTAAATGGGTTATGGGTTCAGTTGAGATGGTAGACGTGAAGTGTGCTATTGGGACAGAGAGAGCCCAGCCTATACTTCGTACCTAGCGAGTTATTTAAAGGCCACCTCACTGCGGCAGGACAAAGTGGGCCAGGCTCTACCCCACTCAGGGCACGAGCTACTGCGTTTGATCAAACCTTCAAATCAGTAAACACTCTGGTTCAGTTTGTGTTGTGTCATGTGGTGGGTGCAGAAGAAACCATTCAGAGCTTATTATGGATGTTTTCTCAAAGCTCAGGCAGGTATAGGCATAACTGGTTCTGGTGCATGCTCTGGATCAAGAGCATGGCAGGTACTCTATAAAGACATCTGTTTTGTTGAGTCTCACCAGCACTCCTGCTGTTCAGGTTCATTCAAGGTGTGTTTTCCGCAATTTATGCCCATAGTTCTATTCTTTTTAGCTATATCTTAGTCTGCTGTTAACTCTCGTGTCATCTTGTGTTGCATACATTTGTAAAAGAGTTAAGCAACAGCTTGTAACAGACAGGGGAACAGCGTTGATTACAGCTGGAAAAACTGTACATAATCCAATGAGCTACAAAGATTGTTTTAAATTGTGTTGTTTTAGAAATGGTACACACTAATGATTCAAAGAAAGAATTCTTTCCACCTCTATATTAAAAACATTTTCCAAAAGTTGTGCTTAATCCAAAGTGGGGGTTTCTTGGGTTCCAATTTACAAAACATATAACACAGATGTACATACAGACATACATTACACAATATAAGGGCCATGCTTAATCCTAGGGATAAAGGTCTTAGAATGGTATGACTATTACCCCAGTATTACCCTGTTGTGCCAAAGTTATTACCCCCTCATTAACTTGTTGATATACATTGGAAAGTGTCACCACATTGGGTTAAAGTTGCCTGGTGTATTATACCTAGTTTTTCTTTTTTACTGGATAAATATATGAGTTTAAAAATATATACTTCTGGCAATTTTAGGAGTCTGAGCTATAACTTTCCTGCAGAAACCTCCAACACATCATTGATCACAAGAAAGAAAGAGAACAAATATGAAAGACAGAAATACTGTAGAGAATCTCTGTTGGCAGCCAATACCGACAAAAACAACCTGAGTGGGGAAGAGAGGCGTTGTGCACCATCAGAAAGAAATGCTGCGTATACGCAAGACAAAGGACAGGGAGCTGCTCACTAACCTCCCTGTCCCAGTTAGGGAAATAGTTTTTCCAGGCCAACCTAATCAACATCCTGCCTCATGATTATAAAGTGATCTCACCTTGTGACATAACTCCACTGAGACCTTGGCTCTACAGGTGGAATATCAGCTCCCACCAACTGTGAGGAGACATCTGCATTCAATCTAAAAATGTAATTGGATTAAGCCACATACCAGTGGGCAGTATAGTTAATTTTTTCCTAAAACAGCATTGAGGTTGATAGTGTAGGGTATTTTTGTGTATTACATGAGCAATTTTTAGCTCTTCAATTTATTGTCCTAGGGGAAAATAGGCTATATCGATCTGCTTCCGTTGAAAAGTCTAATTGCACCTTTCTTCTTTTTTTTATATTTTTCTTTTGGCATTTTTATGCTTTACTGATAGTGTAGAGACAGAGTTGAAATGGGGCGGAGACGGGAGTGACATGCAGAGGACGACCGCGGGCTGGAATCGAACCCGGGTCCGCTGCTGGCCAAGGCCCATGGGGGGGACGCCCTACCAACTGAGCTAAGGATCTGCATCAAATTGGAAAAGTGACTTCCATTAGCCTGGAAATCCAGACCTGCCACTAGGCGCTGGCAAATTAAATTTGCTGCGCCTGTTGGTCTAGACACTCTCCATTGAAGCTCATTAAATATGTCAAGAAATCCTGAGCTACCAATCAAATCGTTCTTTCTGATATGGGCAGGCCAGAGACCTATGTATGGCCCTTTATGTCCATGATGTATGGTGCTCAGGCGTGCTCAGGAGCGGACGTAACCGGATGACGACAGTGCTGTGCATGCGGCGTCGAAGCATGAACATATAAAGAGCGTCGAAGCCGTGATAGTAAACATCAAAGATGGCTGCAGATGTGTTGTTTGAGTTTGGGACGGCTTTGGCCGTGCTTTGGCCTCGACCCTTTACGATTTGTAAGACGGGACTCAAATCTTTCATTAGCAAGTAAGAGGAATGTTCTGTTTTCCACGGCAAAACTTTAATTCAACAGTTAATCCCGGCGTTAGCTAAACGAACTGGGCTTAAAGCTGGGGTGGAGGATTTGGGGAGAGAATGGCAGTTGGGATAGAGATTCGAATCCAAATACCTCAACCGCTCCACTTGTTCTCTTTGGTCACTCCCCCATGGTCCCTCCCTGACACGCTCTACACCAACAAAGTGGTGACAAAGTGAATGGACAGTCCCAACAGCCAATAAAAACAGAGAATCGGAGCCTCGCTCTGATTTGTCAATCAGAAATCACGTACCCCAGCTTTAATACGTCACCTTGTTCATTGCTCTGATTGGTTGTAGTGCTATCCAATTGCGTGCAGTGGCATTTTAAATGCACGCGTAGGAGCCGCCCCTTGAGTTGGGAATTACCATTGATCGTGGCCAGACCCTATATCGTTCTAGATATGGGTCTGGATTTCCAAGCTAGACTTCCATGACATGTGAGAGGAAAGGCAATCTGAGTTGTGGTTCGGTCAGCTGCAGTGTAAACACGGCTGAAGTGTATCATTGAGGGAAAAGGCATTTCAGGGTCTCAACTTCTGTGCTGGTTGTTGCTGCAATTGATCTTTGCATGACGAAATGGGCCACTTATTTTTGCAGGCTGAGCAGGTGCACAAGTACACTGGGGTTTCTGCATCAGCCACCGATCAATCATAAGGGCCGGGAGCAATAGTGGGGCAGCTCCACACAGCGCAAACCCCTGCAGGTGCACTACACCACTCCACACACAAAGGAATGCACAACCAAGCTGAGATTTACATTTGAGATGTATAGCAGAAGGAAGGAGGAGGAAACTGGAAGACATGTGCATAACATATCCCTAGTGTGGCTGTAGCTTGCCTGCTGACGGCACGCCTGCAAGAGATAATTGCCACAACTGCCAAGAGCAAAGGGCAGAAGCATTTGTATAACACTTTGGCAAATTGAAATACATCACACCACAATTGCTTAATACTTAACGCAGGATGGCATTGCTGTCAACAATTCAGCTCTGTCTCCCAGTACCCTACAGTATTTACAAAAATACAGAAAAAAATTCCACTTGTTTGTTTTTATCTGGTCCTTTCCCGTTCTTCCTTCATTAAAGGGTCAGGAGGTAGGAAATGGAAAATATTCATATGTACTTATTCACATTATAAATTTACAGTATAAATTGCGGTCTGTGTTCTGAAATGTTACCCGGTTTTCGTCAACAGAAGAAAGATTCAGAGGTAGAACAGCTAGAAAAAGGACCTCTAGAGATTATTAAGATAATTTTTTTCAAACTAATATTCATCCAAGGTCAAAATAGAGCTTTCATTTACATTTATTGTCAGAAACTTTGAATCTATTGGATGATACTGTGGCGTGTAAACTCCACCTTCCCAGTCCAGGTTTATAGATCTCTCATTAGGTGTTTAAGATGAAAGAAACCCCACTGTTGATTTGTGAAGTGAAGAAAGCTCACAGGTGCATAATGGTATCTATGATGGATAATATTATAGGAATCAGCTTTGCTCTTTCAAAGTGTCACATGACTGGAGTTTCACAGGGAAGGAAAGAGTTGTGTTGGGTGTTGGGTTTTAACGAGGTGCGATGTTCTTCACTAGGAACTTGACTCCAAGGATCACAGCAACATCAAGATTATAGGTCTTCTGCACAGACACTGAGAGTTATATGATCTACAATTCACATCAGATCTCTGAAGGTGTAAGTATTTATTGTTAAGGATCTGTCTTTCCACAGAATCAAATTGGACGGACTAAATTACAGTACAGTGAGAAAACCCGCTCATAATAACTTTCCATGTAACAGGTAAACTGAGGCAAGCTGAAACATATCCCTGAGTTTATCTGAGACTGGGGTTGTCACTTTACTCACACCAAACTGCTACATTACACTACATCATTCTATTGGAACTTAATGTACTACAGTTACATATACTTATCCACCTGTTCATACATGCACACATCAAAGTATACATAATGTTTACCACAGTATCATTTTTTATTATGTGTGTGTGTGTGTGTGTGTGTGTGTGTGTGTGTGTGTGTGTGTGTGTGTGTGTGTGTTTGTCCCAAGTGAGAGCAGACATCAGTGTTTTCCTGCCTCATCCTCCTCATTAGCTGAGAGCTCAGGTCCACACTGTGTCACACGGTGTTACTAAATGTCTGGCTACACATCCAGAGATCTTGATTCAGTTTTTTGTTGACCAGACACCCCGCCCTCACTCTGTGTAGTTATCAAGTTCCTACCAACTCGGCTAAATCAATACTGGGTACAGTTTATTTGACTGTACCTGACAGAAAGACAGTTTTGGACTCGGATGCCATGAGTTCATTTCAGAAGATACTTCCTCTCTCCTATTTATATCCCACTATGTGAACCAGAACTGGAGACATGCTTTCAAAATCACAAATGTTAATGCATAAATGTAACCAATTGTATATTTCATGCATTTTGTGAAACATTTTATTTCTGTGTTGGACGTGTACTGGCTACAAAAACAAATCTCCCTCTTGCACAATAAATACGATCTATCTTTACAATATCACAGTGATAATAAGCCTTTAAGTGTAGTATGAATCAGTAGTAAATAACTTATTTGACTATCAAACTAATAAGATCAGAATGCTTTATTGTCTGTTTCTACATAACTGAATGATGCCAGAATACAAAATCTTCATGCATTATGATTGTTATTTCCACATATTGATTTAAAATAGAAGACAATGATAACCTTCCTTGTTCAAAAATGTCTTTAATTTTAAAGTTTAAAAACAGATACAGGTGCACCGATATCCACTAAGTTTCCAATTTGGCTCTTCTGGGAGAGCAAATGCTGTTGTATGCTACATCTAGTGGTACAATATGGTAATGACAGTCTTCATAAAACTGATACAACATTGAGTAATTTTCAAAAACACAGGCATTGTGCCTATATTTTATAGTGTGCAATGTACTGAAAATTAAATATAATTTATTTGCAATAACTCTGTCGTATTTGATGGTAAACATTTAGAAATGTTTATCTAGAAAAGCCAATGTGTGTTGCTCCCTCTAGTGGTGTCCTCATGCATTTCTCTCTCTCTCTCTCTCTCTCTCTCTCGCTCGCTCTCTCTCTCTCTCTCTCTCTCTCTCTCTCTCTCTCAAACACACATAAATAAAACAAACAGCAATCTCAACTACTTATTACGCAATAAAAAAAGAAAAGAGAAAAAAAGTCAAACGTAGCCATATTTCTTCTGTCTTTAACCTGCTGTTTCCACCGATTCTTCTTGTTTGGATCAGACTGAATCAAACAGCTTCATTCTTTCTTGGACTGAAAGACTTTCTTTTGTCTCTCTCTGCAAAAAAAACACACATAAAAACTCAATAATTTGAACGTTTCATAGTCAACCTTTAAAGACCAAAACCTTCCCTCAACAAAAAAAAAACAAGATAATTAACACTGCACTTTCTCGTGTGTGCTTTACAACTGATCATTGTATTCAAAAGTTGAGCCTCATAAGTCTGACCCTTAAAGACACTTATACCTTCTATACCTTAAACAGGTCAGAGATATCTCCTTTTGATGCAGCAGCAAACTTTACCTTTGATCTCCCTCCTCTGATCAGGCGTGTAAGAGATGATTTGTCTGTTTTCTTCTGAAGAACAGCATTACTCGTGTTTGTCCCAGTGTCCTCCTCTATGAAGACAAGAGGGCGGTAGCAAGGTCACCGGGGGAATAAATTAAACTGGTATCCAATTTTGAGAAATACGTTTATTTGCTTTCTTGACGAAAGTTGGATGAAGAGATGGATAGAGGCGCTGAGTGAGTGGATTTTGTTACCTTTGGACAAAGCCAGACTGTTTCCACCTGTTTCAAGTTATGCTATGCTAAGCTAAGCCAATCGGCTGCTGGCTGTTGCTTCATATTTATTGCACTAACAAGAGTAGTGTTATCAATCTTGTCATCCAACTCTCGCAAAGAAAGCAAACAGGTTTACTTCCCAAAATGTCAAACTTTTCCTTTAATGTCGTAACATGCATTCAGTCAACCATGTGCCGACAAAACACAAAATACAGGGTTCACATCAAACCAGGCAGCGCTATTCCAACTAATTAAAGGTTAAACACCTGCCTGTGTGTGTGGGAGTAAAAATATAAGTTAACATAAGATTTCATAATTTACACAATGCAAAAAAAAAGGTTTCTCACGGAGGCTCTGTCCTGAAGCATGTCTGCCTGGAGACCAAGTGGCGAACTTGCCATCATGATGCGGTTCGTCCGGGCTGTTCGTATAGAGCGTCTTGAGCTTCTTTTGGGCATAGATCTTGTCCTGTGACACACAACACATACATGTCAGTGTGAAACTATAGATTGTTATTTTAGTTCAAGAAAGTTATTTTCATATAAATAAATAATAAATATATGCCTTTACATATAAATTAATGTCAGTTACATTCAAGCCATCGACAAACAAATGGACACAAAGTTCAGCTCCACAAACTTCTCTGTATTTCTTAGTATGGCAGCGTTTACAAAGTGGTGCAGGAGCTCAGAAAAATCCCAAGAAACGCACAAGAAATGTTTCAGTCGTTGATTTTACTGCTAAAAAAAACCTGGACCTTACAGCAACAGGTATAAAATATACAGTATGTGCGATCACAGGATGCTAACCTCATGAAAAAGCACAGACAGTGTTATTTTCATTAGAATTACTCATCGGGGCATCAGAAGATACACTATGGCTTGTGCTTAATAATGTTGTTTTTTATGCCAATTGTTATTTATATCAGTTTTTATGTGAATATAACATGAAAGGGACTTTGTTATTGTGACATATTTGCTTGGATTATTTAACATGTATACTCATCCACTAATGTGGGTGAATACAAAATGTTTTTCAAGAATGAATGCAGAAATAGTCTAAAGATTACTTGTGTTATATCATCCTGTAAGCAGCTAGAAGTTTAAAGAGATTTCAGTACCATTCGAGCAAGCTTCAACTCTTCCCTGAGAGCGCGACCTTCCTGTCTGAGAAACTGCATTTCTGCCTCCCTTGCACGCAGAATCACCTGGAACATAAAGTACGCTAGTTAATATTACAAGTCTTCAGTTGTGTGTTTTAAGGAGATTTAAGTGAAAACATTCACTAGATCTTATGGGAAATAACCTATACCTTTTTCTTCCCACACTATCATTATGTAACCTCAAATTGGATTTGCAAAAGATAAAAATTTAGTCGGAAAACTTGGGTCTTTTCTTGGAGTTTTTTCTTATTTATTTTTTTGGGGGGCATTTTTATGCTTTATTGATAGTGTAGAGAGGTACAGAGGTGAAATGGGGCAGAGAGGGGAGTGACATGCAGAGGACGACCGCGGGCGGGAATCGAACCCTGGTCTGCTGCTGGGCCAAATGTGGGACAAAGGTGGAGGTGATAGTCTTTTTTTCCCAGACACTTACCTCCATCTCATAGAAGTCGTTGAGCTGAGGGGCAACATGTGGTTGTTTTCCATTTAACGAGTGATGTAGCTCTGACATTTCATCTGTGTCTCTCTTAAAGGATAACAGCGGACAGAGAAAGAGAAGATACACAGACAGCTGTTTAGAAATGGCTTTAGAGAATACACACACACCAGACTGTTTATGCCGTCAAGATGTTGATTATGTTAATCGAATACTAGTGAAGGATACTCGGCTTCACTGTCTGAGACACATCTTTAAAAGGACATGTTAATACCTGCTTCCTTTTGAGCTCCTTCAGCTCCTGGTTCAGCTGAGAGTTTTCCAGGCATTTCTGAGTGTGCTGAACGGACAACACCTCCAACTCCTTGTGCAGTGACTGGATGTCCTTACTGCAGTGGCAAAGCACAAGCACTGGTCGTGTTCCATAGAAAAACATGTACTGTATATTTGTATATGTTTCCATTTTTTCCCCATGCTGTTTCCCAAATATCTCTTCAAAAACAGTTTAATGCATTCAAAGAGAAAACCAAGAATCATACTTTAACCCATTATATTGTTGTAACTCCGCATACGCCCCCATACCATATACTCTGAGTTATCAATTTACTCTGCGAGTAACACAACACAATACAGTAGCCCTACAATAAATGAAACAGTTATAGAGCTAGAGTTGTATAGTCCATCTGCCATGTTGAGAGATATAAAGAAAACACTGACGGGACCAGCTGTCACTCACTCATGCTCAATGTGCAGTTGTGTGATGTCAGCGGTCTCCTTGACTTGCTGAGACCGTCGGCTTTTCTCCAATTCCTGTTTATGGGCTCTCCTCATTGCTGCAATGGCTGTAGAAAGATTTGACAACATGAACAATTGTTTACCGTTGTTATCTTGAGTAACTTTTCTTCTGTTAGTCTTTGACTTACTTTTCATGATTTATTGTGTATTGAGGTTGCTTTTATACCTTTACCTGACAATGTGGCAGCTGTCTCTTCCTGCAACAGCTGGTCTTTCTCCTTCAGAAGAGCTACCACCTCCTTCTGGTGCTGCTGCTGTAGATCGCCTATCAGATACTTGTGCATTTCCTCCATAACCGTGAAACCTTCATCACAGGATGCCTATGTGGAAATTTTGAAAAATATCTCCATATATATTTACTTAACATGTATAAGAAGAGAGTCAGATAGTCAATATATAGTGGTAGTGTAGGCTGTCATATTCATACAAATCGTTTTTAGCAATGATGGATACAATTAATACATATATAAGTAAAGGGGTTTAAAGCTATAGTGTGTAACTTCTGTTGCCCCCATGAGAAATGAGTTATTACAACAACTCTGTCAACTGAAACAGTTTGTGGGTGCTTCTTGGGATTTTTCTGAGCTTGTGCGCCAGTATCGGGGGGTGACCCCAGTTTGTAAATGCTGCCCTACTGAGAAATACAGAGAGAGTTTTGTGGAGCTGATAGCCTTTATCAGCTTTGTGTCAACTTGTTTGGCAAAGGCTTGAATTTAATCAACGTTAATTTATATTAAAAAGTTACACAATAAAGCTTTAAGATCTAAAATTAGGTGAAAGTAAAACCTTTCTTACCTCAAGATCCTTCTGGTAAGCCTTTCTCATGGACGCTTCATCACCTCCTGCCATTCGGTTCCCGAGCTTCTCTTTGGTTTTCCTCTCCATGGCAGTCTGGTCTGTTAGGGACGAGGTCCTTTCAGAGAAAGAAGGTGCATCTGGGCAGGGTTTTGTCTGCTTCTCTTTGGTAACACCAGACTTGGTGTAGTAACATTGCAAGTGTTTCATCTCCTCTTCGTGGATCTGCTGCAGGTCCCTTATCTTCTCTTGAAACGCTGTTTCCAAATTTTTCATCCGTCCCTCGTGATAATCCTTGATTTTCCGTGTGTCGTCCAGGAGTCTCAGGTGCCCAGTCTCTACGGATTTGATCTTTTGATCAGCACGCTCCAATTCCTCTCTCAATGCACTGTTGTCCTCCTGGAGTCGAAATATGGTTTGATTGAAAGCCTCCTGCTCATCATTCAGTGTGAAATCCTCCTCTTGGCACAAAGCCTGCAGCTTGCCCTGTAACACTTCACACTGCTGCATCTCCTGCTCCAAATCCAAGTAAAGCCTGTCCGACAAATAAATCCACCTGGCCTGGTCCTGCATCCACTTTAAGTTGGCTGCAGAAGAATTTTCCCAGTCATGGTCCATACTACACTCTTCTGCATCGCCATCAGAAATCTCCTGGCAGAGTTGGCGTAAGCATTTGGCCCTTCTTTGCAGCCTGGATACAAATCTCTCTAACCAGTCTGTTTCTTTTTTTGCCTTCACCTTTTTGTCATCAGATTCCTCCTCATAAGGAGACAATTCTGAGGGACTGACATCTGCCAGATCCCCCCTTTCATGCTCCACTGCTTGTTTATTTACTTGAGTCACACTCTCGTATTGCTGCTGCAACTTTAAGGCGGAGTAAATGAGCTCCGCTTCTGCACAGACTCTACCAATGGCCTCCTCTAAAGGTTCGTCTTCAGCACATTTTTCTGTTTTTAAGGCTATTCTTTGGGCGATAACTTGTTTGTACCTGCATGCCACACCCCCCTCATCTGCTCTTGATACTATGGAACTAACACTGTGTTGATTCTGGAGGACGGACATCATTTTGTCCAACACAAATAGTTCTCTAATTAAAGACTTCCCGAGGCTCTCCGTCTCGTCCTCTGGGGGTAGCGTATTAGTGCGATTACCTTTACCTCTTACGTTGCCCTCAGCTCCAGCCAATGTCTGATTGTCGAGGATCTTGTCCACTCCCTTGCTGGCGTTTTGCGACTCATGCTGTTGTTTCATTGCATCCGCCTCTCCTTGCTGAAGGCAGGCGGCGATGGTGGCCAGTTGCTTCTCGAAATCGTTGATGTTAAGCGGAATGGCTTTGAGCCTCTCTCGGCAGGCTTGCGTGATGTTCAGTGCAACCTGGAACCGACCGGCCAACATCCTGCAGCGGTTCTCTGTCTCCAGGGAGAAGCGCTGGCTCTGCTTGGCCTGACTGTGCAGCAGCAGACTGAGGTGCTGGTTGCTGGCTCGGCTTTGGGTGAGCTCGGAGCAGACGTGGGGATCCTGGCAGCCCACGTGACACTGGCTCTCCTCCAGACTTTGCAAGATGTCCCTTAGCTTCTCCTCTGTCGCGTACAGCTTGGTTTCCAGAGTCTGGATCACGGACATAAACCTTTCTGCGTCATCTCCTGTACTGCCAACGTTGTGGTAGCCGTTAGACAGCTGCTCACTTTCTGTTACTTCTTGGGTGAGAGGATCCATTGGCTGTTGCTGTCTCTCCTTTTGTTGACCAGGCAGAGAAGAAGAAGAAGAAGAAGCAGAAGAAGAACATGTGCAAACTTTCAACACTTCATTCAGCTTAACTTCTGTCTCCTCCAGGCTATTCCCCAAGACTTCCATCTTCAGCAGCACTTCACTCAGCTCTTGCTCCTTCCTATCCAGGAGCCTCTCGTAGCCCTCTCGTATCTCCTGTGTGTCCCCCTCCCTTTGCTGCGCCTGCCCTAAGGCCACCTGGAGCTCCTCGCAGACTCTTTCGTAAGCGTGCTCCAGATTGTAGTATTGCGTCTCGTCCGTTTTCAGGCGGCTTTGAAGCCTGCCTACTTCTCCGTCAGCCTCAGATAACTGGTTCTGCAGATCCTGACAGCTACGGTCCAGCTGCTCTCTTTCCTCTTGAAGTTTCTCTACGGCAGACACGGTGCACGCTAGCTCCTCTTGAAGCTGTTGTTGGGCCTTTTCGATTTCCCTGCTCCATGCCTCAGTCTTAATCAGGCTCCCCACCTCCTCTTCAGCCTGGTCCAGTCTCTCCTGGAGGTCTAGGGAGTGTTGCTCGGCCTGTTTCAGGCTTGCAACCAAACGCCTACGTTCACGGTCCTGGCTTTCCTGAAGGAGCGTGAGGTGCTTCTGCAGGCGGGATTCTTTCTGAGCCTGTGCTTCCTGGTGAGCGTGAAGTTGGGTGGTCACCTCTTTGAGATGTTTCTGCAAGCGATCTGCCTCCCCCTGGAGACAGTGCAAACCCTGCAACTCCTGCTGCAGCTTTGTGGATCGCTCCTCAGCCTCCCTCCTGTGCTCCTCGCTGACGCCCAGCTGGGACTTCAGGGAGGCCACGCAGTGCTCCCACTCCAGCCGCTGCTCGTGAAACCACACGCGATCTTGCTCGAGGTGGGCTTGTGCCAGTGCTGTGGCATCACCTGTGACCAGTACCTGCGCTTGCTGAGCCAAGAGGTCAACTCTTCGCCGTAGCTCAGCTTCTCGGGCTTCCTCCTGACTCGTCGTCCGAGCCTCCAGCTCAAGCCGAAGGTCGTGGTTCATCTTCTGCAGCCGCTGTACAGTCGAAGCTTGTCCGGTAGATGAGTTGGAAAGATGATTGTTCTACAACAACAGAGTTAGGTAAGATAAACTATATTTTGCATTGACATTTTAGTGTATCTTTTGCAAATGAACTTTTTCTGTTAGGAGATATTTTTTTGTAAATATACGTGTTAAATCACTTTATATCCAAACAGCAATCAATTAAACAGTATGCACAGTTCCTAAAACAGGTCTCCCAGTCATTGAGCTTTACAGTAATTGCCAGATACATTTTGAGTATCCCGCTCGTTTCTATCCAATCAGGAGACAGAGCGCTATAAAGAGGCAGGTCTCTGTGCCTGTGAACGATGGCTCGCTGCTCTACATCATGGCACCATCGGACGAAAACAACTGCATGTTCATCCGGTGGTGACGTAAGGACAAGAGAGGGGACTGCTAACTGCAGTCACTGACAGCAAGTTAGCTAATCGGACCAAATCACTTACTTCTCCTTTAAGGCGAGACACAAAACTGTAAATTTTGAGATTTTTGTGTATTTTGCTTCCATAACATGTCTTCTTTCATACTGGTGTAAATAAAAGGTCCAACATGTAAATCTAGGTGTTTATATTACATAACTTTCTCTGTTTATATCTGTTTTTTTCCTCCTACACAACCATTTTTTGCCATTATCTCAACTTTTGTTTTTGCTTTCAATACTATGGAGCAACAGTCTCAATTTCTAAAGCACTTACATCAACTTTACATTCCATAATCATTCTTAGCACTATTCTGAAGGTTATTACAGATTTATTTGCTCAGTAGTTTATTTAGGCTGTAGCCAAAATCTTTTCTGTAAAAACTTTGGATACTAATTTGTTGTAAAATAAAATGTAAACATGTAAATTGTACGACAGTGATTTTCACCTAACAACGCCATAGAATACATCCGAGAGCAAAACCAAATGATCTTTTATCCAGTCTTGGACAATGTGCAATGGGGCATGCTTTCAACAACTGAAAATACCGTATCTGCAGATTCATCCTTACCCTCCAATGGCTCTCCCTCTCTTGTTGTAGCTCAGCCTGCAGATTCCTGTTCAGCTGCCGAAGTCGAGACAGTTCCTTCTGTGTTTGTTCCAGCTGTAAATAAATTAAACAAACTTTCATACAAAAACAACATATTCATATTTTTTATATATTCAGGTGAACATGCTTTGCTTAAACAAAACTACACATTTGCATACTTTTGTTTGTCACAGTGTCTGACACCAGATTAAATTGCTTGTTTTTTTTCCTGTTAGTGGCACCACATTAGTTTGGGATGGCAGAAATGTGGAATTACAAACACACATGGTCTCACCTCTTTGACTAGTAGCCCAGTTTTCTGTTGCTCAAAGGGCAGCTTTTCTATCACTTTCGTCCACTCACGGACCTTCAGTTGCTCCTTGCTCTCAGGTAGGATTTTAACTTGTACGTTTGATTTGTCATCAAAACATTCGTCATTTGAAAGCGTTGTTGTGGAAGTAGAGCCGTCACCTCCTGCACCGTCAACACATGATGAAGCATCTGTCTCACCTGCAACACAGAAGGTGAGGCACATAAATGAATTTAGCACAGTGTGAATGTTATCTAATGTAATAAGTATATGCAGAACTGAATAGGATGTAGGAGTAATATATTGAATTAAAGCTAATGCGTAAATTCTTCATATAAATAAATGTCGGTTATATTCACTATTGCTTTAAAAGTACAGGCCACTCATTTAAAAATCAATTATTAAAATAAATCTGTGATGACGTTATTCTTATTTGTCATTTCAATTATTCCCTAGTCTGTGTAGTTGCAACAAGAAGCCTACAGTGTTGACAGGAAGCACCTTCACCCTGGTCCCCGTGCTGTGGAGCAGCGGCGGTGGGAGACGGAGCAGAGGACGGAGAGGGGGAGACGGGGGAGGACAGAGTAGAGGGGGAGCTCATAGACGATGGAGAGCCTTCAGCAGGACTCTGCTCGCTCTCCGGCTGCAGTTCGGTTTCCTGTTCTGTCTGCTGTTGATGTGTTTCCTCTGCAAAGTCGCTGTTTTTCTGCTCATGAAAAAAGCTGTTTGGGTATTCGGCTTCATCCAGATTGTCAGCCGACAGCGGGTCCGGTGGCTGCTCTGATAGGGAGCTGTTAGGAATAATAAAAAATAAACTTCTTTCAAATGAAAAATCATTTTATACTCTGGGTTGTTCCTTTGTGCTCCCATGCATTACTTTACAGTGTGTATGGGGAAATACATATAAAACAAACACCACTCCAATCTTTATGCTTCAAAACAGAGGCTTAAGCATTGTAAAGGAAACCCCCCAGGGAACCAACAAACCTTTTTTTATTGAATGAATGTATACAGCAACAACAACATAAAAAATAACAAAAAGTATCCACAAGTTGTTTACAATAAGAGGATGTCAATATGACTTAGGAGGAACTTGTGTATTCAATAAACCCTAAGTGAGGAAAAATGCAAAATGTCATTGTATTTCAAGTAAAGGAGTTAATCTATGGAACAGCTGTAGTGAGGAATTGAGGACATGTTGTACATGTAAGTTAACAATACTGTTTAAAAATAGTATAGTGAATAATGTGTAGGTAATGACAAAAAAAGAAGAAAAAAGGAGGTTTACGATGATGAATACCTGTGTTTGTCTTGAACTTACTTTGCTTATACAGTATGATCGTTTTTTTTGTTTTTTGTTTTTAAAATATGTTTTTTATAGGAGTAGGCATTATAAGCAACAGCTGGTCATATGGGTTGTTAATAGATTGTATAGCTCAATTGTTGTTGTAGTTGAAGTCAGTCAGTCTGAAATGAACTTCAAACTTCATATACAAAACTATAATTCTGCCACTGGAATGCATTGTATGTACAACCATGTCTGACACCAATCATGCAAGAATTTAATAGTATTTAAATAAAATAAAACAGCTCTGTTTACCTTGAGACGTCAGTAAGACTAGGCCCCACATTTTTCAACACCGCTTGGACCAAGTTGCATTTCATCCCAGAGGTCATCGCACAGAGGGTGGACACTCCGTCTCTGGTCTGTGGGAAAATAAACATAATAAATTACTTTAAATCTTTAAAGATGCACAATAACTTTGGGTGTGTCCAAGAACTTTACTGTTTTTTTAAGATATATTCTCATAACTAAATAAATAAACTTTCCTCACTGGAAAATTGGATCATGTAACACTGTTTGAAATTAGAAAGCTACCTGAAAAGTAACTATATCACCTTTCTTTTTACGAACATAATGCCTCATTGCAGTCTAACTTTTGGTTCCATGTTCCTTCAAATCTTTTTGTTTTCATTTGGTATTATTATTCAATACTAAGAATGACATGTAGAGTATGTTTGGTAAATGAACTGCAGTGTCTGCAAATGTAAACAAATCCTGCACTGAAACTGTATAGTGCACCTTTAAAGTGTGTTGGTTTTAAAAATTGGATTCCAGTTGTATTAATGAACATATACATTTACCCTCAACACAGAGACAAAAGCAGAAAGCTGTCTTGACATCTCTGACATGTGTAGAGCCAATAAGTCCAGACACAGGTTAAAAGTGTGAATATATGTATCCATAAACAAACAATACAAGTAAACGCTAGTACCTGTGTATTTAAGTCGTGGCAATGATGATCACATGCTGTGGTGGAAACCAAAGACACCAGTGGTCTAGAGGAGCTGCTTGTTTTCATATTTTCAGCATCATCACCATGACACTGATCCCTGTAATGATGAACAAAACGGGTTATAACTGGTTGAAATAGCACGAAACACCACACAGAGTAACCACGAAAAAGAAGCCTTTGAAATAGATCAGCAAACCTGAGCTGCTCCTCAGAGGTGGAATTCAGGACTTTCTTTTCAGTGGTCTGTCCTTTTTTCACTTGTGAACATGAACACTTGGGAACCGGATGGTGTAAATCTGTTTCAGAGACAGCAGGACAGAAACAGCAGCTGTATATAAAACAGTTTTAGAAGCCCTTTTAGTGATATTTATCTTGGTTTTATTACATCACCTTTGCTGCGGTGCAACTCAAGAAATAACTAATAAATGGGATCTATTGAAAATACATCACATTTAGATTTACAGTATATAATTATAGGATTTCAGATTGGATAATTATTTTAAGTAACTACAAGGAACTTTTAAATATTTCTGAAAACGGTCTGATTTTTCTTCTGATGATCATACATTATATGAAACAGCAAACGACACCATAAGTGCAAAGAACACTATTTAAATAATCTTTCTAAATGCCTTTGTCCAGGTATGCTCACCCAGGAACAACAGCTGGCGTAATAAAAAAAAACAATATTTCTTTTGTCCAATGGGGGGGTGCAAGAATTAACACAAACTTAATGGTTCCTCGTAGCCACTTTAAGTCAGATAAATATTGTGTAAAAACTTTTGAGAACAACCTCGTAAATAAAAAAAACGAGTGAAGTTACCTTCTCGGCTGGACCTCTGGTCGAGTCTGTTGAGAGAGCGGCTGCTTCTCATGAACGGTGCTGTCGTGAGAGAGGAGGTGTTCAGGGACGAGAAGCTGCGGCTGCTGCAGAGGCGGAATGACGTCCTGGCTGGGCGAGGTGCTTGTTGTCTGGCGCTCTGGTGGCCAACGCTGCCTCGGTTCAGACTGCCACCAGCCTTAGTGCCACCAGCCTTAGTGCCACCAGCCTTAGTGCCACTAGCGGTCAAGTCACTTCCCCTGGGGAGGCTGAGGCTCCTTCCAAAAGCAACATTGGGTTTAGACACACTGCTGCCAGCCTGCTTACCTCCACCGGATGCAGGTGCTGTTACTGCTACTGCCTGTTCCTTTGAGAGACAAAAAAGAAAAGAGAGTGGTCAAGGAAAATCAGTCACAAAAAGACAGTTCTACACATTCTGCAGTTTTGAAGCTGCACCTCTTGTTAACCCAAATCCCAATTTAGACTCTGTGACACTAACAATCTAATCTCCATCGGAGAGAGAACCTTTTTAATCCTTACAAGAACTCTTAATTTGCTTAAGTACCATCTGACCGACACTGTGGTAATGGCCAAACACACACACACACACACACACACACACACACACACACACACACACATACACATGAACACACACGCGTGCGCACACACACACACACACACACACACACACACACACAGACACACACACAGACACACACACACACACACACACACACACACACACACACACACACACACACACACACAAACACTCTCACACATTACACTTAATCACACTTGAGCATTGGAAAGCCATCAGACAGACGGCCTGTCTATTCCAGTTTCAGTATGCAGCCTCACCGACTGCAGAGGTAATCAATCTGTGGCCGGACCACAACACAGAGAATCAATTAGAGGAGGTTTGAAGAGTCCTGACTTGGCAACTTGTGCAGGTTGTACCTCCACTGACTTGATCTTTGGACATTAATGGCTGTATAAATCAAAGCAAATGCATGCACGTCCAGCAATAATACACACCAACTCTGAGGAAATTGTGTCCATGTGAAATGGACAACAGAGAACATTAATATAGTCCAGTCATTTACATATTTGGCCTTAGCTATAATTGTTATAGATTGAGATGGAGATGAAGCACTTCACAGACCCTTTTAAAACAAGATCAGCAAAGGTATTTGCCAGTGAAAAAAATTTAAAATGTAAAACTCATATGAAGCCTTATCCACTTAATATAATCATATATGATTTTCAAAGTGACTGTGGGACTTACCTTTCCTCCTGTCTTCTGGGAAGGCTTTTGGGTCGGAGGGTGTACCAGGGTCTCCTGCCACCTGGTATAGAAAAAGATAAAGATAGTAAAGTAAAAATCATCCAGTCGTCCTTCAGAATTAAAGTGTTGTTAAAGAAAGCAGCAGTGATTATTACTGAATGTGTGTGGGTGGGTGTTACAGAGGACAAGAGATTCAGCCTGATTCAGATGAAGAGCTAAATTAAAGTTATTGATCATTGTTTTTAACTCATTATATCCTTGCCTGACAATGCATCAACCACCTTTGCAAAATCTGCCTTTCAGTGGTTCAGTAACTGATGCAACAAATGGTCATACATACATTATTCAACATGGGCGATGTCCTTTCCTATTGTTGTAACTCATGCATTTGAATAATATTAAGATGTTGTGGTCCCAGCAATGTATCAATTAGTTTGAGTTTCTATGTAAAACAAAACTAATAACATACTGTAGAAAAACAATGCTCTAAGAATAATTATCTTTGTTAACTAGGAAACAGCTATAAGGCTGGCTTACCTTTGCGTCTTGGACATCATATTCAGAAGTTAAATGAAAAAAACCAATAAATGAGAATATTTTGATGAAGTATGAAGACTATTAAGGAGATAATCATTAGAACTTGTGGCGTATGTTGTTATCAATTGACAAAAGAGGTGCGCTCCATCTCACTAGCAAAAACCAGACAGAAGAAATCACTAACAGGTCTTTACATCAGTGTCCTGAAAACACACACACACACACACACACACGCACACACACACACAAAATCCACCACAGAGTTGACAAACTCCATTAGAGTTTTGCAGGATTAGGCCAACAGCTCAACAGGATTACTACTTTGTTATTTTAATGAGCTTGATGAAGGCTACCTGCATACAATGTATCTAGTTACTCCCAATATTTATCCAGTTTATATCAAGACAAAGTGTTCACAGTAATTAACATTAATACAGTCTACAACAAATAGGCCTGCACACAGTCAAGCTGAGAAGTATTTGGTGGCTGACTGTGCATTTGCTCTGCTGGGGACACACAGCGACACAGATGTTGCTGTGCTCCTAAGAGCAATGTCCTCAACTGAACCATCTAAAACAATTTATATCACTTGCCTAGGTAAAATCGCTGCTCTTACTAACACTTAATAAATGATCATGCATTTTGGGTTGAGTGTCAAAAAATAATTAAGATAAATAGGCCTACATTACAGTAAGTCAAATTCCACAAACGGCAAAAAGCCGAACAATTTGCCTTTGATAGGCCTACTGAAATCAGCATTGTCTACCGTTGTTTTACTCAAGTTACGTGGGAGAAACTGCACATGACATTTACAACAACATTACTGTCTTGAATGCAGCATGTTTAGAATTTAGTTTCAATGTTTGATGGTTCCAACTCTAAACAACTCTACACAAACATTCAGACAATGTATGAGATAACTGCATCATACATTTTTCAATCTTTGTTTTCTTCTCTCTGACACGGTGACACCGCCGCCGCAGATTGGCTAAACGTCACGTGACCTCACAGCTGATTTGGCTGTGCCGAAGTGTTTTGCTTTGGCCGTTGGTTTGGTTATTTCATGTAGCCATTTCTGCTTAGCGACGCTGCAGAGTAGCGTAGCTATCCTCGTCTGGGGTGCTGTTCTCAGGCTACTATGGCACAGGCAGCTCAGGTAGCTCAGGCAACTGCCTTCGACGCCAGCAGCTCTCAGATCCAGGTGGAGCACGACAAAAGGCGCCGGCAGTTTGTTATCAGGCTAAATGGTGAGTGCAACATGTAAACATTAGCATAACTAGCTGGCTAATGCTAGCTCAGAGGCTGGTGGGGTTGGTTAGCCTCCCTTGCTGCCAACATCGTCGTCGTGCCCTATTGATAACTCCAGCTGCCATTTCACACACTGGGCGTTTGTTAGTGTCACACAGTGGGACTGTCACGTCTTTTTTTTCCAGCTATTATTTCTTGGCAGGGGCTATAAAGGCCACAGTGCCTTGTAACTTCACCAGCTTTGTTTTTTTTAGCCACGACGAAAACATTTCCTCCTCAAGCAAATTAGCATCCACCCACAATGCACAGTCCTGAACAGCAGCAAAGTGGAGTTCCCTTGTCACAGTTGAGTTGCTTTCCCAAAAATGTACAAGTTATGCTTCGAACACCACTGATTTCTAACCCCATAAAGGCTTTGGATTCTGGTACTTATTTTTTTAAATATTTATTTGTATTACTGTTAGCCCTTTGTTTATTGTTTTGAACCTTTCAAATTACGCATGTCAGCTATGTTACATTTGCCTATCATCTGTAGATTGCAAGCTGCAAGTGCGACTTGATCAATAACTTCGTGAAGTGGACTCACTCCTCTCTAATGACATAATAGTCAATCTAGCAAGGGACTGCATTGCATTTGTGAGGTTTTTGAGTGTTTTGATGGTTGTCAATTGTTACAATGAGCAACTTGTATGAATCTGGCTGTATTAGGTTTACCCAACTAAACATTGAGAGTTGCATGCAAGTATCATCACAAACCCTGGGCGAGCTGTCATCAAGTTTCTGTAATAACAAACATATCACACAACTGATGTTTTTTTCTGCCTCTCAGGATCTCACGACCGTGCAGTTCTTCTGTATGAATACGTCGGGAAGAAGACGGTGGATTTGCAACATACCGAAGTTCCAGATGCTTACAGAGGGAGAGGAATAGCCAAGCACCTGGCCAAGGTAAAACGTGTGTAATTCTGACCAGGTAGATCTGTAGTATGTTCACGTGCACAATTTATTGTTGTGAGCTGTAAATGGAAACAAAAACTGCCATGTGTGTGGTTTATCGGTCACTTTGAATATTAATCATGTTTGTTTTTTTGTTAGGAAACAGTTTTTTTGTTTACATTTGGAACACAGATTGTGCCTTTTCAAATGTTTGATTCAAGAAAGAAAAAAAGCTTTGAATCGGAATATATAGTTAATGGCATCGTGTACACATATCCCAAAATTAGCTGTAGTTGTGCAGAATTTATTATGAAAAGATTACTTCATTTCAATAACCTTACACTTACTTATGTGGTAAACTTACTGAAAAAATTATTCACACAGTTGAATATTGAAGGTACAATTAACATTATAATGAGTGCTTAAATATTGAAATCAATGATTGACCAAACAGTGTTGTCTGATAAAATGTCTTGTCGGAACAATTTAAGGTGTGATTTTTCTGCTTGTGTGTGTTGGCAGGCGGCCATGGATTTTGTTGTGGAAGAGGATCTGAAGGCCCACTTGACCTGCTGGTACATTCAGAAATACGTCAAAGAGAATCCTCAGCCTCAGTACTTTGAACATATTTATCAATGACTGTTAAAACCCGGCTCAGAGAGATGAGAAGGAGACAGAGACTCCGGGGGCGATAAATACCGTGTGGCAATCATGCTTTGGAGGAGTTACAGGCGGCTACACGACAAAGGACCTTCCAGGCATCGTTCAACATGAACTCCAGGGACGACTTAATATCACAGCCAAGACATCCGTGAGCTGAACGGCGGGGTCGACCAGGATTCACACACCCCAGAAAAGAGGAAGTGAACCGCTTAAGTCACAACATGAGCAAATAAACTAAAAAAACCAAAGCTGAAGCCTGTTACCTCGGACAGAGACCTGCACAATGTGTGTATACCCATCAATGACGGGAAGCAAAGAGGTTAGACGTGTAATGAGATGTGTGTCAAATCTTACGTTGCAAATTTTTTCTGCGGTGCTACAAGATGACCGACCTGGGCGATACTTCTCCATGATGGGGTTTTGGACAGAAGCAATGATGGCTTCACTCACGCTCCAACTGTGACGATTTTTATATTTTGGGGCCCCTTTTGATATTCTATACTATAGCTATATGTTATAGTCAGTCAATTTGTTTTGCTTTGCGTTCCCCCTCCTCACAAAATCATGTTTCTTAGGTCTGAAATTCTAATATGGTTGATGTGAATGCTAAACGTGTCTTTCACGATTCTCAAGTGAGTTATTTCTTTCTGGGTTTGCTGGTATTGCCAAGAGGTGTAGGAAATACATATGTGGGTAAAGGTTTTGTTTTTTTAACATTTAGTAACTCTCAATTTGGTTCCACTAGACTTCCATTATTCCCAGTAAAATACATTTATTGTCAATTTTTGGACCCATAAGTTAGTCAAGGGGGCAGGGACTTGTGAACCAAAGAACACAAACTGATGATGTTTGACTCTGGAGGTGCAATTGTGAACATACATTTTCTCCATTATGTTTGTTACAGAAATGCATGTGCATATGTTGGCTCCAGAGCTTGTCACTGTAAGGTACAACCACCTTAGTGTGGACATGCATATCTCCGCTCAAACCAGCATTTTAAAACATCACTGTTGTATTCAGAGAATTCACATTCAGTGGTGTCCACCATCTTTAGTTCCATCATTCAGGAAAATTATGGCTGAAATCTCACACAGTTTTTCTTTTCTTGTCATATGATATGTCATATTGATGTTACCGTCAAGCCTTCTTTTGCCAGCTGGTTTCAAATTGATAAAGGTCATCATAGAAGAGAGCGTTAACCGAAAAGAGAAGTTTTACTGTGGTTTCAATTTTTTGCTGTCGATAAAGTGTTGAGGAGAAACGATACCTCAGGTTTTCCACACATTGTGGCAGGACGTACATCAGCGTGCAGCGCAGACTCTCTACCTGCTTCGATCACATGGAGCTTATAGCAGGAGACCACTTTCCCTTTGTAAAATGTTGATTTACATGACACGCACACACACCTATTGATAGGCCAAGGTGTTCAATGTGTTTTGTCTTTATAATTGTTTTTTCTTGACCAGGTGTGTCAAACTGTACCATTCCTTTTTATATTGGTTTGTGCTTGAGCCTTTTCTTTTCTTTATTTCTTGTTTTCTATAGAAAAATAAATCAATACTCATCACATTAATCATGTCAAAGCATGTATTTATAATCAAACACAGGAAGATGCTTGAATAACCAACTTATGTTAAATACATGTAATGTGTTCCTGGTATTCCCACAATGGACAGATTTAAATCTTGAGTTTGAATACGTTTTTTAAGTCTTGAGAGCAGATGGCTGACAGGTGGAAAATATTTTGATTCACTTAAAAACTCCATACTCAATTTTGGTGCCACCTGGTGGCAGTCTGAAGAATGACTTTACATTTTAAAGCAATGGGTAGGTAGAAAAATTAGCAGAAGTATGATTTCAATAAAATAAAATATGTCACTGAGGAAAAAAAATCTAGTTCGGGTTATGAAACAAGCTTTGTCGATCTATTTGTTCAGCCCTTCTTGTAAAATGTTAAGGGTTGAATGCTCCACAGCATGTATCCTTCATAATACCCCGTGAATAAGGTTTGCAGATGGGTTAATTATTTGATAATCTGACCGAGCAGGGTCCACCAGCAGTAAAATATCACTGATGATGATGAGAAGCGGACTGTCACTATGTGTGCCCACATTTTACCAGCTTCCCATAATAAACTAATACTTGAGGTCCTAAATGGAACTAAAAACTCAAAGCCAAAGATGGCATAGCAGATACACTTTATTGATTGGATTGGTAGCCTAATAATACGTCATGCATGCATGCGTAATTGAGCTCCCAAAAACTACAGCTGGAACTAACAATTGTTGTCACAAGCGCAGGGTTGGTTTCAGCTGATCCGACATTCCTGAACGTGACCAATAGTTGTCACATCCACAGCGCATCAAGTTACTGCACGCAGACAGGCTCATAGTGAACGAGGACACAGAAGCAGAGTGCGCAAGGGCACAACATGGGTGAGTTCCCAGATGTCTACCTCCACAAACTAAAATACCAGGGTATTACAAAACGCCGCGACTGGGAAACAATAATACATACAGGTACTCTTATATGTTGAAGTCAAGGCATGTAATTTATTTGCACATTAATTGTGTCCGTAGCCTAATTATTTGCTGGTCCGTTTAGATATGAAATTGTGTTTTAAACACACATAGCTCCGCTCCTTTGTCATATATTTATTTAGAATATCGTCTGACCTCTCAAACTTCTTTACGCACTATTATAAAACACGTAACGGCATGTACTCTGTCTTTATAGCATCGTGGGAATTGTAGTCCACATTCTTGTCCAAAAGATGCATTGACATCGCTGACACACTACATTACCCAGAAGGCAGGGGAGCTGTCATACGTCAACCGAAATCACGGTTCTATCTCCAACATGGCGTCGCTGGGAAGGAGGCGCGGTGTCCCAGTAAGCAGGGAGAGGTCAGTTACTCCACATCTTGGCCTTTAAACGAACATGTTTTTATGTGATACATCGTGATGTCGATGTCCGCATTCTCCGGATCCTGAGCGTGCATACCGTTAGGGCCTTAAAGTTAAATGCCAACGCGACAAGTGGGAATTTTATCCCATGGTTAGCTCATGTTAGCTGGCTAACGTGCAAAGCTAGCTAACGTTAGCGAGGAAACAAACTAGCTGCTCATGTGATGTTTTGGTTATCTCGCACTAGCCGATTAACTGTAGAAAAAGTCGCGTTTTGCCGTGTGGCGGTGCGAACACTGGTGTGCTGAGTTCACATGCTCCACAGTGCAGGCTCAGCTAACAAGAGCTGTCCGTTGTGTTTTTTCGAGCTACTCTCAAAGTAAAACGCTTCTGAACTTAGCCTCCAACTTTCTACAATGCTGGCGAGTTAGCTAGAGTTCAGTCACTTTGAGACTCAGGTACAGAATGTTCTCTAGACGGTGATTCTAAAATGACTTCACTAGTATCCCATAACATCTTCAAATCCTTTGCCCCCTTTTTCAAGTCCCCGCACTCTTTGATGCTTTTGGTGTTCACCTAGGGGTTGCTTGTCAACAGGAACCTGAAGGCCTCAGTGTCGACACTGATCCACACATATGCGTTTGTCATAGTTGAAGATACTTAACAACAGGGTTCATTGATTGGCAAAATCTTTATTTTTTTACAGGCTTAAAGACGCTATGACCAGTAGGTTATTGTTACTATTATTTTTTTTTCTTTAGGTGCATTCAGAAAACCCTTTGGTCACATATATTTCAAAAGAATCAGGTTGAGACACATTAGGTTTTAGTTTGGCTTTTTAGTTGTGTTTTAAATGACCCGAATAAAATAATAAAACATAGCAAATCGATTGTTTTAAGTAGATCATCTTTGTACGTTTTTTGGTTACAATAACATTTGGGCAATTTTTTTTCTTCTATATTTGTTGTAAAATTAAAATTATTCTTAATTTTCCTTGAGTGACATTTAGGTCTTAATTATAACTTTCCTAATAATGGGAAACATACTGACCTGAGGTTCAACTTAAATATATCACTTTGAAATAATGGAAATGTATACTGTATGTTGAGTTGTATGTAGTGTAAAATTGGGTTTTAAAATGGGGTAGAAATTCTCACCACATGGTTCTAGAAAACATTGAAATCAACTTTTCATAGGGGAATGTATCATTTGAACCAAGAGCTACCAAGATAATGATCGTGGAAGTAGCATGTTACTGTTGAAGTTAATAGAGTATGTACAATGGAGCACTGATTAAAAAAACAAATTATCATTACATCTTAAAAATAATCTCTATTATTGGAGATCTGTGGATAACGATCATTTATGATAGCCTATTTTGCATCCCTGAGAAATGTGTTTTAAAAAGCCTTGTATTGTAGGCTAATAGCTTGCTCTTGTTAATAGTATCAGTATTTCTCTCACTGTTGCTCGCTGTTTTTTTTCTGTTTTTTTTTCTATTTCAGCAACAGGGGAGTGATGGCGGCGACAGACTGCTACATTGTGCACGAGATCTACAATGGGGAGAATGCGCAGGACCAGTTTGAGTACGAGCTGGAGCAGGCACTGGAGGCCCAGTACAAATACATTGTTATCGAGCCCACGCGCATCGGAGACGAGACGGCCCGATGGATTACCGTGGGCAACTGCCTGCACAAGACGGCCGTGTTGTCAGGCACCGCTTGCCTCCTGACGCCACTGTCGCTGCCAATTGAATACTCGCGCTACGTGGCGTTGCCCGCGGGCGCCCTCAGTGTGGCCTGCTCCGCCCTCTATGGCATTTCATGGCAGTTTGACCCCTGCTGCAAGTACCAGGTGGAATACGACAGCCAAAAACTCTCGCGGCTGCCCCTGCATACACTCACGTCCTCGACGCCCGTGGTGTTGGTACGCAGGGATGACGTCCACAGAAAGAGACTCCATAACACGATAGCACTGGCCGCCCTGGCGTATTGTGCCAAGAAGATCTACGAACTCTATGCGGTATGAGTGCACTCTGAAGACGGTTTAAGAACCAACAGAAAAAAAAGGAGAAAAAAAATAAATAAACAAAAAAAAAAAACTATCCACCCCCAGATTTATGTAAAGTGGAAGTCACAATCAGGCCCAGCAGTAAGCTCCACACACATGTGGTGGGTGCTTCCATTATGAACTTTGATCAAAGGGATATAGTTAAAACTAGAAGGAATTGTTTTTTTCCCCTTACATTTCCTTTACTTGTATGTGACAACAAATGGCACACGTATCTTCGGTGTACACCTCGGTCTCCTCTCCTGCGTCCTCCACCTTGCATTCTGGACACAAAAAAAAAGCTAGTGCACAAGTGTATGGCAGCAGCAGCTCCTTCGGACTGAAATGTATCACAGTTGACACCGCCAGACAATGTTTCCAGTACCAAGGTCATTCCCCTTTCCCTCGTAGTTTTACTGTACCCCTTGATGATCAGTACATCACCCTTTCATTAAACATTAGGATGTTTCAAACTCACTTTTTTTCTGTATTTTCTTTTTCTTTTTCTTTTCTTTCATTAAATGGATTCTAAATGATGTCCAGAAAAAAAAGCAAATAGCTACAACTTATTTGAGATTTTGTGTCTTGTTCATGTAGATTTTCTTGTTGAAAGAGTGCAAGTAAGCTCGTATGCGTTAAATGGTCTGGCTCAATGTCCTCTTTTAAAACACTATGAAGATACAGACATTTCACACATGCTTCTAATAATGTATATTACATTATCATTAAGCCGAACCCTCATCATTTAAATTTAAATGTTGACTTTTTTGGAAACTGGATAATAAATACAGAGCAAATTCTAAATTGATACTTTATTGTATATGTTTATCCAGTGGTGCTTGTTATGAGTTGTATCAAATTTGGGTTCCCTGGAGAGATAATATAGGATGTACGAAAATAATTGAATACATTGGAGGAAGAGCTATAATATAGAAAAGACTGGCAAGATTTGAAAAATAAAGTGGCATTCAGATGTGAATTAGTTGGACACAGTATTTGCAGCACAGCCACTCATGTAAAAATAAAATAGTAATAATCTTATTTCAAATGACTTTCCCTCAAACTCTTTCCTTTGAATGCAGGGAATTAGCAACTTAAAAACTCTTTGTGGTACGTCTGTTCATGAAGAGTTTCCTGAAGAGAATTGTGTGTAAATCCCTGAAAAGCTCCATTAAACAATGTATCAGAAATCAATTTCATCTTTTATCTTACTTTAAGGTTTTGAAAACTTTGAACCATTGTTTAAGAAGTGTGATCGCACATTATTCAATCAGACTGTTATGTTATTGTTAGGGTCACAAACACTTCAGTCTATTCTAAAACATTGTACAAGGGGTTAAAATAACTGCAGTAGATCAGATTTTTTATGAACATTTTCAGCAGTTGATATTGATAATGTCAAAGTGTATTGACATTTTAAACAAGGTGTTTTTTCTTCAGTAAATGATGTTTATTTAGATAAAGTGCATAGTTTATTCAATAATTGTGCAGAGTAGGAAAGTAACACCTCAGACAACTGACCAAGTTGCATCAAATGAAATGCAAACAATGCTATTAGTATTTCCTTAATGCGATGAGCAAAGACAGCAACACTGAAGACGTGCTGTTTATCAGCTAGTTTAGGGGAGAAATGCTGCGGTCTTGTGACATCACACAGATACCATTAATTAGGAAGGCTAGTTGACAGGTCTGTATTTCTTTACTGTCAGTCACTGTACCCAGAGTTCTTCCCCCCTCTCCAATACATTTTAGGTCAATTTTTTTATATAATACTCATGCCTAAATTTCACATTCCCAAATGGTCCTGTTTTTGATGAGCAATGAATCTCTTAAAGTTTATTTATCACTTATGTTGTCTTTTACCAGAAGAACAATCACCACTAGCTTGGCAGCAAAGACTTACTTACTGTAGAAACAAACAGTGGGCACATTTTGCACTTGCTTTGCGTACTGATATAACAAAACTCCAACTCCCACAATTCCTAGCGCGTGATACAACCGGAAGTCCTTCGGTTACCAGACAAGTCCGGAGCTGCTCATATCCATGCTCATATCACCCACACGCTCCAGTTTACTACTGCACTGGACAGCAACACAACTCAGGTGAGCTCAATCTACAGACGAAAACTGATGTATGAGTAAGTAGTTTGTTACAATGTGGAAGTTATTTAGCATTAGCGTCCACATCCGTTTACCGTTTCATTCTACACGACCAGCTTACTTGTGCAGTGCCTGCTGAGGTCAATGTGTTTTGTTAATTGTAAGGTAAACTCCTCCTGACATGTAAACTGTTTACATTATCGCCATTGTTATAACACCCGATACTAGTCACTCAATGTAGTTACTTACTAGCACCAAACGCTTATATTTTCAGCATGGTTTCAAGAAACAGATCTATTGTGAGTTGAGTCTCAATTCTTTTTAAATCAGTGTGTAAAGAGAAACTACACTTTCTTCATAAATATGCAGATTTATGCAGCAACTCCAACTGTAGTCAAATTAGATCATAGTGTGGATAACTTGTGGTTCAAGTGTGAAGTTCATGTGAATTCTCTGTTGGGAAAAATCAGCAGCATTCATTGAGGTTATGAAGAGTGGTATAAATGCTTGCTTATCTATGTAGCTACCTGTGAGATCCCTGATACAAAATTAAGACGATATCCAAATTTTGCATGTCGGTATTGGTATGGTACTGACACACACTGTGTGTGTGTTTATGTTTGTGTGCTACTTTGCTGTCAATTGCTTGACATGTAACTGAGACCTGCTTATTAATATTCTGTTGAGCCACTAATTCATTACTTATTTTCATTGATGGAGCTGGACTCGCCTATTTTGGATTGAAGACAAAATTAAGTAGTTTTCTTTGTATGTTGGAAACAGTGTTGACTAGACAGAAAACTACTGGTTGAAAATGTTAACTTTTAACAGACCTTTGTTGGGTGTCTTCTCTGTAAAAGAGCAATGGATTTGATGAATCTTGTGCTACTGCAAGTCAGTAGTTGCAGTCCAGGTAAAACTCTTCCTCAATTAACGTTTTAAACTTGTTTGTGCAGGTAGCTGGTGTGGAGCAGGGAAGTTGATTCTCAACCATGGAGCGTGTCACTGGAGGAGGGCTGCTCCAGCTGCTTTTAGCCAGTGCTGGCGTCTTGCTGCTTTACCGGATACTTGTACGCCTCAGACCGGGAGCCGCCATTCAAGATGCTGTGGTGGTCATTACAGGGGCCAGCTCTGGACTGGGGAAAGGTTGGCCAACCGCTCATAACTTCTTCTCTTCAGTTCAAGCATTGATGTATTCTACAATGAATGAATTATTTTTTCTTAATTTACTTGTCATGGCACTAAGTGACCCATCCCACACGGAATTACATGACACCAACTTAAAAGACATTGATCGACAGCTTCCTGTCTAATATCCACACACAACATTCTCTACTTTGCACCAAATAAAGAGCAGCCACAACACAATAGCGCAACCCCTAAACCGTCCATCTCAAACTCAACATTTCATACATAAAAGAAAACTATTGCCAGTGAACACCCACAGAAATAAAAAAACAAGAAATGTAACTTCCAGACAGAAAGTCATCGATTTAATGACATCTTTCTTTTCGCCCATGCTTGTTATTAAAAGTCTACAAAGAAAAAAAACGTTTCATGTTCAAACAACCACTCTCACAGATCTGTATCCTTCCTCATCTCTTTTACTTCAACTTCAAAATAATTGCAACTTTAAATCGTGATAATATCGATAAAGCAAACATTTAGATTTTGTTGAGATCACATTTGACAAAGTCTATACACGACTCACACTGATTTGCTGCATTTGATTTTACTTGGTACTATTAAGATAACGTGTTAGTCCATAACATGTTTCAGTGTTTGATAATACACCATCAACAAGAGGTGTCTTTTCTCTGTTGCAGAGTGCGCGAGGGTCTTCCATGCTGCTGGAGCACGGCTGGTCCTGTGTGGACGAGATGCAGCCCGTCTGCAGCAGGTGGTGGAGGAGCTTCCGGCTAGTTCAACAGGCTCTGGGAAGCAGGTCTGTTCACTGACCACCAGTGTTCTCTGCACTGTGCCCGTCTGTATATTGTTTTATCTGAAAATTCTGAAGTTTGAAGTGGAAAAGTATCTCTTGTATGAGTTCACATTTTTCACATCCTGTTGTGATTCTGTCCATAATTATGACTTCTCTCTGGGCATTTGAAATATATTTTTTTTCTGAGAACCTGCTACCGTTTCTGTCAACTTCGCTATGCCAGATAATTCATGTTGGGCTCCATTTTGTCTCAATGTTGTTCAACCACCAGACTTACACTCCCAGCACCGTCATTTTTGACCTGGCGGACACAGACACAGTGGACAAAGCTGCAGAGGAGATCCTCAAATGTTACGGACAAGTGGATGTCCTCATTAATAATGCGGGCATCAGTTACCGTGGCAACATACTGGAAACGCAGGTGTCAGTTCAGCGAGATGTTATGGAAACAAATTACTTTGGGCCGATTGCTCTTACTCAAGGTGAGTGGCTGTGCAACTTTGAAACGCTTTTGGGTTCTTGATCTGAAAATGCTTGTTTTTGAATTTTCTTTCGGGAGAATCAGTGAATATTTCGTCATGATCCGCTACCTGTACAAACTGTGTGCGCGCTGAAAGAAAATCCAGTGGTATTACACAGCCTAGGCTCTGTAAATGGGCATGTTGCTACCAAAGGTGGGCCCTCCTTTTTTTCATATCCTTTGTTTACAGATTCTAGGTTGTGTATTAGAACCAGATTTCTTTTCAGTGCATACACACAGTACGGACAGGTAGCCGAGCATGAGATCATCACTGATTTTGACAAAGTGATTTCGTCAACAAGCACTCTCCAGAATGGCAGACTCCACCTTTAATGTTATTTAGCTGTTGCTGTGGTTCCACATAGACATAACAGCTGGATTTTCATGATCATTTTCTGATTTCTCATGAGAGAAAGAACAATATTTTCCGTCCGTCAGGTCTTTCTCCACTCACTCATTCTTCTTCCCTCCCTCCTCAGCTCTCCTGCCCTCCATGGTCGTCCGGCGCAGTGGCCACATCGTTGTCATCAGCAGTGTGCAGGGCAAGATATCCATTCCTTACAGGTCCGCTTGTAAGTTGTCTTCACTCTCTGAATCAAAGCAAACAAATATCCCAGAGGTCCCCCCCCCTCCCCATATGTACACCCAATGGGATTTGAAGCAGGACTCAGATTTGTACACACTGTGTTCAGATGCAGCTTCTAAGCACGCCACCCAGGCCTACTTTGATTGCTTACGGGCTGAGGTGGAGCGCTACGGGATCCCAGTGAGCGTGATCAGCCCCGGCTACATCCGAACCAACCTTTCGCTCAACGCCGTCACGGGGGACGGATCCGCGTATGGAGGTGAGAGAGTGAAAGCAGTGTGTATGTTGCTGTCAGAACATCTTAAATCAGCTCAAATGGAATGAGGCTGAACTAGAACTACTGCCTGGTGGTACAATAGCCAAACAGTGAAAGTACGAAGGTGGTAGGCAATGGTTTAAAGAAGGTGAAGCTCCAGAGTAATACTTATGATCACAGTAACCTTTGACCTCGTAAATCTAGAGTGTGAGTTTGTGCCAAATTGGAGATATTGGTATCTTGAGACATAAGGTCACAGTGACCTTACTACAATAAACTACTTGAACTGTACGATAAGAAAAGGAATACCATCACAGGAACCTAAGTGTTCTTTATTATTTGACCTACTGACTCCCCAGTGTAATTGATGCAACATGTTTTTGTTGTGCAACCCTGCTTTTTTAGTTTTGGATAAAACCACAGCAATGGGTCGAGACCCGCGGGACGTGGCTCTTGAGGTTCTGAAGGCTGTCCGTCAGAGAAGCAAAGATGTTGTATTGGCGGGACCGTTGCCCAATTTGGCCATCTACCTCCGAACAATGTGGCCTGCACTCTTCTTCAAACTCATGTCATCTCGCGCTCGCAAGGAGCACAAGCCCAAAGACCAGTGACGCAGTAGCAGCCAAGGATGAGAAAGGATCACAGTGGAATATAAGAGGATCAATGCATGAACCTGACCGCTTCACATGGTGGCCAATTACAGAGTATGTGAACTGATTTGAGCTCTTCTGTAACACTTTGCCATAGTATGGCTCTTTGCACTGTAAGTCTAGCATCTGAACCAAATTAGAAACCTGTATTGTTGTAACGAGACTCATGGTGAGTGTTTTTATTTTTATTTTACTAACATCTTATTTGCAGAAGCCTGAATGTTATATTAATAATTTAAATGTGGCTATGGCCTGTCAGGTAGGGGTACTGCTTCTCTTATCTCCCTGTCTTCTACTGTCCCATTCATGAAACTGAGCCAAATAAGTCTGCAATACCACATTCGAATGGCATGTAAACATCACACGTATGGGAAATAATTGGATCTACATAAATGCAGGACATGAAAGTTATAGTGTGCACTGTTTTGGCAGAGGATATAGCCACACCACACTAGGGTTTATAAAAGAGAAACAACACTGTCAATGATTATGTATCTTATAGTGAAGTTGTCTGTACCATATGGCACACACACCATACTTGAACATGAGCCTCAAAACAAGGCAATTTTTAAAGATGTGGAGGAAGGAATTTCTGTTCATCTGTCATGAAAACAAAACACATGGTTTTTTTGTTTATATAAATTTGAATTCCTGTTCTTGTCAATAAGTTTTCAACCAGTTTTGTACCTTAAACATCACAAACCCCTAATAGTTCTGCCCTGCACATTATTAACCAAATTAATATAATAATATACTATATTCTATATTGTTTTGATGTCATTTTTCGGTGGAGACTACTTGGTTGGAAATGCGGACACAACTTTAAACTCTTGGTGATAACTTGTAGGCCAAATACTCTCTTTGTAAAAGTTTACACTTGAACTGGTATTTCTGCCTCAAAGTAAACACAATGAATTTTAAAAAGCAGGTTTTATAACTATCTTTATACACAGAATAAAAACACCTTTTACAAACTGAAAACTTTAAACAGGGTTTTTCCTTTTTAGAAGAAATTTTCATATTAAGTTAAAGAAACTTTTTTTTCTGATATGTTAACAATAAATAGTCCAAATAACAATTTACATTATGTAACAAAAGAAAAGTGAATACTGGAATTGACATTTGTACAAAGAAATCCTTCAGCAGAGGAGAAAAAAAAAAAAGTAAGCGTTATCTTCATTGTTATCTAGTGTGCGAAGAGGAATCCTTTTCAAAAACTGAACATAGAAGAAATCACAAGAGCTTTTAAACTGTAAAGTCAAAGCCCCCAAGGTGCTTAAAGGAGAACAGCGTTTTAAATCCCAATTGTGGAATGAAGACAAGAGCTCTCAGACAATTTACACTCATGAGATGAAGCTCACAATACTGCATATCGATGATGCTGGTTGATTGAAAATCAAAGAACATCTGGATGCGACGTGTCTCTGGACTTAACATGGTAATGTGTGTATTTTGCCGTGAACAAACAGTACATCTTAATATTGAAACTGAATGTTAAAATGAAGGTTAAAACAATAACTTAAAAGCTTTAAGTATATCACATACAGAGTGGCGACATTAAAGGGAGGCGGACCATGTTGAGAAACCAATCATGTTGGAATTATTTGTCAGCTTCCACTTCCAGTATCATTAATAGCCAATGGGGATTCATGTTTTAAGCGCAACAAATCACAAGGTTTTACTAGTGATTTAAAGTGACAATGTTATTTTAATCAAATTAAAATAAGTGGAGTGTCAATCATGGCTTTTAGTGTTTGATTAAATTACGTATTTCTGACTGCTTGCTAGTGGAGTTAAAACAGAGTGCGACTCTACTGGGAACTTTCAATGGTACCCAATACCTTTTTAATCGTACTCCGTCAGTGGAAATGCACACTTGGTTGGTCACATTTTGGGATGACGGAATCTCTGCTCAACAAGCAGGAGGGAGAGTGATAAGGTCAATGTTAGTTGTCATAGTAGTTGAGTGATAGGACTCCCATGTAAAAGAAAAGATTTTAAAAAAAAATGTTTTAAATGCAATAACAAACCAACCAGAAGACCATTGCGATCTGCATTATCTCGACGTTCATTAAAAGTGGTAAAAAATTGTATGAAGCGACTGGACACTGAACTCCCAGTAAGAGTTCAATTAAAAGGGCCGGTACTGCAGATGATCACGTCTGAAGAGCTGCCTACAAATGTAGTCAACCAACAAAAAGCTGCCAATTTACGTGAGACCGTAAGAAAAGACAAACCTGATTCCAAACACACACACAATGGAAGGCTGCGTTACCTGAAATGATCGAGCACGTGAAATGAAGGGTCAGAATCGCAGAATTGTACTTCCACCTGCCCCGCTGTGTTGTGCGGAAACTGAATATACTAATAAAAACAACGACATGTCTCACTCTCACCACATTGGACCTCTTTCTCACTGCTGTTATTTTCAAAAATCTCTCACGGCGACTGTTTGCCACCAGCAGGGATCTGAGCTGCACATTTAGGTGGATTTACACATTTTGGGAGTTGATATATGAGAGAGTAGAAGACACAGACACAGACACACACACGTAAAAAAAAAAAAAGATCTGAAAATATTTTTTTCAGATATGGCATAGTATTTTCCTGTACATGAGGTTGTGTTTTGTAAACGCATTTGTTATTTTCTGAAGTGTTTTTAAAGGGGCATTGCACCTTTTATAGAACATTTTGGCGAAACCAACTCTTTTCAAACTCACTTTAAACAATGGTCAAGGTTCACCATTATTATTGCACTTTTATAAAACAGGGCAGGGATGGCTTTGGGGGGGGGGGGGATTGGTCTTTCTGCACGGCCATCTTTTTTTCTCTCCCACAGTGGAAGGGCACGGCGTGGCAACACTTTGGACCGAGGGGAGATACCTCCCCCTCGGGTCACTCAGCAACTGGTGTTCCTCCAGATGGCCCTGGGTCGGCCATCTTGTTCAGGGCGGCGGGATGGAGGGCTCGGTCACGGCCAGCTCCTGTGCAAGGTCATTGAAGCGAGCGATGTAGTCCACGCTGCTCTCGCTCATCATACAGGCAAGCTGAGAGTCCATCTGCAAACACCACCAAAACAGATTTCATTGTACAGTAACATCCTGAACAGCAGCAAAAACAACCTTTCTTGGGACAATTAAAGGGGCACTATGTCACTGAGTGTGTCAGAGAAGTGAACATTTTCTAAAGGTATTATTCTTATAATTGAATAAAGAAAATTGGACACCTTGAACACTGTCTGAAGTTAAAAAACATATTTTAGAAGTGTGTTTAAAATTCATTGTGCTTTGATTTATGAGGATCTGTTATTCAATACTAAGAATTAAATGTAGAGTAAATATGTTTTGTAAATTAACTGCAGGCTCTGCAAATGTAAACAAATCCCCTACCCCTGAAACTACATAGTGCACCTTTAAAGGAATAGTTTGACATTTTGGGAAACAGGCTTAATAGCTTTCTGCTAGAGATTATAAAGAAAACTAGAAAATCCTGCAGAGATTTTAAAAGTACGGGCCCCTGGCGTTGCCCGCCAGCCCCGCATCGGCGGCGCTCCACCCGTCGGCCTGGCTCAAACGCTTCTACGAACCGCCGCTGCGCGCTTTCCAAACTCGAGTCCCAAGTTTCGGCCGATTGAAGGTTGCAGTCGTGGCATATCAGCAACAAAGGCCCATTCATGCAAAGACGTTTTGGCCAAAGACGTTTCTCGAGCTATCTCGCTATTACTTTTTACACGTGTATGTTGGTTCCCTAAGGCCGTGTATAAAATTTGGTGATGATAGGTTGGAAATCCATAAAGGAAATGTCACGTGACTGTTTTTCAGGTTATGCAAATTAGGGTGGGGGGGGGGGGGGAATCATGGCTGACCCCTTTGGTCCGAGAGGCTTTATTGTAGAGCACCATGAGCTGTACATGTGTAAGAAATTTCAAGTCAATCAGAGTTAGGGGGAAAGGGGCGTGGCCTGTCAAACATAGCATTTTTTTATTATGGTTTTCGCCCCTATGGGTTAATCTTGAAAAGCCTGCTACCACACGTGTCCTGCACATATCCAGCAAGTTTTATGATGATAGGACCTATGGTTAATGAGTTATGGCCAGTTAGCTGCTAAGCCCCAAAACTAAGTAAACGTTTTGGTCAATGTTTTTCAAGCTATCCTACTAATCTTTTTCTTCGTGAGAAATTTGTCGATACAGTGAAATTTGAGAAAGTTTTGGTTACAATATGTTTTTCAGTTTATGCTAATTAGCGGAAAGTACCCTCAACTGTACCTGTGTGAGAAATTTCAAGTCAATCGGAGTTACGGTGTGAGGGGCGTGGCCTCTCAAACTTTTTTCAGTCAGGGCTTAATAACAGCGCCTCCTTGTGGAAAATCAAAAAACTGAATAATAGCACACTCTGTGGGGTGGGGACGGTCGTTCTGTGACATTTTTGCATTTCTTAGTGCAACGGTGTAGGAGGAGATAGAGCTAGAAAAAAGGGACGGAAGAGTAATAATAATAGGAAGTATGGTGGATAACAATAACTTAAAAATGTAAAGCTACAGCCACTAAGCTTAGCAAAAAAAAGATCTAGGGAGAAAGAGCTAGTGTCCAAAGATACCAAGATCCTAAAACCTCCTAGTAATGAAATAGTCTGGTCACAACCCCCATGTAAGATTCAAAATAGAATTTTTTTCTTCTTACTTCTGCCACATCAGGAAGGCCACGGGACTGAAAGGAATCATGGGAGTTGCAGTCCAGGAGGCTAGGACCAAGCAAAGCCGTGCCGCTGGAGGGGCCAGAGGGGGTTAGGGTGGTCCGCTTGCCCTTATCAGGAGAGACCATGCTGGCTGGAAGGAAAAGAGAAAAAAAAGACTGAATGAATAGACGGGACAATTTTCATGAGGAGTGAAAACAAAGTTGTCAATGGGACACCGAAAGAGTTCTCTGTGAAGTTTCACTTAAAGCCCCTGCAAACCCATATCCAGAAAATCCTTCTAACTATGTCATTTGGGAGAGTTAGTTGCATGATAGTAAGCGTCTGAAAAGAGTTTGGCATATTTATCAATCCAAATGAAAGATATTATCACTTAAGTTTGATAAGCCTAAAATAAATGTGGCTAGGATGAGGCGGCTATGCTCTGGTTCTTATTAAACAACAGTATTTTGAACATACCTTCATTTTACAAAAACAATGACAGTTGCCAAAGACACAGTCAAACGGACAGTTCAAAAGCATTGTTTTGGAATAAGTTTTACAATATTTATGAACATTTATTTTCAATCAGATTTTTGTTGAACTCTATAGAGACACTATTTTAAGTTTTCAGATGCTTTAAAATAAAATGTGCTACGGGGCGCCCTTAGCTCAGTTGGTAGGGCGTCCCCCCCATGGGCCTCGGCCAGCAGCGGACCCGGGTTTGATTCCAGCCCGCGGTCGTTCTCTGCATGTCACTCCCCTCTCTGCCCCATTTCAACTCTGTCTCTACACTATCAATAAAAGCATAAAAATGCCCAAAAAATATCTTAAAAAAAATAAAAATAAAAAAAATGTGCTACTCATACGTGTCATTTTTACTTGTCTGACACATTTTAAAGAACAATTGTGTTTCGTTTTACAGTCAGTTCGACAAAGCGTTTTCATTGACACAAAAGGGAGGTTCAATAAACCAATTTGAAAATGAAAATTTGTAATGGTACCTGCTTGTATATGATTACGTAAGAGAAAACCACTTACAGAGGAGGCATCCGAGTGTGGAGTCAGATGAGTCGCTGGGGTACCACTGAGGGTCGTGGCTGGGCGAGGGGATCCAGCCTCTGGACGGGCTCACCGATGGAGACGACGCCAACAGTTTGGAGCCGTCGCTGTTGCTCAGTTTGGCTGGGGAGAGAGCAGCCTCCTCGCCTGAAGTTAAAACAGGCAAACAGCCATTAGACCACACACACACACACACACACACACACACACACACACACACACACACACACACACACACACACACACACACACACACACACACACACACACACACACACACACACACACACACACACACACACACACACACACACACACACACACACACACACACACACACACACACACACACACACACACACACACACACACACACCAATATGCCCACTTTCTCATAAATTGAGCTGGTTTGCTTAATGTCCACATATTTCTTCCACTTTCTCGATAAACAAACAGCGCTCCAGTGTAAGCATTTTAATTCACTGCTTTAGGCTTCCAAGTAAATGTTAGCATGTGGGGAGGGGGCATACACACACAAACACACACACACACTCACCATAGTGGGCAGAGTTGATGGCAAGCTCAATGATAGAGTCACTGATGTGTGTCTGACGTTCACCAGGTGCGAGAGCCTCTTCGGGGGGGCCAGGGAGAGAGATGTCCAGGAGCGAGGCCACACTAGGTGGGGAGAGGAGAGAGTCTCCACCCCCGGTCACTCCAGGAGACGGTGGAGGCACACCATTCTGCAATAACAAAAGAGCAAGTGGAACACTTCACTTGGGATGCTTATGATAAAAAGCATTTGCAGACAAAAACGAAAAAACATTACTTTTTCCAGTGTTAGGTCCCATCAAGCAGTTCATTACTGTAGCATTCCTCAATGTAGCAAAGCATTCATTTTTCACTCTGCTTCTCAAACACCAAGTTCAACCAGCACTGATCTGGTGTTCAGTGACCGGGAATGAAAACCGCTGCACTATTTCCCTAATGTCTGACCTAGTGGTTTATTATTAAAAATGAAGCTTTGATTGATGACACTGAGAATCCCCAGATGGAGGCATAGCTGTTAAATGGTCAGTTTTGTTTATTTTAATCTATGTTGGGTAAATATTAGAATCAAACATTTATTTTCCTTTTTGAAATTTAGCAAGATAAAGTTAAATAAATATATAATAGGGAAACTGATGGGCATGGGTTATCCTCTAAAAAAGACTAATTAAAGCAGCTCCGAGTAACATTTAAATATCTTTTAAACAGCCTCATGTTTCCTCTCATAATCATAAATTACCTTTAACAGCAAACGAGACCATCAGTGCAAAGAAAGACGTTTTTATATAGTTTTTATTACTGCGTTTGGTCTGGTCGCACACCCAGTCCGATTTTTGGTTCAGACGTGCATGCTCTATGGTCACATATCCGTATTGGTCGCAGATTTCAGTGTGGCGCAACAACGCGATTTGAGAAGCCTATCCCTCCAGGTGAGGGAAGGGGAGCGGGGGCCTTGTTTGAGACAGTTATTTGTCGTCATAATGACTGATAATGGGGCTGAACCATCAAAGAAAAAAAAGAAAATGCAATGAAGAAAAGCTAAAAGGGAGAGTGATAGGCGGGCGTTGCCAAGCAACGTATACACAATTTCACAGTAGCGAACTAGACTGCAGTGTTTACTCCTAAATGAAGGAGCGATAGCCTACTAAAACAAAGTTTACTTTGCCTCACCAGCATCATCAGATGACCATTATTCATCTGAAATAGTCATTATTTACAACAACATAAACACATTACCTCATCGAGATCCATACTAACTGCCGTTTCTCGTTCATTCGCTTTGTGGGAGGACACGTAATCTTTCAGCTCCGTGAGAGAGAGTAGTTAGGTGACACTGCTGCATCAACTCATTGCAATCAGGTGTGTGTAGCACTGACTGGCATTAGTTGATGCTGTGTCACTAACCACTCTCACGGAGCTGAAAAGAGTCCGGTGCCCTCACACTTTCAACACACGGACATGCACTATATTGCTTCCTGATCATTTGAATCTTGCATTTTGTCCAAAGGGGTCGCCAACGTGCCATGTTACTCGTAGTGGCTTTAATGTGTGCAGTATTATTTTGCTAGGAAATAATGCTCTACTCCATTAAAAAAAATAACACTGACTTTGTGCATGACCAGAGTAATTCACTAATTGTATTAAAAAAGTTAATAGTTACAGTTAGTCTAACGATTTGGATAGGTCAGTTTCTTCATGAACGTATCAGTAGTTGGAGTATTGCCTTGCTCTCGTTAATTAGGACGCATATAAAAGGCACAGTGTTACTCTAAGTACATACGTGCAATAGCCATTTAGCATTTAGCAGACGCTAAACAAATGAGGAAGGTATGTGCACCAAGTCAAACAAAGCGCCTAGTTTGTATCTGTGTGTGTGTGGTGTGTGCTGCTGACCTCTGGGACATTGTGCTGGAGGAGCTGAGAGTCTGTTTCAGCATCAACACCGGGTGTGTGTGTGGCGAGCAGGCTGCCGTTGTCGACGGATGGAGCGCCCAGCTCCAGTCGGGGGCTGCCGGGGATGATGCCTGCAGACTTAGCTGCCAGGTCAATGGCACCTGAAAGAGATTTAACAGTTTAGAAAACACAAGGGATTCATCACATACCTGATGAGCAAATGACAAAGTAAGTGCTTCATTGAGAAGATTAAATACATTTTATTAACAGTAAATCTTATTTCTTCTTCCAAAAGAATTTCAACTTTAAACTTAAAGCAGGGGCAATTTTTTTTTTTTCTTCAAAAAGTTGTTCCTCCAGGAGAGCGAAGCTGGAGGAATGTTTTTCGCCTTGTTACTTGTGCACACGAGAGCTTTGAGCATATTGAGCTTTGAGGATCATGTGGGACTAAAGAAGACGATGATTTGTATTAATTTGAAACTGAAAAACCAGATAATCCTGTGTCTTAAACAATAAAATTACTTATTTTTGGTATTACAAAACATGAAGACTACTTCCTGTTTTTTAGAGCCATCTCAAAAAATATCTGTTTAAAAGCCTAATTAGAATGTCAAATGAAGAAATAAGCATATTTGTATGTGCTAAGGTTTTTTTTTTACTAATACTCAACCTGAAACGTCAAGTTTACAAAACTAATGACATTATACTGTATGTACTTTGAAAAACTTAAAAATGGATGAATAAGAAATAAAAGCAGTACATACTGGAGAGCTGGCTGGCTGCTGCAGAGCTGGACGCTGTCGGAGAAGCTTTGGACAAAGCTGGGCGGGAGGGAGGTACTAGGCGAGTATGGATTGGCCGGAAGGATCCAGTTCCTGACAGGGAGAAACAGGAAATGAGATATTATCAGTTGTTGTTTAAAGGAGAAATAACATACAGTTATGTACAAGGAGCAAATGACATAAGCAGAGTGTAAACCTGTTGATGAAGATCGACTTTTAAGAACAAAGAACCACAAAGTATAAGTTTGACGTTACAATGTAGGGGAAAGTACAGTCATTTCAACATTGTACTGACGGAGTGTACAATAGGATTGTGTTGTATGAAGAGTACCTGTGGCTGAGGAGTTGGAGAGGATGGAGAAGGAGCAGACATGCTGAGGAGTGTCTCCTGTCGTTCTGGGTAGGAGTGTTCGCTGTGTGGACAAAAACAGAAACAGTGGGATTAAATGCACAGTTTGAGGAACTATGTTTCCTCCATATTATTCATCACAGCCCTCTCATTTGTGCAGAAGGCATTACAAAAGGACAGTGCATCAAAGCAACCAAAATGGTGTTGATTGCGATACTGCTGCTCGTCTTACCTGAACTACGAGTGGTTTCCGAAGTTGTCTGTTACGAGGTTTTCTCTGTCTAAGAAAAAGATCAGACTGCATCTGTGATTTAAAAAAAAGAGATGCTGATTAAAATGTTTTCTTCCCCCCATGAACAATTTAAAAGGAATAGTTAAATTTTTTATTTATTTTTAGCTTGTTGCCTCACTCTCGGGTGCAAGACAAGGCAACCTTTATTTGTTTATTCACAACATTAAGTTGCACTCTAATACATACCGGAAATAATCGCAAAGCATGCAGCTAATCGTAAAGGCAGACGTTTTGTTTTGTAAACCTACTGACAGGCCCATCCTCAGTGGTTTGGGCATACAAGTGGTAAATCAAACAAATCACACCATTTAGTGATGATGTGAGTCTCCGATTGATAACCAGCATTTGAGCTAAGCTAACTAGTGATGAGCGACCTTTGCTCATGTCTCCTCCAAAATTGCAGGCACAGTTAAAGGAATGGTTTTCTGTCACCTTGTCTTGAACACGAGAGTGAGGTAAAAGGCTTGAAAAAAAAAAAAAAAAACTATTCCTTTAACAATTAAATCTTTACACAACTGTCTGCTCCTTATTATTGCTCTGTCTTACACTTATAGAGTCGAGCTGTTGTCTGAAGGCCAGCTCGGCTTCCTTGTTGGGGGAAAACATTCGGTTGTGCCGCGTGCTGTTGGGAGGAAGCGTGGTGGGAACTGCAAACACGCCGCCTTCTTGCTCGCCGCCCGCCGTCGAGCCCAGCAGAGAGCGGGGGAGGTTACGTCCGCCTGCAGAGGAGAGGAACCAGGTATAGCAGGAGGGGATTTATTTTGAGAATAATAGCGACGACTGTTTATATGTACTTTTATAACAATACGGTACACAAAATAAATATTTAAACAATCATCTTTGAAGTAGGAAAGATGTTGCACTGCATTAATACTTCCCACAGTAAAGTAAAACTGACAGCAGCACCACATAATCACAAACCCACCAGATCTGTTGAAAGTGGAGCCAGTGATTCTGGTGGAATGCTTGTCGTCAAAAAAAAAGTTTAATCTTAAAATCAGTGAATATCTCTTCTCGATTCGCTACTTGTCTGTACCTGTGTGCTGAAAAACAATCTACTGTTAATACACAGTCTAGACTCTGTAAAATGCTATGTTTCTAGCTACCGTGGGCTGCTTTGTTTACTTTCATTGTTTTCAGAGCATAAGATGTGTATTAATACTGGATTTTTTGTCATCGCAGACACAATATGGAAATGGAGATTAATGACAACAATCGTTCAGCAGTTCAAAAGGACATCTTGTTGATTTGGAAAAAACTGTAAAAACCCAGACAAGTTGTTAAGAAAAAGCTGAACAAGTAGCTACTTTGCTTTAAACCACAGGTCCTATCTTTTTAGGGCATCATCTTTACTGAAGGTGAACACACATCCGGTGCTCTTACAAAGGATTTACAGTACGTGAGAGACACCAACAAGTACCTGAGGCTCCAGCGTTTGGCAGGTGTAGCCTGGCCCCTCGGAGAGAGGCCTGCTGCCGGCCACAGTTGGGGCTGCGGGCGCCTGCTATGGGAGCCTTGCTTGGGGGTGTGAGGGCCTGGCTCTGCTCCTCTTGATTGGTCTTGAGTGGTGATGTGGCAGTGGAGCACAGCTCTGGAGCCTGAAATGAGAAGACACAAAACTGACACCATTTGCTCTATATGTACATTGCATGTACATTGCATGAGCATCTACTGTTGAACATGCCCATGTTTGAATGTTTGCATAACATAGCAATAAATAAAATGTGATGTCCAGAATATGTGTGTACGCAAATACAAGTTAAAAAGGTGCAGTGTGTAATATTGGAATATCAAGTGGTGAACGTTTTAGACTACAACTCTCCCTTGGTAACACCTCCCTTTTGAATAATGGCCTACAAGGACAAGAAGCTAGTTACTCAAGACGGCATCATCCGCCATTGCCTCAAGTCTTTCCACAATATCAAGTGATGAGGAGAAGGTGTTTTTAGTTATTTATTCTATAGTACTTCTTCTACATCTTCCAACAGGTGCATTTCCCCAGGACACTAAAAAACGCATATGGCATTGGCCATTAAGTTTGTCTATTCTGTGCTACTGTAGAAACATGGCAGTGCAACATGGAGGGCGAGACACTCCTATGAAGATAGACATGCTCATTCTAAGGAAATAAATTAAATAACAACTTTTATTTTCAAGTAAGTAAGCGCTTATCATAACATACTCATTAGGGATGCATTAAGCGTCTAATTTTCCCAACGTTTAAGCGGAAGTTTATATTAAGACTAGTCGACCAGTCTATTAAAAAAACGATGAGAAAAGTATGCACAATGTAAACACTTTAGGAGCTCTTCAGCCTTAACATTCTTCTAAACAATTACCAAGCCGTTAATGTAAATACTGTTGTAATGAGCGGTGCGCTGTTTATTATTTATATAATGGCCCATCATCAGACACACTTAACGGATGGATTTACACACAATCAATCGCTCCGTCAAGTTATCCAAGTCAGAGCTTTTTGTATGGGCAGATCGTTTTTTAAGTGTGTTTATAAAGTTTCTTGTTAATCGTTTGTGTAGGCTACTGTTTGCTTATGGCCGGACTGCCGAGTCCTGCTGTGTGTTGTTTAGGGTGCGTCCCCATCGCCGCGCATAAGGCAGCATTAAAACAGCTGACAGGAGGGAAAAAAAATAATAATCACAGCGGGCCTTTAGGCAACAGCCAAGAAAACCTCACCTTTTTATCTCTCTCCCTCTTTTACCAGCCCACACCTATAGGCATACACACACACACACGTTCATTCTCACACATTTTATGTTCAAGTCAAAGTGATGGGCAATAAATTACTAACCGACTAGTATTTCTTGGGCCGGATAGTGAGGCAGCGGTCTTAACGTTTAACCGACTAGTCGATGTGCATCTAAGAATATATATTCCATTTCTACCAAGTCTGTTCTGAAAATGTAATAAGTTCTACACACAGCACTGCACCTTTAAGATTGGTATCTGGCAACAAGATAAAAGCACTGTAAGAAGTAACAGTTAGGACCTACCAAAGGTTTAGGATTGACCTCGGTGGCGACCAGCTTGAGCAGGCAGCGCAGAACTCGCTGTGTCCTGCTGGGATTAGTCTGTGCCGAGGCCTGTCCGTTTTCCTGGTGGTTTGAGGGGACGGCGACGGGCTGCCACTCGTACTCCAGCTGCAGCTTGCCAGGCTTCCCCAGCATCAGGTAGAGCTCGGCCAGGGTGACGTTGTCGGCGTCGCGGGGGCTCCAGCCGTCCTCTCTGATCTGCTCCACGGCCCGCTCTCTGCCCTGCGACAGTCCCTCGTCTGAGCAGGACAGTGAGGCTTTGGCTGGTGGAGTGTGGCCGGCTTCTGGGGAGGAAGTGATGGTGTTCTGCTGCTCCTCTTTGCACTGCTCCGACAAGCTTTCCAAAGTACCGCCGCCGCTGCACCACTTCTCCACGCTTTTGGTCACAACTGCTGAACCACCGACAATGGCCTCCACACCCGGACAAGTTTTGCCCCCCTCAGAGGGCCCCGTTCCAATTCCCTCGTCCACAGTCTGCAGGGAGCACGTAGCGATCGTAACACATGGAAGTTTCTTCTCCTCTGTTCTTGTAGAACTGTCTTGTGAAGGCTCAAGATTGAGGGGCTCAGTTCGACGACTATCCCCCAATAATACAGTCCCTGAAGCACCACCACTAGCAGTAGAAGCAGAAGTGCCTCCCCGTCCAGATTTGATACCGGTCCGAAGTGGCGGAGCCGTGTGAATGCCCAGAATCTGTGCAGCCGGCAGTTCCTTTGCATTGGGCCGGCTCTTGCCACTCTCCAGCCAGTGTACGGTGCAGGAGGCCTTGGAGTGAACCACGCGCGCCACACCGGGCAGCGTGGTCAGAGCGCTGCTCTCGGCCGGGTACAGAAACAACTCCTCCTGACGGGATCTACTGGGACAGGCAGCCCCGGACAGGCCGCTCTCCAAAGCCTCCCTCTCCATCAGACTCTTGAGCTAAAAAGCGTCAATGTCAAGGACCAACAAAAATATTCACTGGTCTAATTCACATTACAAAGACGATTTAAGTACACTACTATTATAGCGATATAATGTATGGGTTATTAGGAGTTGGCTGTATGAAACTTGCTGTATGAACGAGTCATGTAAAAAAAAAATATATATTTTAATGTGTGTTTCTGGTCATATCAGAAGCAAACATTGGATAGTTTCTAAAAAATGTTGGACAGTTTCTAAGATTTTTTTTTGTTTAGTTCACTGCTACACTTAGACAAAACGACTTTGCTTCACAAAGAGCTTTAAAACTGTACACCCATTTTTCTATACTGAAATGCGACCAATACTTATGGTATATTAATAGTCCAAAACAGAGCATGTACCCTTAAACAATGCATCTGGTTCTTCCGATGAAATTTAGAAGTCCATGTCAAATAAAATCTAACTAACTCTGTGAAATTGCTATCCATCCGATGTTTAAAAAGATACAATCCGCTGGTCATGGTAGGCCCACTTCTGTTTCAGATACTCAATGAGGCTGGAGACTTTCCTGTGGAGCTCGACCACCATCCTAGGTTGGAAAAGACACATACGGGATAGTTGTTGATTTATAAGCGTCTGAGGTAAAAAGCAGCACTGCCTGGGTAGTATTGTGTTCATGATCCTGACATATAGCACTGTTATATCTGGACAATCAACTCAAACAATCAAGAAAGTGGACTTCAAAAGTGGAGTCAGCGATTATGGAGAATGCTCCTTTTTTAAAATCAGTGAGTATCTCTTCACGATCTGCTACCAGTGCGTACTGTGTGCACCAGTTTAGAGCCTAGGCTGTGTATTAACACCAGATTTTTTTCAGCGTGCACACACAGTAAAGACAAGGAGAGTATCGTACATTAACGGCTTGGTTATTCACTGATTTGGACAGAAAAAGGGATTTTGTCTCTGTTGTCTCCAGAATCGCTAACTCCACCTCTTATGTTTATAGATTTGAAGCAATTATGAAATTGCTGCTAAATGAATCTCACGCAGTGCCGATTTCTTTTTTAAATGTCTGCTTTAAAGCAAACTATTAAAGACATTCTTGTGATACAGACATAAAAGCCATGCCTGACCTGAGGCGCGGGTTGTGGGCAAGACTCTGAACGCGGGCCCAGGAATGGTTGCTGCGTGGTTGGAGCTCCACGGCAACCTTCAACGGTAGACGCACCGGCTTCTGATCCTCCTCGTCGCTCACTCCTTGCAGGGACACCAAGACAACAGGGTGAGATTAAATTAGAAACGCCAACAGAGCCCTCCAAGGAGAAAAAGGGTCGGGTGTTCTTTGAGGGGCGAGAGCAGACGCCCAGTAGCTGGTAATGTACTGAACCTGAATAGCCACAAAATTACAACGTGAACAATACAATGCAGATGACATTGCAATTTCTGAAGACTTGCTTCATGGAATATCAGGAAACAGGCCAAAACAGTAAGCAAAATGGGTTGTATTGAAGGGGCAACAGGACAAGATCCTTAGCCAAGTTTCTTTTTGTGCAAAACACCGATACAGAACTGGAAACAATCACGAATACATGAAAAAATATGGCAGCCCTACTTCACTTGCTCCCACAGAGTAACCGTGGAAACGCCACTAGCCCACACGCTGCCATTGTTTTTGCCAAAAAATGTATTTAAAAAAAACAGACCCTGTGCCTCGCCATCACCATGTTGTTGTTTTTGTTATTTTAGCACTGATGTTTGTTTACTGTGTATTTTAGCATGTGTCGGGTGCTCACCATCTGGGTCACAAAGTTTTTTCAGTGCACGGCACATGGGCGCTTTGATTCGCAAGTTCCTCCCTTTTGATCGCACAGTGGTGGCCCTGAACAGACAGAACAGAGGAATCTTCAGTGTCAATGATTTTTTTCACAGAGTATGTAATCTTAAAAATAAAACATTTCACAATACAGTTATCATCATGCAGTAAGTAATATATACCATTCTATCTTACAATAGTCCCCTTTATGTATTCTTGATACTACTGCACTTTTCTTGTATTTGGCATGTGTCATCAAGCCATCCCCACAGTACTAATAAAACCAGTCTTCATGCTCAACAATTCAAGGTGTGCGAGTGAAAAGACACACCCTTTGTGTTATTTAGACACAGAAATTGAAAATGGTGTGCGTGGGTATGGATTTTTATTTTTGATCCTACCACCGACTTACCCTTGCTGGATGAGTTCGTTGAGCTTTGCCGCGTTCTTATCATCCATTACTGTGAAAGACAGAACACAAAACCGCCAGAGACGTTTACGTCAACGTCCCTCAAGAGCAGATGTCCCCAATGACTGGGAGCGTGCTGCGTTTAATCACATCCCTTGTGTCTCCCAAAACAAACATCAGAAAAACACACTCACACACTAAACACATCTTAGAAGGCATGCATTGAAAACACATGTACGGCGTCCACTTACAGCCTCCGACTTTTTTGCGGAGCTCGGCATAACAGATAAGGCCGTACAGCTCTTGGGAGGATTTCTTCAGTGCTCTGGAGTATGCTGAAGGAGAGGTGGCAAAAGACACAACAAACGCTGTAACCAGACATGTGTATGCTACATAAAGATAACACTAGAGTGACACTGAGGGTTGTATGTACTGGGAATGGGTTCAAGCTTATCTGGAGAGAGGTTTTTCTTTTAACATGTGTTTTGGTACAAAGTCTCCCTGCCTTCCAACGTAAACATAAACATTCGTTTGGTAATTAATGACAAATATACAGTCCACTATGTAGTACACAGTGGACTAAATACAGAAGGAAACAATCATATTCTCTTGTTTTACAGCAATAATTGGAACTAATAGATAATTGTTTAAAACACATGTTGATGTTGCAAAATAATTATAAAAATACAAACTGGTCTCCTTTCCAACTTTCACAGAGACTCGGTAAGGTCCCCCTTTTTTTCTTGGGGCATCAAAGATAAAGGGGCAGCTCACCGTTGGCAAAGTCAATGTGTTTGGAAATCTTGTGCCAGGTCCGGTAGTAAAAATGGCGGACCTGCTCCTTGTTCTTCACCATGTTGGCTGGCTTGCCTCTTTTCTTGTACTTAATTGCAATGTTGTTCTGGATAGCTTCAAAGTCCTTCCCATACTGGAGACAAGAGGAGCAGAGATGAGAATGGGATATCAAGATATACATGTGAGGAGACATTTTAATAGGTTCTGAGTGTCCTTTGATTTGTTACATAAACAACAATGCCAACAATTGATTGTGAAGGTCACATAGTATGCTAATTTCCAGGTTCAATATTGTAATTCAGTCTGAAACTCTCCGTTTAATATGCTGTCTCTATAAGCCCCGCCTTTAAACTGCCGGTTTGAATCCGACTGCCAGTTAGATTCAGGGGCATCCAAGGGTGTGCTTATCACAGATGGAGGAAAAGCTAAGTTAGGTTGGTAATGAGCGAGTGTGTCTTATCCCCTTGTCACATCATAAGGGGATAGAAATCTGTGTTTTTGAACACAGGTTTTCAAAAAGATGGAGGCGGAGAAAAAGAGAGGGGGTTGTTTTTTTCTCATGCTACTACTCACTCTACATATACGGTGGACACATATTAATGTTGAAAATAGATGAAAGGTGCATTTTGCATACTAGGTGACCTTTAAAGTTTGCGCCACACAGGGTACATGGTTCTACCCTCTTTACCTCATAGAGCCCTTCGAAAAAGCTGTTTTTGTCCTCTGCGCTCCAAGACTCCCACTGCCGACGGGCCCTCTTCTGGTTCCCAGCTTGCTCCTCCTTCTCAGTGGAGCCTTGGCCCTTGGATGCCTTGGACACGCCCCCCGCAGAGCCGGCCACGGGCCCCGACTGTCCCACTGTCCCCTGGGAGGAAGAGCCATTCTCTGCCCCTGTTTTACACAGAGACGGGGAGTCCACAAATCCATCAAAAAAAAAGTATCAGAAGTATAGAAAAAGCCAAATGTTTTGTTGGACCACCCTGTTTTTTGTACAGCATGGGGGAAAGAAAATACTCTTGTCGTTCTGAGGTCTGTGATTTATACAAATACGTGCACACAAAGCAAACCACTGCAAAACCTGCCGAGCTTCCCCCGTCTGTGGTTCAGCTCTGGCAAGGAGGCAGGAAAAGCAATCAGTCCCCACGGCCAGGTCCATAGCAAAAGGGTCCAAAACCAACTCGTGGTGGGGCTCGAGGGCCAAGTTCACCCCAGCACAGTGCACAATGCCAGGAGGCACACACACAAGTAGAGAGGCAGTTCCTGTTGCAGGCAGCCCTACACTATGTTAAGGCAACTACAGAGTTTCAGCCGAGAGAAGGAGTGGCCATGTAAAAATGCTAATCTGTGTGTCGGATAGGCACTAACCTAGAAACGTCTCTTTTAAAATAGATGTGAACCAATATAGCATCAGATCAAAATAAGTAGGGCTTCCTCGGTCAACTGGTCGACACCAGGGCAATCTAAATATACATTTAATGAAACAATCAGTCTCTTCCCCCTTTCCAATCCACCCGTCATACCCATCAGAGCCAAGCAAATCATCTATATACTGTGTCAAGTCTCAATGTTTACTTCTGTCTGATCCGGGTCTGATTAATTTATAAAGACGGTAATGATTAATTTGTAAATCTGTAAGAGAGAAAAAATATCTGAATAATGAAAACACAGGTTTCATTAGCTTTATGTTTTAACCATAGTGAGAATTAATAATCATGCCACGCCTTTGTTTGCTTCTTGTCAGATTTGTGGAGAGAGTCGCCTAATAAATATGGATTTATTGAAAAGCTAATTGTCGTTTAGTGTTTACCATTATTTATTACCAGGATTTGATAATAAGGCAATGTTCCAGTGTGTTTAAAATGCCAGGAAAGTTATTTCTAAAAAGGTGTTTTCAGCTCAAACACATGTGACTATTTCAACTCACTAATGTCAGTGTTACAAATCTGCTGAAAATGAGAATGACCCACTTGCGTCAATATTATCTGTGGTGAGGTTTATGGATACATTTGTATATGATGTGTATTTTTCATTGTTCGTAAATAAGCTCAACACGAACTGTTAGTTTCGCCACTGGCTGGATTTTTGGGTAAATTGAATTACTCGCTGCTGAGGAAAATAAGTCCATCCTGTTCTTTTGTCTATTTCCTTTAAAAAATGTATTAAAAAAACACAAACCAAAAACAAAGGAATAAAATAAAGAACATAAAAGACTGATAAATCAGCCTTCCTGCCCTGTTCTCAGCTTCAAGCAGAAATACTGAAGTCGTAAAAGTGGGGTTTCATTTTCTACTTCACTAAATTGATAACAATCATAACAGCCCCTCTTTTTTGTTTTAGAAAACCCTGGTGGCAACGCTTTAAGAAACTGACACAGAAACAGTAAGTTGTATCTTAATTAAAATGTAAGTTAACTCCTCCATTCCAAACAAATGGTTCACAGGAAGGTGTTGCAACTTTGATGCTGGAGCAGCCAGTAAATCTACAACTCCCAGCCAGCAGCAGCAGACCGCGGGGAGAATTCACATGCGACAACAAAAAAACATTTCACCAGCTCAGCCATCACTGATAAACAAACTGTACACACAATGACACACCTGAGAGCAAGACCCCCTGCTAATCCCATCCCACCTATACACACTTTTCTTTTTTACCTTTAGATTTTGCCCCACCATGTCCATTGATGGTCGAGCCGATGGAATCCTTCCGGATGCGTTTGCTCGGAGGTCGAACGCTTGATCGCAGAAAATGATGCTGGTCGTGACCGGGAGGGTTGGTCTCCGCTGAGGTGAGGGGATGCTGGGTCGGACCTAGCCCGGCTCGGTTCGGCGGAGAGGCGGGCCCCCCCGGAGCTGAACCGGGGCTGAGACCCGTGGCTGATGGATTAAGAATTTCCACTCCGCCGTCTCCCTTTGTACTGCGCTCCTCGCTCGCCTGCTCTCCGCTCTCCTCCTCGTCGCAACCTTCGGGCTTTCTGGACGGATCTGTCCCCCCATCGACACCGATCCCCTCCCGGGAGCCCGGTGTCATGCTGCCAGAACACAATCAAGGAACATTTGTCACATTGGGAGCAAAGCAGTGTGCAAAAATTAACTTCTAAAGACGACGTTCACTGGCTCTCAAACATGGCCGCCGCTGTTTGTTTCAAATCCCCTCTCCAGTCCCGACAAAACAACACAAAATATATGCATTAAACGTCTCGAGATGAATTATGTTCAACAACCGAAATAGTTTGGGAAGTGGCGGCGGCCTTTTACTACGTGTCTCACGGCTCGAATGGGCGAAATTTGAGGTTGAATTTCAACTAAATTTCAAATGCGAGCGCTTTTCAGTTTAGCGCCCTGCAGAAACGACAACGAAACCCCTCGGTGCATTCGACCTCTAAATAAAGTGTTTATTTCAAACCCTACTTTACCCATTTTCGTGCTCTTCCGTAGTGGGCGACGTCTTCTTTCTCTTCACCATGAGTCCGAGCGGTTATATAGGCAAATATGGATAAAATTGAGCATAATAAAAACGAGAGCGTTCTCTCCGCTTTCTGCCCTCTCCTTGCTCTCGCTTCGACTGAGCTGAACTCTCTGCGCAGTTCAACTGTTTTCTATCAGCAACAACATTACTAAATGCTTTATTTTAAAATGAAAAATAAAAAACTATAATGCCACCGACACAGGATATAATTAATGCATGCACTGGAGTAGTATCTGCTATATGGCACGTGTCAGCAGAGCTCAGCTGAATTGATAAGAGTAGATAGTTGTATTAACCTAGTGTGCAAGTGGACTTTGCTTGTCACTACGTCACCATCGCCTGCAGAAAATAATGTCTGCTAATTTCTTATTGAGTGTAGGATTTTTGATTTCATATGCATCCAGGAATGTTAAGGCTTTGTGACAATAACACATTTGCAAACATAACAAACGCCTCTTACAAATAATAAATAAAACGACAAGATCAGGATCAGGCTGTATATACCCGGTGCACATCAGGACAAGTTATACTACTACATTATTAGAACATAGTTATACAATGTAAACATCACAGTATTTATAATATTGTTTTGGCTCTATTGTTACTCACTAACTATTCATTTCTGAATTATCATGGTATTGGCAGAGCAGAATGATGAAAGAAAGAGAAAGCTAAACAAAAGATGAGTTAGACAATTGTAGCTTGAGTATGAAAGTGACGAGGGATGCCCCACTTTCTGCATCTCGAAACAGCAATTCTATTCCTGTTTAGTGTCATCGATTGCGCTTTTAAATCTAAGACTAATTCAATCAGCCACAAAATATATGTGATCTGACAGCAGCAACAACCCGAAACTACTAGTGAAGCTCGTCAATATTCAACGCCCCTCTTTTGAAATGTTACAACCCCAAGTCATTGTAATGATAACAGATTGATGTAACTTCAATTGAATTCATACTCAACCTCAAAATATTGTTTCAGTGTAACTTCAGGTTGATTTAAAATCTCACAGCAACACAATGAAATGCACTGCACAGAGATGACAGAGACAGACTATATCATGTGCAATGTTTCAATCCTAGCAGCCTAGTTATTATTATGGACTGGTCAAGTTCTTCAGACGTGCATGTGCTAAAAGTTAAAGTTATTGATAATAATTGCCTTAAACGTTGTTTTAGTAGGCTGTGTATTACATGTAAACAACAGCAGTCTTCCTACATAACGTGGTGACTAGCATGGCTGCTGTTATTGGTTAGCTAACGTAACGCTGTGGCAGTAAAACAAGCCATAACGTAACCAAACTGCTGGTAACATAATGAGTATTTCCTGCAGAGCCTTAAACAGCTTGTTAGAAGTATAACACTATCGGGACATACCTGAAGTTGAAGCCTGTCGGTGGTATTCCCAATCGAGACACAGGCTAGCATTGCTAGCTGACGGTGGCCGTCCAGCTCGATACCGATGACAGTTCCTGCTGTTCGCTTGTCCACGCGCTTAGGGCACGCCTACGACATCTCGAAAACAAACCCCGTGATTGGTCAGAAATACACGAGGACGACGGTTACAATTTGATTGACAATCGGCTCCGCCAATAGTCAGTAAAAGACATCCAGCGACAGACCAATGGACATTCTCTTCCTGTTCTGCCGTGTAAGGTTCCTGAAAAGTATTTAAAACTTCACTGTCAGTTTCACTCCTCGATTATCTCACCTTTTCAATAAGTGATTTAGCATAATTTAAGCGAAATTTTATTACCACAACAAAGGGATTTGGCGCTCTAAAAATAAGTTCCGCCCAGAAATTGATTGACATGTTGAAGATCATATCAAGAAGAGGTCTTTCCGAGGATGCGCTTGATTTAAATTTTGGCATACACCGAAAACCAGACAACTAGGTGGAGTCAAAATTGGATATTTACGACAGTCAATGACCAACTATGAATACAAGTTAGAATGCACAGCACACACCATCTGTAACAATGGGTGGTTGGATTTAATTGCATCTGCAAATGTTATACGTTTGTGTATTCAGTGCTGTCGTGACCAGAGAACAGTTTAATTTATAAGGCTAGTTAGCATAGATAGTATAGTTAATCTGCTCTGCTGGGATCTCGTGTGCCATTAAACGAGCGCACCGCAACACTCAGCAGACTGGCTGTGGTCCAATTATATTCATATACGTCAAAGCGGGGCGGACCAACATTCTTCACTTTGGAGTTTGGTCGTGCACGCGCAGGCAGAGGAACTCGCGCGGTTAGTCTAGTTGGCAAACTGACGAAGTTGTCTTCGGAAACTTGAAGGCTCAAAACAAAACCACTATGACTTCGACGAACATATTTCAAGGGATGGAAAGTGGTTCAAAACCGAGTTCAAGGTAAAGAATGTGGGGTCGTGTAGCTTTAAATAAAGGGCCTACGATGTCTTATTTCGAATGTAGTAGTCGGCCAGTCAGCTCGTATCTTAATGTAGGTTAACGTTATGTGACAGCAGCTAACATTTGAATTACCAGTGCCTTCAAATATAGTGCTAGTACTCGGCTATCTAATGAGTAAGTTTCGCCAAATATCGGTCTGGTTGCTCCGCTTGAGCTACCTTTGCTCGTGTTGTCTTCAGTTAGCAAACTTGGGAGTGAAGGAGTGGATTAGCTTTTAAGCTAACCGGCCAGGCGTTGTCTGCTGCGCCTGCGGAAGTATGAAAACAGATCATGCTGCTCCTCTTTGTGCCGCTTTGTACTCGCCAACAACGGCGATGTGGCCGCATTGTCCCAGTTAAAGGCGCTTCAGTTTCCTTTGTACTAACACGGAAACGTCTGTTCTTGGACAGCACTGCTTGACAGTGGGTTTCAAACATTCACGTATGTTGCGGCTTTAAATACCGCTATAAATTGAAGCGCATACACACTACTAACTGGAGAGCTTTCAGACGTATGGCGCCATTCACGGTATATAATCAAACAAACCTGTTATTTGGCTGCGTTGGCTGCAGCTGCACTGTACCCTATTTATAGTCAGGTCACCCTTTGTGTGTCGAAGTGCAAAAGATAAAATAGTATTACTATGCTTATTACTGCTTGATTGATATTGGTGTAATCGTGGCAATATTTTTTTTTAACACATTACATATTTCGTAATGTTATTAGCACATTGTGTACAATCGAATTTCTCCCCCTTGGATTAATAAAGCATTTCTGTTACTGAAAATATGATATCATCTCTACAAAAGTGAATATGAACCTCCATCCAATATACATCCAGCCATACATTTGGCAAGGATTAGCCCTCTCTGGTTAATGTTACCCGTTACACATTGAAAATAGTATGTTACAGTGTGTAGATAAAGTGAGATAAATCCTTATTAAATTTGTACAAACCCAGTATTTATATTTAAAGCCTCTCCCACTTGCACAAGATTATTGATTCTAAAGAAACCTGGATGAATAATTCAATTCCTTAAAGTGTTCCTATATTCCCTGGTCTTCTGCAGGGTGTTGCAGCCTCCTGGGGGTGGCTCTAGTAACCTGTTCGGTGGCTACGAAGACGACTCAGCAGCCACAAGAAGACCTCATAAGATGGCCTCTAAAGTGTTTGCCCCACCGGAGGAGGCCCAGAGTGCACCCACTACAAGACGTTCCAATCCTCCAGGTCTGAGCAGCAGTTCAATGGTTTATGACACAGGCAGGCCATTCAAATGGTCTATGTCCAGGGTGTGAAAACTGTTACTATAATGTGATAATCCTTATATAAACACGTTCACTGTTCTCTGCATGTTACCCACCTTCAGATGTTGTGATCTAGCCGAGTATTTTTTCAGTCCAGTCTGCTGTTGAAAAATGGTCTGAGTTTGCAGACAGGGAATGCTGTGTCACCCTCACTGCTTTATCTAACAGTGGCATTAGCATCCCAGAAATGCTCAGTGAATGGCTGCCAGCATAGTATCTGTACTGTATATGGCACTTTCATTTGCTTAGCACATCAATGGCATTTTGAGATAATAGGCATCGGCTGATATCGGCTCTCACAAGGTGGATTAAAAATAATGTCTGTCTGCCGACATTGCAGTCAGAGCCTCGTCAGTGTGGCTGCTTTGGAGCAATGCTAGATATTTTTTTTTACCCAAATAATTAACTTATATTTGTTTCTATTTTAATGATCACACACAGCTGTACAGCAATCCCTTATGGCAATATTTTACAGAGCCAACACCAGGAAATCCCAAGTGTAATGGACAAAGCACATTTTGTATTCAAAATTCAAATATTTTCTGACCAAAACTAAAAGTGACAGATGATGAGTGTGTCTTTATGTCCCAGTTGCATCATGTAACATGCGTCTTGGTAATGCTTTCTGTAGGTGGGAAGAGTAGTGGAATATTTGGGGGACCTGCACCCTCGGCTCAACCACAGAGACCCATACCTCCAGGTGGACCAACCAGCAATATATTCGGGGCGGCATCTGTCCAAAACCCAACCCGAAGCCACCCCAACAAGCCAAAGGTAGGCCATGCTTCTCTCAGTTTTGTCTTGTGTTTTATCTAGTTTTTCCTTATTGTATACAGTTTAACCCATGACTCTTAATGGACACAAACTAACAAGCTTTTAAAGGAATAGTTCATCCCATAGAAGAAAAATCTATTCGTCCACCATAACACCTCATGTATCCTTTATTTGATCCTCGTTTGCCCCTTTAAAGAGGACCTATTATACTACTTTTCTGGTCTTAATTTCTTGTTTTACACTGCTATAGAGCAACCTGACACGAATCACATCACAAAAAACTATGTAGATTTTCGGGAAGCTCTTTCTCTTATTTTGGCGATCCAGCACATCCTGTCAACACTTGAGTGTGTGTGCTTCGGCAATCTCCGCTCCCTCCGCCTGTGCATCGGCCATCTCTGCTACCCTCCCCCCCCCCCTCTTGCAAACCCCACTCCGTTGTGATTGGTTACCTTCCTTCCGGAACACTTTCAGTGGCGGGAAGCGCGAGCATGGACCTATAAAGGCGCGAGGCAGACGCGAACAGGGAAGTGACAGCATTACCATACATGGAAACATCCGCGTGGTCACGTCACAAATTTTTATGCGACGTCACGAATTATGAAAGGGTAGACCGCTTTGAAGACGTGACTTCTCGACTGGCTAGAATAGTGTTTAGTGCTCTGCACAGACACCCCAGACGGTCAGCAGGGAATACGTCGAAATGCATGTAAGTCATTATTTGATAATTTAGTATGGTTAAGCATGACTATGAATCATCATAACAACGTTTATAGGTCATAAAAGTCAAAAAGCATCATAGGTCCTCTTTAAGACTGAAAAAGCACAAACTGTGTCACATACCCGAGTGTATCGATCATTTGTGCAACCAAAGCTGTCTTCATTGCAACGGTCTTACTTACCGTTAGGTAGCTATGGCCTCTTAAGTGGTTTACGCAAAGAACATGTGATGGAACTGTATGAACACGGTGGAACATTTTCTGTTCAGCCATATTAAAGGATGTGTTATTGACCTTAAACGTGTATTTTTAGTAGGGGTGGGGAAAATAATCGATTCTCCGATGCATCGCGATTCTCTCTCGAACTAGTATTTCCTGCGCCACTGCGCATGCATAACACAAAAGTGCAAGTTGTTAAAAGTGGCGACAAAAGGGCTGAGAGCAGCAAACCCATATGACATGCACCGGCTTTGTTTCTGTTTACGTTTTTGTATGAGAGCTGAATTCCAAGCCATACTTTTTGTACCCCAGGTGTAGGTGTTGAAATGACACAGAAAATAATAGAATAGAAATCCTATAGAAACATGATTTACAAGAGTAGAAAGAAAATAAACTGAATCGGTTTAGTTTTTATATACTTCTATATTGTGTTGAAATGCAAGCTGCATTGATTATTGCACTGTTCATAGAAAAGCTTTTTCTCTAATACAATATTAGAGAAGGCAATTCATCTGTTGATTGTATTTAATGATCATCACAAAAGTAGGAAGTGAGTAGCAAACTCAGATGTGTATATAAATATTGGGGATGAGCCCGAATCCGAATATGTATTCGGATAAGCACGGATAATGAGTTAGATACGGATACGGATAATTTCCGAATTGTCCCGTTATTATTCGGGGATTTAAATGTTTTTATATTATGCGCCTAATTGACGCAGCGCGTTCCGCCTCAATGACACAACAGGTAGAATGACACTAACAGCTGTTCTGCGGTGGACACGAGAGGACCGGGCGCGACCCGTGACCCGCGGTCTCTCTCTTTTCATCCACTGATAAACGCAGCACGTTCGCCCTTTCCCTTGAATAGAGGGTTCTACCGGTCACATTCGCTGCCGTTTTTATTTGAGTTTCCTCGTAACCCGCTGCCGTGGCGGAGAAGAGACGAACCGATGGAATATGCTGCACCCCGAGTCACCGTCAGCCTTCCCTGATGTATTTACATTCACTAGGCCTACTGCTTAAACTCTTTCAAACACCACAACGTTTCCATCAAACTAATGCTAAGGACCTGTACTTTTTCAGCTGTCAATCAATGCGTATACGCCTAGGCCTACTTCAGGACCTATACAATAAAATCGGAAACTGCAAACTTAACCCATTAAAATCACATATGGCTTTGTGGAAAGGCTAAGATATCATTTAGGGTTTATGAGATTGGTACGTTGATACAGATTGTTCCTAAATCTTAGTTTAGTAAAACAAATGTAAAAGAAGAGGGAGGGGGAGAGATAGAGATAAAAAAAAAAAATCGTGAAATACAGCTGTATTTCCCCCAGTTAAAGGGAGACCTTAATTAAGTTAAAAGTAAAACACTGGCCCTCATTTACTAATAGTGAGTAGCCTATGCACAGATTTGGGCTGTTATTTATCAATATTTTCGTTCCCTGAATTTCTTCGTATTCTGAGAACAAAGAAGAGAGAGATGAAAAGGTAGAAATGTATCTGACTTTTTGACTTATATGTCAACATTACATCAATGTGATGCTTTGGAGGGACAATTGTCCCTCCAAAGCATTGGCACTAATATTCATTGACAATGAATATTAGTTTAGAAAATCAATTTAGGTGTGACTTCCTTTAATGTAGGCTAATGTAAAAGAAACTTCCGGTATACGCCACGCCCACTTCTTGTTGTGTATCCGGATACAGGGGCACTTTACACGACAACACGAAACGGTGCAAACGCGGAAAAATTCCCGCGGTTGCACTATATAATTTACAGGAAAACAGCAAACGCAGGCATGAAACCGCAGGTTTTTGAGATCACCTCCCAGGGAGGATTTTTTGGAAAACTTAACGGTTTTGGTTTCCTGTAAACACCGAAACCATTTCCCCTGATAACGCTGACGTCACGGCTCCACCCTCACACATGCGTAGTCTATAACATTTGCTGTCAAAATACCCACAAGCGAGTTATAAAGTTAGAAGACGACATGAACGGTGTCTCCACGGCACCATCACTGTGATCAGCGGAGAGTGTCGTGCAGCGCTAAAATATAGGCTAACGCTCGCCAATTTAGTTCAAGCGATTACCGCAGTAAGTTATTGAGACCACCCGCCACTTTGGCTGGGGAAAGATTTGTGCTCTGCCTGTTTTTCTAGCTAAATAAACGTGTGTCACTTCTATATGCCAGGGACACGGCTCTCTACATTAAAAACACTATCAGCGTGCAGCGGTTAAGCTAGCGGCTACTGTTCAACAAAAGGAGCATTAAGGCTACGGCTTCAAAGTAAAAGCATTTCACTGGCTAAACATTAATAGCATTTCACTGGACACACGTGAGTTGACTTTTATTTTGAAGTACGCCTAACAGGAAGGTATCCGCTCACGAAGCCCCTTCACTATCAGCAAGTCTTCTGTTTTTACGAGTTCAATGCGGTGAAATAAGAGGACAGAAAGCTTGTCTTTTACAATATTTGTAACCCCAAGCTTACACCAACCGCTTTATGAACGTTAGTGGCATTAATTTTCGGTTACAGTAAGGTTTTATGCATCAAATTGTACCGGAAGAGCTATCTACTAGGCTGTCACCGCTGACTATTGGCTTGGCACTGCTGCTACAGCGATTTCGGCCCGTTTCCTCTGAAAACTTGTGTACGGGTGAAGATGTCAGATAAATTGTGTCTGAACGGGTTTTTTTTTTTAAACCAAAAACTGGAAAACTGTCACGTTTTCACAGTGTAAAGTGCCCCACAGATACAAATAATTTTGTTGGTTGAACAGATACAGATAATGACGTCCCCGCACACCCCTAATAATTTTTTTTTTTGAAAATCACTCATGGGTATGTACTGTATGTAAAAATAAAAAAATTGCATCGAGATGCATTGATAATCGATTTTGAATCGAATCGTTGACCTCTGAATCGGACTCGAATCGTGAGGTGCCAAGAGATTCCCACCCCTAATTCTTAGTATTCTGAGATTGAAATCTGTGATCAAGAGAGACCTGAGAAGGACTTTCATTCATTGTTTACACTGTAGGAAATCTCTTTTCTTTATGTTTTACAGGACAATCTAAGTGTGAAAGCTGAACCCGAATCACCAGGTGAGATTGTATAAGTAAATTCTTATTTATTTACTACACAGGTTAGACTAATTAGCACAAAGTGCCTTTCTTCTTAATCATTTAGTCCACAGAGTGTTTGATGAAATTTATATTTTAAGTTTTTCAATCATCAGTTCTACTAAAAAATAGCAACTGTTGGTCAAAGGTGAAGTCAGTGATTCTGGAGAACGCTTGTTGTCAAATAATCTTTGGTCAAAATCAGTGAATATCTTCTCACAATATGCTACCTGTCCATAATATATGTGTGCTGAAATAAAATCCAGTGTTAATACACAGCCTATTGGCTAGAGGGCCCACCGCATAGCTAGCAACATGCCCATGTTGCCAGCTACAGGATGTAGTCTCATTCCACTTGTGAAGATGTGATTTCTATTGTGTCACAAATGGAAATATATGGTATTTTTATGGTATTGTAATTATTTATTTATTTATTTTTACTCAAAGCACCCGCAGTCAAGGTTATTAAAGCTGAGGTGAAGGTGGAAGCCGCTGCCCCCCCAGCTCCTGTGCCAGCTAAGGAAGAGCCCCCTGCTGCTGCTGCTGCTGCTGCTGCTGCTGCTACTGCTACGGTGGTTCCTGCCCCAGCTCCAGTGCCTGAGCCGTCTCCTTCTCCCTCTTCCCGTCCACCTGCTGTAGAGCCCGTTGATCTGAAGAACCACGAGCCTCACCTGGGCCCCCTGCCTCGCGCCCACAACAGGGTCCTCAACCCCCCCGGAGGAAAGTCTAGCGTGGTATTCTACTGATCAGCTTGAACACACCACAACTCCTCCAATCTTTTTGTCCATCATTACACTCCTTGTCTGCTCCCCCTGTCAATCTTCTCTCATTCCAACTTCCTTTTCCCCTCCCCTCCCAACGGTTACTTCACCTCTGCATTCAAAACCCAGACCAGGAAATACCACAATTCCTGATCCAATGTGTTATCCTTAACCTCTTGCACTTTTAGCCCTATTTCTGGCTCCACCCATTTCTGTTTCTCCCAATCTGTCATATTCCTCCTCATTGAAACCTGCAGTCATACAATCACCAACTGATCAATCAACAGGCTATCACTTTATTACTTGAACTGTGACACTGATCAATCTCTTAAAGCGGTGACGATTGTCTGTGTTTTAAGCACTTGTACACGTAGTTGGGTTTAAGACACAATTATTTGTCACTTTGTTAGACGGTTTTGCATCTCAAATTGTTTAAGATGTCGGAATTCTTGTGCAAACATTTAGCTTTAAACAGTCATGGATTTAAATGATATTATGGCGTAACAACAAAAAAATGTTGCTCAAAGTTCAGGGTGTTTGTTTTAAACCCTAATGTGTTGGCGTTAGGTCAGGAGGAGGGTGAGTAGATCCTTCACCAACGTAGAATGTTAATCATCAATGTAGAATGTTTCAGTGCCACTTCTTATGCTTTGCCACACCCTTATTTGTTGACCACAATCAAAGCTTTTGTTTGGCCTTCTACCAAAATAATACATGTTAGCCTACAATTAATGACTGTTCAATCAAGTCTTCTATCAGCCTAACTATGTTTTCATCTCTCTTGTCTTCTCAAATTCAACATGTGTAACGTTAATTCTCTGCTGTTAGAGTACAACCTCTGTTGAATGATAAGGAGCCAAATTTTTTTATTTGAAACAAAGACGAATGCGGTTGTTGACTCCCAAAAAATGTTCTGCTTCCTCAAAAAAAAATTCCATTTTGATTTATATGCGATTGTATTGTGCAGGTACTTTTCTGCTTTGTCCTCATTGCTTGCTTTATCCTAGAACATGCCTTTTTATTTTCTTTGCATGGGGTAGGCATCTGTTTATGTTTTAAATTAAAACGGCTCAAGACAAGTGAACTCTGGACAAACGTGTGGCCTACCTGAGTCCAGGTGGGCTAATTGATAATCACCTTTTCACCCACTTCATGACCCACATTCATGTTTATTCTGGTGCCAGCCTGTCCCCTTTGCGTTGATGTGCCTAGCAGGCAATGAGCACTGCAGAATAAAGAAGTCCTGTGTATTGCAATAAAACTGTTGTTTTGCAATTTAGAGTTTGCTTATTTTGTTTACTTTCCAAAGAACATACACACCTTCCTCTCAGAATACATATGATTCGGTAATTATTCATTAAAAGGTGTGTAGTGAGTGAAACACTTTGGAATGTACTTCTTAAAAATAGAAATACCTTGCAAAATGTGTTAATTATGTGTGTGGATCAGTGTAAATGTGACGTACAAACTATGCCTTGTCTGTTCCAGAGTTATAGTGGATTCTTGAATCACTGGGGCTTTTGTCCAGATTTGCCCTTTGGCAGCACAATGTGCAAGCTCAGCTGCTTGTTCCAAATACAAGATGGCCTCCAAGGAAAATTCTGTTTCAGCTTTGCAACTAACTATTAGAAGCTGTGGTCCTATAGCAGCACTACAGTGTGTAAAAGCCTGTGAGACCGTGCAAATAGTGAGATGGGTCCTATTTGAATGGCCACAAAACTATGTCACAAATATAATTTTTTATATTGATAAATAATGATGTGGCTTTGCAATGTATGATACATACGCTTGCAAAATGACTTGGCATCAGTGAGGAACAATGGATGAATGAAATAATGAGGTTTGAGAAATATTGTAGGTAAATACAAAAACTGGTCCACCACAATGACTGTGTATTTGTGTGTGGTATGAGCGCAAACAGACAAGTGACTCAACTGAATAACTACAGACTCATATCACAATACAGATTGGGATGTGTTGCATTTCAGGCAGTAACAACGTTGGGGTAAATTACCAACACTTAACTCACACAATTGGTTTTGTTTATTGTGTCACGTTTGCAGTATCTGTATTAATGTTACTCCAATTATTAAACCAAAAGCTGAAGGTGTTAATATCACTTTATATCTGTCCAGTATAAAGCCAATTTTTGTGCTTCATCATTTAAAACTATCTCCTCTACTCTTCATTTGGTTAGGTTTTTCTGCTGGTTGTAACTTATTACCCAGATAATAATGAATGACAAGATAATGTTTAAATAGCATTTAGTTAGGAACAAAGGAAACCTAGATCCTAAAGTGACCGGGTAAATTCATTGAGATCAGATTTTTCATCTTTTACACGTTAAGAAAACTTAAAGCTTATTTACATGTCAAGACTTGAACTTGGCTCATCATCTGCTTTTGTCCACTCTTGGTGCGATAGCAAGCAGCAGGACGACCCACCTTCTACTGTGAGTATGTAAAGAATCTGAAATATTGTCAGTATTTCACTGCCACCTACTGAATGAGATAGGAAGAACAACCGAAATTTTATGCTGATGAGAAACATGATGAAAATACAAATAGTCTATATTTAAAACCTTGATTTCACTTAAGGTTTGCAATTAATTCTATATATGACTTTGGCTCTGTTGACAAACATATTTTACATTAATTCCCTTTTAGAGTGGCACATTAACCATGTAAGGATTGATAAAACATTGTGAAATACCAGGGACATAAGTGTTAAATATAGAGGTGGTTAAAGATTCATTTGGCTTTAAAGCTGTCTCTGCTTTATGTGGCCAGTTTTTATGCTTCATTGACTGTTTTTTGTCTCCATTGTTAATCCTCTCCACAGCAAACAATAGCCCACGCTACGCCTGTCCGCCTGAAAGAAAGTTCAAGTGAAAGATGTTTGCTCTCAACTCCTTACTTCTTTTTTTTTGTCTGGAACTGTTATTTATGCTCTCCTATCTGTGGGGTCTCAAAAGCTGCAACCAACCAGACTTGTGCATACATTCCCCTACACTACATTCTATATCTGCAAATGGGTAATTGGGTCATTTCACATGAAGTTTACATTTTCTTTTAAAGGATAATGAAATTAAAGTAACTTGTGTAATAAAGCATAAGGATCAAATACATTTTAGAATAAGGATCTGCTTTGAAAGGTGGCTTTGCATTATGTTTATCCAGGCATTTTCACTGGAAGAAGATTTTTCAACTCATCTCATCATTTCAACTTAATTTATTTTGCAGATTCAAGTGCAAAGTCTGACCAAGGAGCCATGTCTGGCTGAATAGAACTTGATCTTCATCCAATCACTGGAAGGTCCCGACGTGGAGGTAAATCTCTTTTTCTGACCATATTTTAAATTGTGTCAAAACTTAGGACGCCATAAATCGAACTGTATGTGCTTCTACATGAGACTGGTGCTTGAGCCACTATTGATCCAAGCAATTTCTATGTTTTTTTCTCTCTCAAGCAGCACTCACTATGGGTATACATATTAATCATGATGGGGTGATTTTCATTATTTACTACAAGAAACCAAACTGAGAAGAGACTTTTTTAGGAACAGAACTATTGACTAATTTCCTCTGTGCTATACATCGACACGTGTTCATATCTGCTTCTCATATGCTGACCCCCCCTTAAAACAAGGCTTTTTAATATGGACCACCAATCCTTTAAAAATCACAACTTTATAACAAGGCCCCTTAGACATTTGTTGATGGCGTTTTCATAAAGTTGGACACAAATGTGTTAAGGTACTTTTAATCTCTCACTTGGGAAATATCATCTTTAATGTTTTTTAACTTTTAACTCTAAAATAATCTTATAATTGTCAATAATCTGTTTTATAAAGTAGGTTGCCGATAGTGACTATTGTTTGTGTGGATGTTGAAGCATTTCATTTCGTTCTGGGAGATTGCCTTGTCATTATTGTTAAACTGTAGCACCAGGTACTGCAAGCGGTTGTGTGGAAAAACTTGGACTTCCTGTTTCAAATTCCAAAATAAAACTCCTTGCAAGCGTTCTACTATTAAGGACGTGTGTGCTTATGGAAATCATGTACAGAGCTATTCTGGATCTCAGCTGGTGTGAAGGCTAAAGTAACCAAAATTAAAATACAGGTCCTTCTCATATAATTAGCATATTGTGATAAAGTTGATTATTTTCCATAATGTAATGATAATAATTGAACTTTCATATATTTTAGATTCATTGCACACCAACTGAAATATTTCAGGTCTTTTGTTGTTTTAATACTGATGATTTTGGCACACAGCTCATGAAAACCCCAAATTCCTATCTCAAAAAATTAGCATATCATGAAAAGGTACTCTAAACGAGCTCTTAACCTAATCATCTGAATCAACTAATTAACTCTAAACACCTGCAAAAGATTCCTGAGGCTTTTAAAAACTCCCAGCCTGGTTCATTACTCAAAACCGCAATCATGGGTAAGACTGCCGACCTGACTGCTGTCCAGAAGGCCATCATTGACACCCTCAAGCAAGAGGGTAAGACACAGAAAGAAATTTCTGAGCGAATAGGCTGTTCCCAGAGTGCTGTATCAAGGCACCTCAGTGGGAAGTCTGTGGGAAGGAAAAAGTGTGGCAGAAAACGCTGCACATCCAGAAGAGGTGACCGGACCCTGAGGAGGATTGTGGAGAAGGGCCGATTCCAGACCTTGGGGGACCTGCGGAAGCAGTGGACTGAGTCTGGAGTAGAAACATCCAGAGCCACCGTGCACAGGCGTGTACAGGAAATGGGCTACAGGTGCCGCATTCCCCAGGTCAAGCCACTTTTGAACCAGAAACAGCGGCAGAAGCGCCTGACCTGGGCTACAGAGAAGCAGTACTGGACTGTTGCTCAGTGGTCCAAAGTACTTTTTTCGGATGAAAGCAAATTTTGCATGTCATTCGGAAATCAAGGTGCCAGAGTCTGGAGGAAGACTGGGGAGAAGGAAATGCCAAAATGCCTGAAGTCCAGTGTCAAGTACCCACAGTCAGTGATGGTCTGGGGTGCCATGTCAGCTGCTGGTGTTGGTCCACTGTGTTTTATCAAAGGCAGGGTCAATGCAGCTAGCTATCAGGAGATTTTGGAGCACTTCATGCCTCCATCTGCTGAAAAGCTTTATGGAGATGAAGATTTCATTTTTCAACAAGACCTGGCACCTGCTCACAGTGCCAAAACCACTGGTAAATGGTTTACTGACCATGGTATTACTGTGCTCAATTGGCCTGCCAACTCTCCTGACCTGAACCCCATAGAGAATCTGTGGGATATTGTGAAGAGGAAGTTGAGAGACACCAGACCCAACACTGTGGATGAGCTTAAGGCCGCTATCGAAGCATCCTGGGCCTCCATAACACCTCAGCAGTGCCACAGGCTGATTGCCTCCATGCCACGCCGCATTGAAGCAGTCATTGCTGCGAAAGGATTCCCGACCAAGTATTGAGTGCATAACTGAACATAATTATTTGAAGGTTGACTTTTTTGTATTAAAAACACTTTTATTTTATTGGTCGGATGAAATATGCGAATTTTTTGAGATAGGGATTTTTGGTTTTTCTTTACTTTTTTGCCAAAATCATCAATATTAAAACAATAAAAGGCTTGAACTACTTCAGTTGTGTGTAATGAATCTAAAATATATGAAAGTGTAATGTTTATCAGTACATTACAGAAAATATTGAACTTTATCACAATATGCTAATTATATGAGAAGGACCTGTATTTGGATCACCATTTAGGGAGACCATATTTACAGGAGATATATCCTCTCAAATAAATAAACATAATGTGAAAAATTTGTTTTAGCGTTAAATACCTGGGGGAATTTTGAATTCTAGATCTCAGTCAATTTAAAATCATGGATATGACAAAGTGGATTTTACATGTGCTTCAGATTGGTTTGGCTTTATAATGATGCTGTATTTTTTCAGACTGTATTTATTATAGAGATGAAAAACTATCATACATCTGTCCGTGCCATTCTTATGAGCACAATATATCATGAACATTTTGAGGGATCTACTTCAAACATTGAACAAATATGATTAGATTAGATTTAAAATGTATTAGATTTTAGAGGTTAAAGTTTAAGGTCATTGTGACCTTATGCCTCATGAACACAATATCTCAAGAACGCTTGAGGGATCTTGGTCAAATTTGGCACAATCTCACACTTGGACTCAAAGTGACACCGGAGATTGTGATTGCAAAATCACTAGTGCGCAGCACGCTTGAAGGGATTTCTTTCTATAATAATATTTTAAACATTTCAACGTAGCAAAGTGGGCAGTGCAGTAATTGAGCAATGCACACAAAAGAGAGAGAGGGTTTCAAATGAACCCGCAGAGGCTGATGTATCCTGCCTTTTAGTCCAGTCATGGGTGAGGCTGAAATACATTATCCACAATGCAAATACTAGCCTGAAAAAGGCCCAAGCCTTTTAAACTTCACACTCAGTTTGTCGCTCAAGTTCTGTTATGAATTGTACTCTACTTAATACTGTTCCAAGACTTTAGAAAGCGCTCCCCAGAGGATCTTATAAATAGGCTATCGTCAGAATGAGAAGTAAGCCTATAGGTTAGGCTAGGCCTACTCCACTGATAGCCTAGTTAATGTGTTACATAGGCCTCATTTTAACGACAATCTATGATATTAAAATATTTGTCAAATTTGAAATTCTCAGATAGGCTATAGTGTGGCTTTATTGTGAAATCTTGGAGCCGACCTCCGGTGTGGCGTGTGTCAGACTTGACGCAGTGGCTCCGCTCGCTCAATGCAGACTGTGTGACGTGAGCCAGAGTCGGTCAGCTGGCTCCTCCATCGGAACAGCAGGGAGAGAGCCTCTCCCATAGGGCGACATCACCATCAACGCCCGAGCGTGGCCGGCAGCAGCAACAGCATCGGCAAGCAGCCCGCTGGAAGGGGGCGACGAAACGAAACATGAGAGAGACGCGCTTATAGAGACCGTGGATCGGGGCGTCGGCGGCGATCTGGAGCGTTCGCTTATTTTTTTATTTATTTACCTAGCCTATTTATTAATTTATTTATTTCCCCTGCCAGTAATGGCTGGGGTCCATGGCTGCGGCTGCTGCTGAGAGGCAGGTGCAATACCATCGACGAAGGCATTTCGCTCCTCGGCATGGACTCTACGAGGGCCGATCCGCTGGATCAGATGCTTTCTGCGGGAGGAGAGCCATAGCCGGGCCGCGTTTGGAGGCGATACAACGGGCTAGAGGAGGAGGGGGGCCTTCTTTACATCCAAATAGGCTATAAGAGCCATATAGCTTATTTCCACTACCGACCTCAAGGTTATGCGCCGTTACACACAGCAACAGCCACTCTTGGTTCAGCAAAAATCCTAGGCTATGTGTTGCTGACAAAAATGGCATAAGTGGTTTTATTAATTTGTGGGAAGGGCTGTGATTGAAGGTCCCACTTTCTTTCCTGCATCTGAGCGGATATAAACCTTGTGACAAACTCGCCTTAAAGGCCTAGAGAAAGAAAGAAAAAAAACAATTTGAGTAGCGCAGCAGCCTCCTCATCTGGGTAAGCAGTTTCGTCGGCTGCCAAGATGATGGAGCTCCAGATAGACGAGGTGGTCTACCAGGACGACTACGGCACGGGCTCCGTCATGTCGGAGCGGGTGTCGGGCCTGGCCAACTCCATCTATCGGGAGTTCGAGCGGCTCATCCGCAGCTACGACGAGGAGGTGGTGAAGGAGCTGATGCCGCTGGTGGTCAACGTGCTGGAGAACCTGGACGCGGTGCTCACCGAGAACCAGGAGCACGAGGTGGAGCTGGAGCTTTTGAAGGAGGACAACGAGCAGCTCATCACCCAGTACGAGCGCGAGAAAGCGCTGAGGAAGCAGGCGGAGGAGGTGAGTGTATAGGCGGATAAATGCATGGCTCCTGCCCGGGCCTCATCACCGCATCATCCCAAGCTTCATCTTCCTTCACTGTCTGTCACGGTGCCTCCTCAAAACATGTGACTCATGTTAGTTATAGGGCCTGTGACATGGAGTTTATTTTTACTCTCACTCAAAGCACTGACATACACAATTTCAACTCTGTATTTTTAAAAGATGTGCAGGTTTCAATCACAGAGTAAATATGTAGTTTACATAAAAACAAAAAGTCCATGCAAGTAAACAGTAGGCCTACTCAAAGGTTAAGCATTTTAAGTTCTACTTTTTACCAGTTCTGCCACTACCAGGCTACTACTAATAGTACTGCATATATGCCCTACCACTAAATTACAACTGGTAACACAGTGATTACTACAGATTTTACTTTCAGGATTACCTCTGTAACTAATACCACTAGCTCATTTACCTGAGCTGCCACAAGTCTCACATGCAAAAACAATACGCAAAACACAGAGTCAGGACATGATAGTGTACACATGTGATGATCAATGGTCAGTTTTGACAGATGAAGGGGTGTAGGCGCGACCATCAGTGGGTGTCACACTCTAAAAACAGGGACACACAACAAAAGTGGACATCAATATGGAGCGATCACATTACCGTCCAAACTCCACCTCCAGCAAATCTTGTTTATGTTTTATCTTTTTCTTTTCCCCATTACGCCCACCACTGTCTTTTTTCCTCTGTCATCATAAAGCAACTCTAATCCTCCTCTCATCCAAAGAGGCCTCAGGATATCACTCGCAGCCTTGCTACTGTCAGCTTAGCTCTGCTTTTAGTCTGTGTCATCATCTGCTTTTGTGTCAGTTAGTCCATTTTCACTCTGAGCTGTTGATCGAGAGAGGACCTGCTGGTTCATAAAACTAGTCAGAATATCAGTGTCGGCATATATAGGCTAGTCTTATTTTGATGACATGCCAGAATAAACTAAAAGCTCTGCATCTTAAAAATGTGTTTGCATTGTAACTTCAAAACGCCAACAGGTGCTGCAGGTAACATAGGCATATTGCTGGTTATAAGAGAGAGGGGAGGGGGGGATCACAATGACTGTAAATCCTTTCAAAATGCACAAGTTAAATTTACTCTGCATATGCGTAACCCATGTAGCTCAGTAAACCAAAACTCTCACTGATGAAACAAGCTTTAAAAGGAGAATATTGGAAATGACATTATTGTGTTGTTATTGTGTTGTTATTGTGTATTGGACCCTTCCTTCCTTTTCTGGTTTATAACACAATTTGGCTGACCGGACTAGAGGCAACTCTACAATTTGCTTCATATTGACCAACCTTGCAAAAATCAATTAGGTTTAAAATTGTTATATTCTTTATCCATGTAAGAATTTTGCTGAGAGCACATGGAATGAAATTTGTGCAGAATCCGTGCCTTGCTGAGTAAAGCTAGCAATTACTGTTTTATCTCACTTTTATTTGTCATCACTTGAATTCACATTGGCCCCCACGCCTATTAAATGTGAAGTTTTGGGCTAATTTATATCTGAAACTTTAATATGTTAAAGTTGTCTTATTTATTGTCAGGTTTATTTAATGTATCTCGATTTTAATTGGTGTTAAGTTTAATTTAGCAGACAGCGAGAAAAGTAAATTTTGATCTCAGATCAAATTAGGTGACAACATTTGATTGGGACAAATAAACAGAGAGAGAGAGAAGTTTTGTCTTTACTAGCAGAGGGGTATAATGGGGGGATGGGATGGTGTGCAAGGGGATGGGGAATCATAGGAAATCAATAGTGCACAGAGCACAGACTGAGGTAGCCTGGCACTGTAACCTGATTTGTGCTTCAGAGGGGCCGAGAAAGAACAAGAGCAAAAACACACTAAAAGAAATGGACGGAGGTTTAGAAAGATGCAGTATGAGGAATACATGCACTGGCCATATCGAAAATGAGAGGAACAAGAGAGATAGAGAGAGAGAGAGAGAGAGAGAGAGAGAGAGAGAGAGAGATAGTTGAGAAGTGAGAATCTCAGAGCCTGAGAAAAACAATAACAACGCCCTCTCGCAACGAGCATAGAGCGGCTCAGATTACAAGGTTATTAGGCTCACGCTAATGGTACACAAAGCCACAACTCCCACCCTGTCTGCTCATGTTAGCCTTCACCAAGACATCCAGAATTACACTTTTAGTAAAGCGAGCTAAACAAATTCAGCCATTTTTCTTGCACATTTTCATCTTTACTGTCTGGTTCGGAGGCCTCCTGCTGGGATGATCCATCCCTTTTGCATCACTTACCGCGCTGATGACACACTCCTCATGGTGTGATGACAGTAAAACATTGATCATGTCTGCCCTTGGCTTTATCAGACCACGCTCTTGTCGCCTTCTCTCTCGGTGTGAGTTGATTTAGTTTGTAGAGAAAAAGCAAAAGCACTGATTTCACACAGTAGCTTCAATCCATGTCTCCTTGCCCTGCAGAACATGGCCACCAATCCGTAGAAACGCTGTCTTAACATATGACCCGACAACTTTTCCTCAAGGTTTTATAAGTTGGGGACATATACAGACATAGTAAAATGCTATTGTGAGATCACTCTCTGTTTAGGTAGTACAAGGTGTAAATAGTTGGACCACAACATCTCTGGTTTGTCAGAGAAATTAATTACAGTAAAGATACTGCTGTTTGCATCAATCATATGACGTTTATGGAGATTGAAGGGGTTAGGCTTCAGATGCAGGTGGAAACTGGGGATAGAGAAGTGCATTATGGCACTGCTACTTTTAAGTTTTAAATGATCGAACATAAATACTCCCGTCCCGACATGAGCAGAAGAAATCTCTGCTTATATGTAGAGAAGAGTTATTCTGAATGTGTGAAGCATTACATTTCAAACACTACAAATCGCACCATGACGTCCCTCCGATATGAACATTAATTGTAATGACGATGGAGAATATAATTGTGTGTATTGTCAGATTTTTTTATTTGATTCATACACAAATTCTCCTTTGATTGGGTTTCGGGTTTAAATCCAACCCGTGGACCCTTACTGCATGTCAATCCCCTTTCTCTCTCTCCATTTCCAATCTACTCTCCCCTCTCAACTGTCAATAAAAGGTTAAAATACCTTAAAATATATATATCATTGATTGAGCCAATAAGAAGAGTAATATATCTTATTATTGGCTAATATACATGCTGTATATGAGATATTTTAGCTTCTTTTTGCACTCAGATAGACAGTAGCTAAAACGACGAAATGGCTCACGTATTATAAATATATGTCCAGAACTCCTAAATGTTGTCCAGTGTTGGATATCAGAACTAGTAGTCGTTTCACAATACTATAGCAATGGCCTCTTTGTGCTGTGCATATCTGCTGCATATTCCTGGTTGCACGGTCTCCTTGCAGTCAGAGGATTACAGTATTAAGCATTCAAGGACTTGCTGCACTGGGATAAGGAAGACATTGTAAACAGCTTTTATAAAAAAAACAAAAAAACAAGCGATGTGAAAGGGAAGCACGTTAGTTCTGTGTTATTGGCTATTCTGGTTCCTCAGTTAATGAGTTTATGTGTACACTGTGGGTTCTGTTTTATTAGGTATTATTGAGCTTTCTGTTAGAGACAAAGGTATTGGAAATAACCCCTGCGTTCCAATACCCATACTTTCAGCTATTTAGTATGGCAGAATTTTTCTTAGGATGTCCCAATTCTTGTAGTCAGATTTAGCATGCTTAAAGATACCCCAATGCCTACTACATCCGCCAGAGATCTTTAGTATTGAAATCAGCATGCTATTTGGGCAATTATGACCCACAATCAAGTGCGCATCGGAAAGGAGCGCACTTGATTGTCCACATCTCCGCATGAATACAACCAGGGATGGGAAGGATATATAAGCAGGAGGCAAGATCAAACTGCCATGTTATGATGAAATAAATAAGTAAAAGTATGTCCCAATTGTGGTATACTGAATACTAACTAGATTATTTTATTGATCAGCTGTTGTATGTAGAATAGAAAAAAGAAAGAGTATGCGATTTGGAATGCAGGAAACATGTTTGTATCATGCAGGTCAGACTGTACAGCTTATCTCAGATTGTCCTTATCGCAGCTGTTTCCTAATTTCAGGACAACGCTGTGTAGTGACCACAAACATAGTAACCTGAGTGTTTCCTTCCATATACATTCCACAAATCCAATACATGTACAATAAATTCAGTATTATTCATTTGTCACTTTAAGCACAGTGTGTGAATGAATTTCCATCCTAATCTTTGCCCGTGTGTCATCTGTCAGAAATTCATTGAATTTGAGGATGCGTTGGAAGCAGAGAAGAAAGACCTGCAGGTGCAGGTGGAGTTTCTAGAGCTGCAGGGGAAACAGCAGGAGCTCAAGACAAAGAACTATAACGACCAGAGTGAGTTGACAGACATCCTCATTTGTGTATTAGACAGATTTTGAGCTTGTGTTGATTGTTGTGTGATGTATTGTCTTTACTTTTGTTATGAATGCTATGTATGTAAGTTTTACCTTTGATGTGTGTTTCATGTTTATGTAATGAAATAATAGAGACCCCAGGAAGAGTAGCTAATGTTTAAGACAGACATAAGTTAATAAGGATCTTAATAAACTAAACTAAACCTAAGCCTAATATACTGCTCGGGCAGTACCAATGGCTTGGCTTCTAAGGAATGTCCCAGGCAGAGCGGAAATCAGGATGTTGTGGTCCGCTTTAATTTCAACTCCATGTCCATTCATTAAAACAATAATTTGAGTTAAAGCAGGAACATTTTTAAATCAACATCCAGCTGTGAGTGAGAAAAGTAAAAGCCTTTACAAAACATGGAACATTATAGCTGAGAACAGTAATATAGTTCCTTTACCTGGAAATTTAGTTTTTAAAATATTTGATTAATTAATGTACAGATCTGCATCTCTGTTTTTGTTTGTGCACACTACAGTACAGGAGGAGCAACACTTCCGCTGAGGAATACATTTCTATTTTATTTCTAATGGGAAGATGGAAAGGGCAGTTGTATTTTTCATGATGCTTTTGAAGATGCTTTTTCTTAGACCCAATATTTGAACATATACAGTCGTTCCTTCAGGTATTAACCATACCCCATCCAATTGTCATCTATTTGTACTTAACTAGCCAAGCCATCCTATTTAATACCCTGGCTCCATCTACACTCAACAAAAATATAAACGCAACACTTTTTTTTTGCTCCCATTTTTCATGAGATGGACTTAAAGATCTAAAATTCATTCCAGATACACAATTGTACCATTTCTCTCAAACATTGTTCACAAATCTGTCTAAATGTGTGCTAGTGAGCACTTCTGCTTTGCTGAGATAATCCATCCCACCTCACAGGTGTGCCACATCAAGATGCTGATCTGACATCATGATTAGTGCACAGGTGTGCCTAAGACTGTCCACAATAAAAGGCCACCCTGAAATGTGCAGTTTTGTCTCACAGCAAAATGCCACAGATGCCACAAGCATTGAGGGAGCGTGCAATTGGCATGCTGACAGCAGGAATGTCAACCAGATCTGTTGCTCGTGCATTGAATGTTCATTTCTCCACCATAAGCCGTCTCCAGCAACTTCGCACAGCCATTGAAGAGGAGTGGACCAACATTCCACAGGCCACAATTGACAATCTGATAAACTCTATGCGAAGAAGATGTGTTGCACTACATGAGGCAAATGGTGGTCACACCAGATACTGACTGGTTCTGAGTCCCCAGACCCCCAATAAAGCAAAAAAATGCACATTTCAGAGTGGCCTTTTATTGTGGACAGTCTAAGGCACACCTGTGCACTAATCATGATGTCAGATCAGCATCTTGATGTGGCACACCTGTGAGGTGGGATGGATTATCTCAGCAAAGCAGAAGTGCTCACTATCACACATTTAGACAGATTTGTGAACAATGTTTGAGAGAAATGGTACTATTGTGTATCTGGAATGAATTTTAGATCTTTAAGTCCATCTCATGAAAAATGGGAGCAAAAACAAAAGTGTTGCGTTTATATTTTTGTTGAGTGTATCTTGCATGTTTGTTGCCTGTTAAACTTGTCTCCCTCTGTCTCTCAGTCACTCGGTTGGAGGAGCGAGAATCCGACATGAAGAAAGAGTATAACGCTCTGCACCAGCGCCACACTGAGGTAAAAGCGACAGTCCCCCGACCTTCCCAAGATAATTTATTAACACATGTATTTCTATAGCTCCAAATACACCAAACATACAAGCCTCGTAGCAACCATTTAAGTCCTTATAACATTCTCAAATAGCCCCTAGGCATTAAGGAAAAATATTGCTGTAAAGGGTCATACCACCGTTCTGCTTTTTTAGACAATTTTCAGATGGTCTAATGCTCTTACAGTGGAGCTTACTATTTCTTCCCATATTATTTTACGTTTGAATGTGGCCATAGGTTTCATCTCATCCGCTTCAATACTTGGCTCTTTTAAATCAGGTCTGAAGACCGTTCTGTTTCCGAATTAACCTGAAATTTTAATTTCTCATTTTGAATTAAATCTTTTTTATTTATTTTTTTGTTGGAATGTGTGCTCTATACTTGATGTATTTTTTTCTTGCTTAAATTCTTTTTTGAATGTGTGCTCTATGCTTGATGTATTTTGTTCTTACTTGATGTATTTTGTTATTGCTTATGTAAAGCACCTTGAATGGCCTTGTGTCCGAAATGTGCTCTAAAAATAAACTTGCCTTGCCTTGCCTTGCCTTATGGATTACCCAACACAATCAACGTTCTGTGAATAAATGAAAACAATGGCTGCCTGGCAACACAAACAAAACACAATTTGAAGTAAATAGATCGCAATATACAAAAGTGCTACTTTATACCTCAGAGATAATATAATCGTTTATCTGATTGTTGTTAAGACTTCCAAATTTTTCCAAATTTGTCATTAAATCTCTGTCATCAAAGCAATCTTCTACATTTTAATCCTGGGGGTATCTCTTGTCCTTGAACATCTTACCCTCTTTTCTCACGTATTTTTCTTTCCCTCACTAATGCTGCTCACAGATGATTCAGACGTACGTTGAGCACATAGAGCGGTCCAAAATGCAGCAGGCAGGGAGCCAATCAGAAGGCACCGGACGAACGTGAGTTGTTTCACGTGTGTGTGTCGGTGCATGTACAGTAAATATGTTTGTGTGCATTTATATCTTTGGAAATCATAACTTTCACCCATCGTCCTGTCGCTAACGTTAAGTGTCGGGCTTTGTCACGTGTCACCACCACCACCACCGTGCTCATTTGTGTTGATGCTGCCGTTTGTTTGTCACGAGCCGCGCTGAGCAGCTGGTGCTACCTACCCACTGACAAGAGAGCAGAGGAAATGTGAAAAGAAAAAAAACTTCAGATGGATGAAGTCTTGTGGGAAATAATGGGGGGGGGGGGAAGAAAAAGTTTATTTATTTGTTCCTTAATTGGCAGACACACAATTCCCTTCTCAGTTATAGGCCTATGAGCATGCAGCAAGGCGAGGAGTGGGACATCTGGTGCAGCTCCTGCAGCGGAACCGCAGATTAGTCGCCTCCCTGCAACATGTTCACTAAACACACAGTGTCTTCCATTTCTATTCAGCTTCACTGTTGATTCAAAAGGCAGACCTAATCCTCCAAATCTTCAACTGTTAGAAATGTCAGGCCGCTGATGGTTTGTGTCCTGATCTATTTTGTTTGTTGTGCATTAAATAGAAGCACCGACAAGGATCACAACATGCATTAGTTTAACTTAAGAAAAAGAAAGTGAAGAATTATAAAGTTGCTTTAAAGCAGCAGTGTGGGTGCGTGTATGTGTGTGTTCATGCGTCACGGCCCGTTCCTGTCTGTTGTCTTTCTCTAATCCGTGTCTGTCTGTCTGTCTGTCTTGCTGGCTTGCTCTCTGTGCTGCTGTGTGCACAGTCAACGCCACACATGGAGGAAAAGGTAAATTCATCACGGTCCCACGACTGCCCTATACCAAACCTACTCCCTAAGCTTCGCCTCCTAAAACCAGCCTGCTTTGACTTAAAATGTGACTTAAGAATTTGCTGACGTCCCCTCCCCATATTTTTGCCGTGCCCCAAAACCCTGTGTAAAAACGTATTCCTTTATGCGTTTGCTTTTTTACCAGTTACTTATGCTTGTGGCAACAATCTCAGAAAGAATGAAAAAAGGAATTGTACAATGTTATCCAGTTTCCCTCATCTACCTTCTCCTCCTTCTACCCTCTTGAGTTGCCAGTTGGTTCCCATGTTTCTCTGTCTGCCTGCTTTTCTTGTCTTATGTGTCCCTCTTCCAAAGTTGAAACAATAGTATAATGCAGAGAGGAAGCAATTATATGGATATGCATCACAATTCTGTAAAGTAGAAGTAGGTTTAGTGCAGTTCTTGTACTTTTTTTGAACAAGTGTATCAACACACAGTATCAATCTGAGCTGAGCATGTCTGATGTTTAGTCAAGTTGCACATACATTTGGATAGATTCATTTGCAGTATGCATGGATAGTTTCTGGCAGTTATGTTTTCATCATACATAATAATTAACTAAATTATTATTAATAAGGAAGCTCACAGGTAAGTGTGTTTGACTTGGTGGACTGAACTGCATGCCACACATTCGCCTAAGAGCCAGAATTGCTCTTTGTTGTAGGTCTTGTAAATTAGACATTAACTCTAAAACAATATATAATTTTTTTAAATATTTAAATATGTAATTTTTAATACACAAGGATGTGGGTTCGATTGCAGGCATTTTCTTTTTCCATCTGGACTTCCTTGTGTTCTCTAAAAAATAGTTTACCTATATTATTCACATTCTCGCAGAGAGTTAGGTTAGAAGTAAACATGAAGCTACAGCCAGCCAGCACCTCTTGCTTAACTTAGCAATGAAGGTAACACAACCCTCGGACATCTTATATTTAAATATATTACTGCAAATACAGAAAGTGTAAAAGCTTTTTTCCCCCATACTTCATGCTAGGGTACGCTAACAGGCTGCTAGCTTAATATTAGCCTTGCAGATATGAGAGCCCATTATCAATGTTCCCATCTAACTCTCAGCAAGAGAGTGAATAAACATATTGCGTATGGTTGTCTTGTGACTTGCTTTTGATGCATGTCACGAAAAGCTTTCAGCCCTGGACGAGGAAAAAGTGATTGAATATAGTAAATGTGAATATTGAATCAGTAGCCAGTCTCACATTAGTTGTTATTCCTCTCTCTCTGTCCCTTTTCTGCCAGCAGCAAAGCGGAGCGCCCGCCGTCATTGAGCCTGTTCCCCGGCGGCGAGGGCATGGTACGTGGGGGTCTCGGGGGGGCTAGGATGCCCGGGAAAGACATCTGGCAGGTCAGCGAGCTGGGCCAGTCTACCTTCTGCTCCGCCTATCAGGTGGGACGGACAGTGGCCTTGTCCTCCTGCACAAAAAAACACACAACTGCAGCCCTGGACGGTGGATGGCGGGAGCAAGCCTTACTGCTGCCTCTTCCAGCAGCTAGCCACCCACCACCCCACTCACGCCTGCTTGTGTCAAAGTTTAGAGAAAACTGATTAATCACTTTAGATCACTTTGAAATCTATCCCTTTATAGTAAGATTTTGTAAGATTTATACTGTATGTTGACTCAAGCAAGCAGGGGGTCCATTAGTTTTTTTCACCCCATGGATTTTTCTTTATAAGTGTGTGATTATTTCACTGTGTGGTCGTGTAGCTTCTACCATGCGTCCTCTTTTTTTTCCACAGTTAAAGCCTGTGCATTTATTAATTGTCATTTTTTAAAATTAGGCTACTCATACAATTTGATGGCATAAAGATTCATATCTGTGAGAGAAATAGCCCAGGTAAGAACAAAAACAGGACAGTGTTGCTTTCTCGTGAAAACATCCTGCGAGTATAAGTGCAACACCTTTGCTGAGAATGAACCCAGGACAAAAAGAATGCATCACATTCGGGTGAAAGGAAAAATTAAGTTCTGATCCATCAAATCAGAAGGTCATCACATGACTCATGGATTTCATGCATCTAGAATTTTTTTTTGACATCACACCAAAGTTGCCCAGAATTAGACTTTACACTTTTAACACATTCCGAATGGAAATCGGGAATCCATGATCAAATTATTTCCAAAATAGCCCAAATATGCATTCAGTTTCACTCATACTGAAGAAATTAAGCCAAATCTAAATGGGACTGTACCAGAAAATATGCAGCTGCTCACAAGAAAGTTACATTATAATTATCTCTATATCTGGTATCAGTATTGCTAGCGGGAGTAAAATAAGTCGCTCAGTTGTAAGAGTACAGAGTCTGTGGCTGACCCTGCCTCCACTATATCATGCTCATATACTGTTGCTGGTTGTCTCTTGCCTCCATACGCCCATACACACAAAGGAGGATGGATCAGAGTCGGACTCAGTGGCGGCCACACCCAGCAGCACGGGCAGCAAGTCCAACACGCCCACCTCCTCCGTCCCCTCCGCCACCGTCACCCCTATCAACGAGGGCTTCCCCCCAAACTCAGACTTCGATGCCAGGCGGGCCGGGAACCGCAGGAAGCGGGACAGCCGTAACATGGAGGTGCAGGTTTCCCAGGAAACGAGGAACGTCAGCATCGGTAAGAGAGGATCTCAACAAATATGTTCTTTGTTTTTTTAACCTTCTAGCGTCTAGCTGAAAATAGGCCCTGGAGTGTTATGTCTCCGCCATGTTTCTCCAGGTATGGGGAGCAGCGACGAGTGGTCCGAGTTTCAGGAGATCATCGATTCGACCCCCGAGCTGGACATGTGTGTGGACCCCCGTGTGTACGGCGGGGGAAACAGGTACAAAGTGTTAAGCGGAAAATGCTGTATCTTCAAAATCACCAGCCTCCTTTCTTAAATTTGCATAATTGAGTCAGGTAATTAAATATATTGAACTCCATGTCTTCATTCAATCTTTGGTGACGTTTGGTCAGAAGATCTTTGAATCTGTCAGCTTCGTTAAAAACTTGAAAATTACGTTTTGAAGTTTTTAATGGATGTCAGAGTTACATATTTGCAGGGCTGCCATAGCAAAGTGCCACATTTTGATTCAATTGAATGAAAATAGACTTCCCTCTCTTATTGATCTAATTGATCTTCATTTGTACTGATACCACAATGTGATGCTGGCTTCTACTAATTGGAGCTGTGTTTACATATTTATTGTTTCTGTGCTGTTTGCCTGGTTGAAAGCCTGAGGACAGAAATGTTGTAATTCACAGTATTAGAAGTGATTGTTGGTGAGTGAGGTGTTGTGGTAGCCTGGAAATCCAGACCCTGATATCTTGAACGATAGAGGGTCTGGCCACGATCAATAGTAATTTCCAACTCAAGGGGCGGCTCCTACTCGTGCATTTCAAATGCCACCGCACGCAGTTGGATAGCACTACAACCAATCAGAGCGATGCACAAGGTGACGTATTAAGCCCCGTTCGTTTAGCGAACAGCTGTTAAACTGTTAAATTAAACGTTTGCCATGGTTGGTCGGCAAAACAGAACATTCCATTTACTTGCTAATGAAAGATTTGATTGCCGTCTTCCAAATCGTAAAGGGCCGAGGCCAAAGCAGTCTCAAACTCACACAACATATCCGCATCCATCTTTGATGTTTACTATCACGGCTTCGACGTCGCATGCACGTCACTGTCGTCATCCGGTTACGTCCGCCCAAGAGCACCATACAAAGGGCTCTGGTGCGCCCATATTAGATAGATAGATTGATAGAACTAATTGAAACGTGAGTCTGGATTTCTGGACTTTCTGAAAAAGCTTCAATGGAGAGTGTCCAGACCAACAGGCGCAGCAAATTTAATTTGCCAGCGCCTAGTGGCAGGTCTGGGAATGCCAGGCTAGTGTTGTGGTTTTCTCTGACAAAAACCTCCCATGTGTTTCAGCCCCTCTCAGGGCATTGTGAACGAGGCCTTCGGCATCAACACCGACTCTCTCTACCACGAGATCAAGGACGCCAAGTCGGACATCATTGGAGATGTGGACGCGGGCGCCGAGCTGCTAGGTACCAACACCACTTTGACTGCAGTTATAGGTCCATTAGTTCAAAGATATAGCGTGCGTCCTTAAAGGTGCACTATGCAGTTTCAGGGGAGGGGATTTGTTTACATTTTCAGAGCCTGCATTCAGTTTACAAAAAATATATTTTCTCTAAATGTAATTTTAGTATTGAAATGTTCTATATCATAAATCAAAATCAAATAATTTTGAGGCACCTGGAACCAAATGTGAGACTAGAATATGTTTGTAAACAAAATTGTGGACCCTGCTGCTGTAAACAGTGTAACAGTGAAATTAATTAATTAATCTTTCCGGTAGCTTTCTAAATTCATAAAGTGTTCCAGGGATCCAATTTTCCTGTGAGGAAGGTTTGTGTATTCAGTTATGAGAAGATACTTTAGAAAATGCTCACTTCTATGACAAAGTTACATAGTGCACCTTTAAAACTTGGCAGTAAAAAATGACACAGGGGGCGCCCTTAGCTCAGTTGGTAGGGCCATGGGCCTCGGCCAGCAGCGGACCCGGGTTCGATTCCAGCCCGCGGTCTATCTCTGCATGTCACTCTCCTCTCTGCCCCATTTAAACTCTGTCTCTACACTATCAATAAAGCATAAAAATGCCAAAAAAAAAAAAAGTGACACACATTTTGCCATGGAACCACTTCGCTGAATGGAGCTCAGCGATATCCTTCTGTTGTGGTTCAGTGGTGAGTATTTCAAATCTGCTGCCCCCTTCAGCGTCTCCGGAGGTGATCACTGCTCACCTTGAGCGGCTGAAAGTTGAAACTTGACACTTGTATTTTTGCCAAAGCATCACTGCAGGGCAGGAGTTCCATGTGTGAGGCTGTGTGAATGTGCCAATGCACCAACTTTCTGTCTCTTTGCATGGCAAGGGCTGGAATACACTCCATGCCAGCAGCAGCTCATCACTGCGTCACCTCCTGAAAAAAAAACATACAATCCCTCGCTGGCTGCACCCCCAACCCCAGCTGCCCATTCATGCAGTGTTACTTTGATCATTCCTTTGGGTTTTCTAGCGTATGTTGTTTTATCTGTTTGACGGTGCAGAGGCATGTTTGATGCAGCCCGTTTCTTAGGTTGTGAGTTTCAAAAGCTTTTCTTTTAGTTGGAATTTTTTGTTGAAAGTTGAGGAATTATTTTGAAAGTTAGATTGAATACATCTAGTTCATTACACTATATTTCATTGTTTATGCTGGTTATTTATTATCTTCTTATCGATCTCTGTTTTGCACCAATACACTTTGGGGGATCTTGTTGACTTTTGTTTATCTTGATTTCCCTAATTGAAACAGGGTTGTTTTGGGGTTTGATTTTGATCGAGAAGAATCAGACAATGGCAGATTTGTCCATTTGTTAACTCACCCATTTCCTTTTTTTCCCTTTTTATGTGCTTCTGCTGGTGGCACCCATAGGCGAGTTCTCAGGTGTGTATCAGAGCATGCGTTGGTTTTTATTTCACTCTCTCTCCTCTCTGATCTCCACAAGCTGCACAGCTAAGACTTTATTTAACCGGTGTATACAAATAAGAAAAGGGGCACATTACTATAGTTTCAATTAGTCATTTGTGATTAATAATGTATCGCTTGGGACTCAGGCCTTTTTTGATGATACTGTAGATGTCCTATATCCACAATTTTTAAAGTCACAGTGAAAGTATTTAGATATTATATTATTATATAGTGATAACCAAAAATCCATCATTCTGCACCCTTTAACTTTTCAGCCAACTGTTTCATAACATTTTTGAAAATTTCGGTCTCAAGTTCAAATAGAAAGTGCATCATTTTATGGAAGTCATTTTTGTTTCACTGGGACTTTAAAATCAGTCATCTGTTTGATCAAAGACATAGTTTCCGTGTCAGACAGAAGCTTCTTCGAATCCAAAATTAATAAATGCTTATCATCAGAGTCCTCTCTTTCTCCTCTCCTCCCTTCCTGCCCTGCCCTTCTCTTTCTTCCTCTCTGATCTGTGGCCTTTCTCTTTTCTCTCTCTTCTTTATTCTTCTCCTTTTGCCTCCAGTCCGTGATGATTTCTTCGGTAAGGCGGCCCTTGCCTACGCTCATGCTCACGTTTGCTTGTTATGTCATCCCCCTGGCCTCCAGCTTTCACATCCTCGTGGTGTACTTATTTTGTGTCCGTTTTATGTGTGGCTTTTATATTTACATTTTGTGCCACCTTTGCTTTTCACAAATCTAATCTTGTAAAAGTAAATTTTACAATAAAGAGCTCTCCATCATGGAACACAGGGGAAAATATAGTTAAAAAAGTGAAATTGCCCTTGAAGGTAAACAAGCAGTGTGGTAAACAGTAGTCGAACAGGAGACAACTTCGATATAGTGTTTAGATGGTTTGTTTACTGGCTACACAACTGCTGTCACGAGAAAACGATAAAGTTAGCTTCGATTTTGTAAATGATAATGAGCAAGAAGAGCCAAAGCAGATGAACAAACTGATGTATCAGAAATATATAGTATGTTCACCAGAAAATAAATCTTAAGACTGCCCTCAAAGGTGTCAGATCAAATATTCCAACATAAACCTTGCGGTTTTCTAATTAAGCAAGAACAACTTTCTGTGTAGCCAACACCAATACCTAGTATTTTTATAACCTCTTGGCTTTTTTTGTCTTTCTTTTGTTTTGTCTTTTGATGTGTTCTCATGTCCAGCCTTTTGCTCTGTGTGGAAATTTCTGCTTACAAAATGTGTGTGCTTGGCTTATGTTGTACAGTGCTTGCTGCTTGCACGTTGAGAGAAAATCAATGAATAACTGGCAATAATTAAGATTGAATAAAAACATTAATAGGTAAAGCATGAGAATAATAATTTGGTTGAGGGATCAACCCCCAATTCTGTATGTGCACTCATGAAGCTGAATGCAATTTTGATTGAATGAACAATTATAATGATTGTATTTGCCAACCCCTCTCAAAGTTAAAAAGTTGCCATGCAAATGCTGTAGCAGTTAAAGATGCTCCAGGACTCCTCCCAAAATATTGAGAAGTCACCTCTTTCTCATTAAAAAACTATTTAGTTTCATGAGTGTTAACACATTTTTCTCTCTGTATTTTTTAAAAACAAAACCTTCTTTTTGACCTGGTTTTGCTCCGCTTGTTAACACAAATAATCTGTCCATTTGTTTTAATATCATTCTTTCAATTATTGAATCTTTGCCTTTTTGCGGAGGATTTTCCATTGTTTGCTCAATAGCAGACACTTAAAGGCCTACTTCACCGGTGGGAATATGAAGGTGTATTGAATTCTGAGATCCTATGTAGTATAAATGTGCAAAAAAAAAAAAAAAATCGGTTCATCCTAGCCTGAGAAAAGGCAGAAAGAGTGTTTTTTTAACCCTATATTAATCTTACTGTGACATCACAGTAAAATAAATATAGGGTTAAAAAAAAATTACTTTGTAAATATTACTGTGATGTCACAGTAGGAGAAATCACAGTAATATTTACAAAGTAAGGTTTTTTTTTAACCCTATATTTATCTTACTGTGATGTCACAGTAAGATTAATATAGGGTTAAAAAAACACTCTTTCTGCCTTTTCTCAGGCTAGGATGAACCAATTTAAATTTTTTTTGCACATTTATACTACATAGGATCTCAGAATTCAATACACCTTCATATTCAAACTGGTGAAGTAGGCCTTTAACCTCGGCTGATCTGAACCGCCGAGATGCCACAGAAGCTCATGGAATTTATTACTATCATAATCAACATGTGAGTTTTTTTAAAAATGTATGGTCAGTGTGAGGAGTAACGGGGACGTGAATGTGCCTGTTTCAGGGATGGGCAAGGAGGTGGAGAACCTGCTGACGGAGAACAAACAGCTCCTAGAGACCAAGTAAGAGACACAGTCAAGGCGATTGTGTCTGCTTTGTTTGCCTTCATCTCTCTTAAGTGTTTAAGCAACTGACAGATTAGTTTTAAATGACTGACTTTTCTCTGTTCAGTAGGGGAGAGTGGGGTAAAGTGAGACACTTTTTACATTTGCTCCCCTCTAAGCGAGCTAAAATGATTTATCAGTCAAATTTACACATTTCCAATTAATTCAGGATGTTTCCTAGCAATGGAAATTATCAGAATGCATTCAGGATGAAGGGCAGTGAAAATATGATTGTTTTAAAAAAAGTTGTCTTGTGTCTCACTTTATCCCAGCTTAGGGGTAAACTGAGACAGACCAGAGAAATCAAGTTGGTAAACTGATCCACTTACTTTTTCCACTCTGGAAAAAAGTTAGAATCCTGACAGCTCGCTTGAAAACCACATATTCCAGAACTAATGACGGACTCATGGGGTTTGGTCAATTAAGCAATTTTTTTTTCTAAACACTTGAAGTAACTCTGATCAAATACAGCATATAATTCATAATGTTTTAATTATCATTTAAATGACAGATAATGACAGTTAAATTAAAACACAGTCTGGGGGTCAGAACACAGGACCCTTAGAGCCAGCTAGTGTCTTGGGGTCAGAGCAAAGGAAAATCAAAACCAGTTAGAACAGCCTGGGACTCAGAACACAGGACTAGACCCACCTGTCATTTTCCATCTTTTGAGTCTTTGATTAATATTTTTCTGCGTTTGTTTTATTGGGATCATTCATTGAATACCTGCCAAACCATGCCCTTGCTGACACCCCTTCAACCATTCAACCCCGTCCTCCGGCCCGCATTGTCTCTATTCAAACTAGTCTCCTTGCTACCCTAAATATAATGGATTCATTAAAAGAGGGCACTGTGTCTCACTTAACCCCACAGCATTTGTCTCACTCTACCCCACCACCACAATTTGAGAGAAAACTACCTCTCTTAGCCAGGGCCGCTGCTACGCTTTTGGGTGCCCTAAGCAGAAATTGTCAGTGATGCCCCCCCCCCCCACCCGCCCCATAAAAAAAAAACACCCAGAAGCTCACGTCCGCAGGGCGCGTGCAAAATTTTTTTGCCCTTGCAAGATCTCTGCGACTGCTTTTTGGCACATTTGCCAGCATTTACTAACAGAAAGAACAGCTTAACTTGTGAAAAAACTGCCTTTGCAAAGGAATTGAGTGATAGGATCATAGACTGATTATGAGATAATGGGCCCCTGGGCTTACACTCTTAAAGGGCCCCCCACTTGTCCCTATCCAGTCAGGTACACTGAATTTTCTACGCGGATACATACAATTAATGGCAAAAACATATTAAGGAAGTCAGTGTTTCCCACAGGATTTTGGGGTATTGTTGGGGGGTGGGTGGAATCTTTTTTACCTTTTTAAAGTAAAATGCATCAATCTGGTGCACTTTGTGAGGAAATTTTAGAGACAAGAGAGATATCAAATCCTGAGATGCAGAAGGAACATTATTTTTCAGATTTTTCTTAAACAGGTAGCACTCTTTACTCTGCAACTGTAAAAACAGTAGATTGGTCTGCAGACCCATGTTCTATGATGGAGGGGCCCATTTCAACAGATAAAGGGTGGATATGAACAATTTAGAATTCACACATATAAAGTTTATTTGTGTATGTGTGAGGGGGCCTTCAACCCCCTTAGACAGAGCTACTAATGCTGTTGTTTTTAACTTGCTTTTGTATTTCTCCCCTACTAGTTGAGGGGCCCATGATGATTTCTATCTTGTTACATTTTAATGAGTATTTATATTTAGGCTATTCCTTTTTGGACCCTGTTATTGACATCAGTGACTGAGCTCTTTGACTATGCAACATGAAAAGTTACTATCAGTATCTCTGGCTAAGGGCCCCCCTGAGCCCTTGGGCCCCTGGGCCTGTGCCCGGTGTGCCTGTGCAGTAATCCACCCCTGGATAGGTTACACAATTAAGAAAAAACAACGATGGGCCTGTTCATAACTAATTTATATATTTTTTGTAATGTAATGATTATCATGAACTTTAAAAAAAAAAAAACTATTTTGGGGGGCCCCCGGACCATCTCTTTTTCCTTTTTAATAAAAAAAAAAAAAAAAAAAGGGTGCCCCCCCCAGGAACTTGGTGCCCTACACAGTCTGCGTACTCTGCGTATAGGGAGCGGCGGCCCTGCTCTTAGCAATTCAGGATAATCTCCCGTTAGCATCATCACATGGTTTCATAGTTCATCAACATATGATAGAAGTTGTTCTACCGGAATCAATTTGCTTTGGCACAACAGTTGATTAAGTTGACAGCAAGAAAATGTACTTTTACATGCAAAAAAATTAATTTTTGTGAAAAAAACATGCTTACAACAGAACAATGAGGTCCTATGCTTCATGGCCAAGGTTGAATGAGAGGGGCTTGAAAACATAATGCTCACATAACCAAAAATGTGTTCCGTTGCCTAGATACAGGGGGCGTCTCACATTACCTCGTTCTCCCCTACATGATTTTCAAATTGTCTGTAATTGTGTGTATAATAATGTCCTTTTCCTACTACCTGCTCTTTCTGCTTCCCTTTTGCTTGACAGAAATGCTCTCAACATTGTGAAGAATGACCTCATTGCCAAAGTGGACGAGCTGTCGGGGGAGCAGGAGTCACTGAGGGAGGAAGTGGAGGCTCTGAGGCAGTCCAAGAACAAAATGGACGCCAGAGTCAAGGAGCTGGAGGAGGAACTCAAGAGGTGAAAACAACTACAATGAAATAAATTTTTTTAAACTCCCTTTTAAATTAGTAATGTAAAGAGAAATACATTTACAAAATGCAAGTTCATTAAATGGCACAGCAGTTAGAAGAGACAATAAGGACATTTTTAACAGCTGACCTGTAATCCAAACCTTAGTGACCAAATGAACCCTGGCAACAGCAGACACAGTAGAAGAGTAAGACAATAGTGTTGAGAAACGCTCACTGTTGATGTGTGCTAACTTGAGAACCTGAGAGGACACTTATGGTCTGAAAAGAGAACAACTTGTTCACTTCTAATTCCTGTTCATTTCCCCGTATTGATCATTCAGTCAGCTTCCCCGGATGAGTGGCAGGTAGATCTCCATGTCTCCCATTCAAACAAAAGCAAAAAGAAGCACACTGTCATGATGCTCTTTTTTCCTAACTTCCTCAGTTGGAACTTGTAAAACTCTCCCGGACGAAGTTCCAGAGTCCCAATAATATATTATTTTTTACAACACACAATAAATCTAAAGGCACATTTTTATGCACTCGATTTGGTGTAGATGGAAAGCAGAGAGAATATGGTACTGGACACTGTCCATCACTTGAACCCACTTCATTAATACAATTTTAAAGCAAAGGTGTGACGTTGTAATAAAGGCTTTGTGATGCTGTTTTTTCCTTACGAACTGCAGGTTAAGAGCAGAGGCTCTCGGTCTCGCGTCTCGGGACTCCAAGGATGAAGGAGTTGATGACGTGAGTAAAAAAAACTGCCTCTGTCTACGTCTGCAGTACTCGTCCTACACATTAAATCAATCTCAATCATAAGCGTTATGTGAGCTTCACACTGTAGAAAGACGTAATTCAAAACTGTGTAATATAAGCTTAGGTTCATCTGCTTTAATCTTTGCTTCATTGAAATACAGGTGTTTGGTTGATGTGGAAAAACACTTTAAAAAACACAACTATAATAATAAAAACAATAATGATACATTATATTTTTATCTCTCTGTAAATGTGTGTGTTTTGGGACCTTGTTTAAAGGTGCAGTATGCAGTTTTAGGTGAGGGACAATTGTTTACATTTGCAAAGCCTGCAGTTAGCTAGTAAAACATAATTTCTCTACCTGTTATTCTTTAGTATTGAATAATAATATCTTATTATTAACACTTTTCTTTGAATCACCTGGAACCAAAATGTAGGACTAGATTCACTAGAATATGTCTGTGAACAAAACAGTGAAACAGTAGGTTTTCAGTCACTCTTTTATATCTTCAAACTGTGTTGGAGGGATCTAACTTTCCTTTTGAGAATATATCTTAGAACATTTTCACTTTTCTGAACCACCTATTGTTACATAATGCACATTTCAATGAAAAAAAATGACTCTATGCTCTGGTGTGCCCAGTTTTCCTCACCCATGCAGGACGGCGACATGACGATGACGCAGCGGCGGCGGTTCACGCGGGTGGAGATGGCCCGCGTGCTGATGGAGAGGAACCAGTACAAAGAGAGACTGATGGAGCTGCAGGAGGCTGTGAGGTGGACAGAGATGATCAGGTTAGTTAGTAGACCAAAAGGAGTTCCTCAACGAGTGTCAATATTAAGGTCTAAATCCAGCTGTTAGCTCTGACCATCACACCGTCTCTCTCCTCTCAGGGCCTCCCGGGAGAGTCCTCAAATATCAGAGAAGAAGAAGTCCACCATCTGGCAGTTGTGAGATTTTTGCTTTTTACTTAACTTGTTTAGCTACCCACTTAAAAAATATTCATAAAAGAATATTAATGTGATGATACTTAAACTACTGATGACAAGATATAAATGCTTTTGACCTGGGGTATGGGTGAGGAAGAATATGTTGTTTTGTTTTGTCCTCATCTTGCAACTTTTGGTTGAATATAAAACAATGGCGGGCATAACACTCAATTGTGTTAACCATGTGCCCCCAAACAATAATTCTTGGTGAATAAAAAAATTAAAAAAGATGTTGGATGAGATCTAATACTGTTAAAATAACGATTTACATTGCCTTTTTTCTTTCCTTTTAAAAACACTAGGCCTACTTTATGTCTGAAGAGAGTATTGCAAACAGATAGAAAATGGACTACATTAATGCCAAGCTTAAAAGAGCGGTGAAATGAGGATCATAGGGTGTGTGTGTGTACGTGTGTGCGTGCGTGCATGCGTATGTGTTTGTCTTGTCTGTTGTGTTTTTTTATGTTTGTAAAAGAAAAAACCTCCCCAAAAGTAAAACCTCCTCATTCTCTTTCTCTCCCTGTGTGCACCAGCTTTGCGCGTCTCTTCAGCTCGTCGGCCAGCCCTCCTCCAGTCAAGCGTCCGTACTGCAGCGTCAACATCCACTACAAGTCTCCCTCTCCGGCCGGCTTCTCCCAGCGACGCAGCCACACCATGTGTCAGATCTCCACCTCCAACCGAACACTGGAGTTCTTCCCAGAAGAGTGAGCAGCCACCGGCTTGATACCTGCACTAAAAACACTAAACCTATGTGTCCTTGTTTGCCTCCCACTGTTTTTGGTCTGAGTTGTCTGGTTGCTTGGTTAGCCTGTGTGGCGGGCTTTTGGAAGTAGAACATTTCCAGCAGGTTCTCAAGTATTCAGCTTTTGGGATTGGTGGCTGGTCAATGCCTTTCTTTTTTTATCTCATTCTGACAAATCTTTTTTTCAAGTGTGATTAAAGGTTCAGTGTGTAAAAAGGGAATTGGAGTTTTTCAGAACAGACTTGGTAGAAATTGAATAATGATATTCATAGGTATGTTTTAATTAGTGAATACTCGCTTGAAAAAAGTATTACCTCAGAATGAGCTTTTTATATCTACATAATAGCGGGGCGTGCCGTCATGTTTCTACAGTATCACAGAACGGACATACTTAGTTCGGCCTTGCGCGTTTTTAGTATGGTTTTTATATACAGTATAGTGGGTGTCCGCCCGAAATGCACGTGGAGGGCGAAGAAGAACTATAGAATAGATAACTAAATATATTTTCACCTTATCACTTGAAATTGTAGAAAAACTTGAGGCAGTGGTGGATGATGCCATCTTTAGTAACTAGCTTCTTGTCCCTAAAGGCCACCGTAGCTTCTCTGAATTCTCCAAACAGGAGGGGTAGGCACGGAGCATTGCAATCTAGAACATTCAACACTAGATGACACCAGAATATGTAACACATTGCACCATTAAAAGAAGTCTTAAGAATATAATCCCATCTAAAGGGTTACCACCTTAAGACCTGTTTTTTTGCACATTGATCTGTTCAGTTTTAGGTGATAAAGAATGTTGATTTTTTTATAGTGTGATAAAACACATTGCTTGGCTTGAGCTGGGTGGGGAAAAGCTTGTAGTTTAACTTAGAAAGTGCTATTGCTTCATTTTCTTGCTTTCCTCTTTAACTCTTCTCTCCATCTTTCGCTGCTGGCTGGCCAGGCTGCTAACGCTTCGCCTCGTTTCTCTCTCTCTCTCTCTTTCTTCCCCCTATCTTCTCCTCTCTCCCTCCCGTTGCTTGCAGACTGGCCAGTAACGGTGTTGCATCTCTCCTTAGCGACTCGGCACTGTTGGCGCGCCGGGAGCAGCGGCGCGAACAGTACCGACAGGTCCGCGAGCACATGCGCCGCGACGACGGCATCATGCAGGCCTGTGGCTGGAGTGTGCCGTCTCGCTTCAAACAGGTTGGCGCACACACACACACACACACACACACACACACACACACACACACACACACACACACACAACCACAAACAAATAACCAGCACCACATGTTCCTCTGGGCCTCCACACACAACTATTGACAATGATGATAACAAACCTTATCCTTTAAATGAAGGTGGATTTAGTCATTCTAGCAAACGTGTGTTGACAAAATCACTTTTTGTTTAAATCTGTGATATTCACTGAGTTTGACAAAAAAGTGATTTTGTCAACAAGCGTTCTCCAGAATCATTGACCTGACCTTTAAACACTCAAGAATAGTATAGATTTCTTAGTCATTCCCTCTTTGATTTCAAGCATGAACATGCTTTCATAGCATCAAAGTAGATTTCTGCTAACTGGCCGACAGACCTAGTGCAGCAGGAAAAAGGCAAATGGGGGAGAGGGCAGAGTGAGTTGGTAGGAAAGTGGCTCTAACTCTGTTCTCCCACAGAATGGTGGACCGACGGAGAGCGCTCAGGACAGCCCGCTGAAGAGACAACAGGCAAGTGAGACCGACAGAGAGTCAGTATGCGCCTTTGTGGCTTTCCCATCCATTTAAACCCTCCCCTTCTTGTGTGTGTTTGCTTATATTTTGTGGCAACATCACATCACATCAAGATATTTCCAGCAAAGCTACAATGCGAGTTTAATAGCAAAAATAAATAAAAATGTATAATAATAAATCATATTACGGTGCCACAATATAAGAGTGGATTCTCTCTAAAACCGCAATTTTGCACCAATATGTACTGCTGCAGACATCAGCAGATATAAATCTGATATGATAGAGAGGCATAGATGGTCCAGAGGCATCCTGGGAAGAAAACGGCAAGGAGAAAGTGATTTTCCTTTAAGGCCTTGTGAATGTATCTATATACTGTACATGGTATATTTGTGTATGGTATATACACAAATATACGCTGAATGTTCTTGTTTTTTATTATCGACCCAGTAACAATTGAGAAGTTATAAATAAATCAGGCAATAACTTACTACATGGCTTGACTCCTGATCTCTTACCACCTGTCACTTTAGCCCACTAACGAGAAGGAAGACAACCGCATGAAGAACGTGCCAGTCCCGGTGTACTGTCGTCCTCTGGTGGAGAAAGATCCCAACAGAAAGGTGAGGAGTTCAGGGGACCACATACTGAAAAAATTGTCTTTTACTTGTTGTAGAGTTTGACAATAAAAAGGCTGTTTTTTTTACATTTTGCTGAGGGAAAATATATGTCTTCTCATGTAAAAATTTAATTGAACACATTTTACCACAAGCATGATGTGTGACCTCACATCTAGTCTTGCAGCATTGGCGCACACACTGACAATGGACCCTTTCATTGCAGTAGGAGACATCGTGTGTCAGGCTGGCTTGTATATTCACAGATTCTTGATTTTCCACTCAGTGAGAAGCAGTAGATATTGAGATGATAATTACTCAAATCTTTAATAAAATAGTTTTTTGATGTTTTTGACAAGCTTTGAAACGGTTTGTGGGAAGAACACATCACACACAAATGATCATACACAGGCCATGCTTTCTTCCAAAGTTAGAAAAATGTTTTGTTCATTTCATGTGAAATGTCTGTGTCTTTGGTTTTAAACATATTAAATATTTCACTGAGGTCTTCCTATGATCAGGATTTAACATCATTTGAATCTGATGGCCGTTTGGAGCAAACCATTAAGAACAAACCTCACCCTCATACCCGTTTCTGAGCTTTAAACTCTTAATAAATAACAACTTAATTTTGTGTTTTCTTTGATGCATATGTAGTCATTAATATTAAATGTCATAGGCACACTATTGCTCGATCAAAGGACACTGGGCTGCTTGGGGGTGACCTCTATTCCTTTTTATTTAAAAAATAATAATGTATTTGTTATTAACATTGTTTTGGGCATTTTGGCAGTCGTGTAAGTCACTCAAAATTGTTCTAGTTGACACTTTTTGATGGTGTGTGTGTGTGTGTGTGTGTGTGTGTGTGCGCGCTCTTAGTTGTGGTGTGCAGCTGGGGTGGACCTGACAGGGTGGAGGGCCAGCAGCCAGGAGCTGCTACCGGCCAAAGCAGCGCTAGGCAGCGGTGACCCCCTGCACGCTGAGGAGAACGGAGCTGACAAGAAGAACAGCTCCCCAGAGAAGAGGAAGGTAGACTTTTAGGACGTTTATCAGTTCATAACATACATCCCGGACTGCTAATTTTGAAAGCTTAACTAGAGGTGAATCAAACAAGTGGAACACTAATAGGTGTTTCCACACCTAAAAATCTGCACCAAGGTCCGAACGGAATATTTTTTTTTATCCACTGTATGGATGGCTGCGTACCCCCATAGGCCGACTGGACATTGATTGGTTTGTAGATGGCCGTGTGTCCGACTTCTATTCGGTGGTATAGCCTTCTAGAGTTTGAATGTATGAACGAAGAAAAATGTAAACAGATTAATTTCCCGCAGCGCTGAATTGTTCAGTCCAGAGGTAGGTTTGAAAGCCCCCATTTTTTCACTTAGACTAAATGGTTAATAAGTGTCCATGGACCATATTTCATTAAAACTACTCAGGGAACATGGAGGACACACTCGAGCCATGTCCGTCCCTATTCATTTAGTTGTCATTTTGTTTAAACCCTGTGGTGTCTCCCCCCCCCCCCAGTCCAAGGAACTCCAGGAAACAGACACCATGAGCAGCCGGGTGTGGATCCTGACCAGCACACACTCTGCCAGCAAGGTGGTCATTATCGACGCCAACCAGCCGGGCTCACTGGTCGACCAGTTCAACGTCTGCAACGCCCACGTGCTATGCATCTCCAGT